>NW_022595289.1:2981350-3051450 GCF_009176505.1 Sitodiplosis mosellana
CGCGTATGCGCGAGTTTAGTTTTTAGGTCTCAACTTTTCATAGCTGCACAACTAGCGATTTAATACAACTGGCGCCATCTGGAATTTCTATGTACAGTGTACCGAACTACACAGAATGTGTGTGATTTGTTGTTGTAAAAAATAAAAACATGGCAAAATAAACGTCAAACGTGACCACAGAGTGTACCTGTTGCGCAGCTATGCATTTTTTGTCGAAATTTCTTTGAAAACATTTTTGTATAGGAGGTAACTGTACATCCATTTTTTTTTGCCAAAAACAAAATATCAGAAAGATTGAAGCTAATCGGAACCAATTTACAGGTAACTTCTATACGAAATTTTCGAAAATTCGACTAGAATTTTAACCGATTTTTCACTGAAAATATGTTTTTTCGTTCAAAGCAATGAAAAAAATTACAGTGCGAAAAAGTACGGCATCACGAATGTAACTCTTTTTATATATTTAATTTAAATAATTGCTCTTTTCAAGCCCCCGCAAATTTGGCAAACTTCGGGTAGTTCTGAAATTTCCTTAAATTATGCCATGTCAGAACCTATGGTAAAAGATGAAAAGATATCTCTTTAGATATAAAAATTTGTCTCGAAAATAATACTTTTTGGACGATAATGCACCGTTGCACACATCGATGGTTGCAATGGCTAAAAAGCACGAGTTAGGCCTCGAATTGCTTCCGTACCCGCCGTATTCTTCTGACTTGGCCCCCAGTGATTACTACCTGTTCCCAAACCTCAAAAGATGGTTTGTGGAAGGCGTTTTTACAATAATGAAGAAGTCGAGTTCGAAACAGATAGCTATTTTGAGACATTGGACAAATGGTACTATTTAGCAGGCATCCAAAAGTTGGAAGATCGTTGAGCTCGCTGTATCGACCTAAAAGGAGCCTATATTGAGAAGTAAAATGAAATTTTGCGAAAAAAATGTGTTTTCATTCAAAAAGTACCCGACTTTTCAATCCACTCAGTACAACTCCGCTTTGCGTGCGACAGGTCTAAGTTCCCTTCTTTGATAAAAGTATTCAAGTTATAATTTTGCAAACACTTTAAAAAAGCCAGCGATTCAGTACTGGTATGAACAATACGGAGCTTTTTAAATACCGATCCTGTTAACTTTATCGTAATTACGATAAATTTCCCAAGGTTATTAAAAAAGACGAACAGCAGTCTTATTTTAAAATTCTTGCATGTCCTAAATAGTTCAAACCATCAACGAATTGCAAGTGTTACCAGTTGAGCTTATTACATCGTGTATAATAAGCGTATATAATAATTAATTTGTGTTACAATCAATTCAACGGGTTCGCTGACACGTTAAATAAAATTTTCAAAATTAGACAGCGAAATTCAACAAAAACATTACGAAAGAGTAGACTTTGTTTGTAATCTAAGAATTAAAAAGAATTACACATTTTTATTCCCTGGAAATTCTAGTAGATTGAACAACTTACAATTTTGAAAAGTTCGCGATTGATACTCCCGAATGGGCCGATTGTAATACTCACTCCATTTTGCTTTCGATTAATCAAATGCATGATATGCTTCTGATATTTTATAGGCAAATTGTACCAGCTTGATCAGCGTAAGCGTCGTCCTATAGCATATTTGAAATTTCAATGTAATTCTCAACAATTATCAACTTTGAGTCTTCTACGTCAACACTTTCACCAAATTCGCAAACGTAAAAGATTTGAACATATCATATCATTGCCATACCATAGCCAGGCGCGAAATTCATCTGAAAAAAAAACGGACTAATTATTCGAAATGTATTTACCCATCTTGAATCAATAAACTGTCAAATTTTTTGTTCATTATTTGTGACCTTATTTCATTTGGATTTTTATTTCAAGAAACTTGTTTAAAAAACGCTTTTGTCGGAATGATCAATAGACCAAGAGCCCACCGTACAAACAACTTTTTTTCTTGTGCACAGCAGAAATTCATGAAATTAACATCTTCCCACAATACTCTAACAGAAATGTACCACTTGTTTCAATGAAATTGGGCGGATCGCTTTATTCGCGGTTTTATTCGCGCTACCCGAAAAAGTATACTTTTTTCGCACCAGTATCGCAGAAATTTGTATTAAATCTTCATTCGGATCAAATTAACTTATAAATAAAATATCTGCACCGAAAAGTGAGCGGTTTGCTTAAAAAATAGAATTAAAAGATTTACACTTCGGATCATTTTGTTCTGAAGACATTGAACGCACCCATCGCTTGCACTGACATTCAACGTTCGTTAAGTTTATGATGACAGCTACATTTGAAGTGTAATTCTTTTAATTCTATTTTTTAAGCAAACCGCTCACTTTTCGGTGCAAATATTTGATTTATAAGTTAGTTAGATCCGAATGAAGATTTAATACAAATTTCTGCGATACTGGTGCGAAAAAAGTATACTTTTTCGGGTAGCGCGAATAAAACCGCGAATAAAGCGATCCACCCAATTTCATTGAAACAAGTGGTACATTTCTGTTAGAGTATTGTGGGAAGATGTTAATTTTATGAATTTTTGCAGTGCACAAGAAAAAAAGTTGTTTGTACGGTGGGCTCTTGGGCTACAACCACTATTAGCATCTGTATCAACATATAGGAAACATTAAACATCAAAAATCTAACGGTGGACTGCTTACAGAAACAGAGAATCGTGCACAACTGCACATACTGACGGTGAACATACTGTAGTATGGCACCAGACGTGTGCAAGGTCAAAAATCCTAGAGGGGGTAAACAATTTTTGGCAGATGGGGGTCTAAAAATTTTGTCAATGAGTGTCGAAAAAAAAGTGAAGACCTAAAAAAAAGGTCCTCACTTTTGAAAATCAATTCTATCTGGTGTAAAACATTTCAAAATCACTTGAACCTATTATTGCAGCTGCATCACAACTGAAGTTCGTTAAAGCCTCCGAAAAGAAATTCATGGCCACTTCAAGCCACATGTATCCAATAAAACCATGAATGCCAATTACACTGGTTAATAAAAGGTTTAATAGAAAATCAGTCATCGAATATGGTTCGATGTTGGGAATTTTTATGTTTGTCATGGTGGTTTTGCTTCCATGAACATACAACGCGTATTCAGGCCCCATCATTGAGCAGAGCAATGAAAGATACATCATTTCCATTTTAATACCGAAACTTCTGATTGTTTCATTGATTTGCTGCATACATATCTTGTTGTACGGATTATCTTCGTTGCTATTGGGATAAATGTAGTGCCCGCCGAAATCTACCAAACTTTTAAATATTTTGGATGATTTCGTGACACTTACGTATCCCAACGGCGAGATCTGAAAATAGGTAAACATCTTTGACAAATATTTGATGCAAGCAGAATTATCTAACAGCAACGTACACTGCATCTGAAAAAAGGGGAAATTATTCGAATTACATTTGACCCATCTTGAATTGTCGAAGAGTATAATTTTTTATATATCTCACAGAGTTCCGACTAGAAGTGCGGTACAGGGAAGAAAACTGTACAAATCTTTACGAAATGAGTAATAGTAGCCGGTATATAGCATCAGAATAGCATCTATGGCCATGTAAACGAAAAATACGAAGGAGTACCAAAAGCGCCTAGGGTCCTCAGTGATTACGGGAGAATCAAGGACACCAAGTGCAGCACCACCAATACCATATAAATAGCAATATTTTTGATAATGTGTTTTCGATTGCCAGTCTGATCGGTTGATAGTCATTTTTACCAATTCACGTGGTGAAAGCTTATCAATTTTATTCATTCAATAACATTTTGTATACGAAAATATCTTATGTTAACAGAAATACTCAATCTGCAATTTGAAGCATAATTTTATATTAGTCAATGAAGTACAATAACACAAAATCAATCACTAATGTCTTCTTCTCTTCGAATGACGAGCAGAACATTAAAGATGACTTCGTTTTATAAAGAGCTGTACACTTTATTGGTATTGAATATTGATTAAATTTCTTACATCTAATTTCCCGTCTCTATAAAGTAGAACAACAGAGGTGTGCTAAAGACATTAGATTTCTACAATGGTTTGTGAGCAACTAAATGTCTTGTAACCTTTTGTAATATACATCTTTGCGCACCAAACTCGATGGATGTGCAAGTTTTTCCATTTTCCGAGTGCAATTAGTATGAATTATTTGAAACGTACTTCCAGGCTAAAATCAACTTTGTGTGCACTTGATTTACGCTGTTGATATCAAGTCTTTGAACACGCGTAGCTTTAATCGCTTTCAATCAATTATCTGTGAGAAAATCATGATGCATGTTCCAATTGATTATTCTATACGGTACATGTTCCACTCGCAATTGATTTTTATGCTCTTACGCTTTTGACCCTAAAGCATGTGCAATATTACGATCATTTGCTGGAAATGCACGTGTTGCAATTAAAATCTGAACATTAATGGCAAATATCTGGGGCAAAATGTCAATTTAAAAAAAAGTTTATTCATTGTGAATTTCATTGATCCAGAAAAAATTACAGTTCGCGTTCAGGAGGCGTAAAAGGTAATTGATTTCATGGCCTTACAGTAAATGATAATAAACAGAGAAATCGGAAAAAATATGACGTAGAAAATTAAACGCGATATGACTAATCCACTTCACTGATAAATGACGTACATGATTTTTTAAATGTGAAACGACATTTATTCTATAGGCTTATCGTTGATATTTCATAACCGCCAAAAATAAATGCTCAAGTGACACTTGACTTATGAAGTAATCTTCAATCGACAGCGTTTGTTTAGCCGATTCCATAAAACCGAACATCCATGACCATTTCATCTCAGCTAAGGGTGTTAAATATTCCAAATGTCCTTGGTATTCTTCGCTGCAAGGATATTTTATTATTAGCCCAATAACGTATGATAATAAATAATTTATCGATTTTGCTTCGAATATCGGTACTTACTTCAAAACAGCATCGGGGAGGTTTTGATTTATGGCTTCTTTAATCTTCGCAACTTCATCGCTTCGCGTTTCAGCGCTATTTACAATAGTTTAGAAAACAATAATGAATGGTGATAAAATGATTTTAAAAATGAATAAAATTAATCGGATTCAATGAAATATCGTAGATAAACGACTGATATTTTAAATACATACTCGACCAAAACGGTTTCTTTCATTTTGATGATCAAGAGAATTTCATCGGAAAACTTATTTTCCAGATTTTGTGTCGGACCAATGCATTTAAATTCTCCATTAATCATAACTGCTAAGCGGGTACACAGCGCATTACACTCATCCACGTTGCGCGATGATAGTAAAATTGATTTTCCCGACTTACAAACTTTCGATAGCAGTCTCCACAGATTTGTCTTGTTTTTTGGATTCAGTCCGACGCTTGGTTCATCTAATGAATTATTAGAGTATTAAAAAGGGTGGTGCAAATGATGTAATATTATTATCAAAACAACAAACAACTCTTGCATATAACCTAGAAGGATCACCACTGGATTTCCAATCAAAGCCACCGCGATGCCAATCATTTTTCTGTGCTCCTTGGAAAGTTTTCCGATCCGTTCGTGAAGCTCTTCCTTGAAGTCCAATTCATTCGCAAGTAATTCACCCAAACCTCTAATATCTTTGCTATGGATTCCTCGAATTGAGGCAAAGATCTCAAGAGTTTGGGATGCAGTCAATTCTTCAAATAATGCATCGAACTGTGGACAGTATCCAATCGATTTGTTCACTTCTGATATCTGAGTCTTCAAACTGAAGCCTTGAACAAATGCATCACCACTTGAAATTGCTTTATCACCCACGAGCATTTGGAGGATAGACGTTTTGCCAGCTCCATTGCTGCCGAGAATGCCGAAACATTCGGCTTTATGTGAAAAATGATCAACATTATTGTTTCATCAATTCAACGTATTAAATGGTGAATGGAAATAGTTGGTTACTACCTTTTGATAGCGGCGGATATTTTATTCACGCTGAATTGTGTTCCATAAAATTTAGATAACTTCCGTAAAACTAAATCACTGAAATGTAAATCTGCCGAAGTGAGTGCGTCAACTTTTCGTTTTCCCTCTTCAACATCACTGTCGTCATCCACATTGTCAGCAGCGGGCAAGTCTTTTTTGCTCTTTCTCACTTTTTTCCCAAGGCTAGCGACATGATGAGCTGTTTTTGAAAACACGCGGTACTCGATTACGAAGAGAATTGCAAAGAACACGACACCTGAAACAAACATATACGTCGAATTCCGTCCAATCCCTGGATCACTCCATGTGTAGACGTTTTTTTCTGAAAATTTAAGCAGAAATAATAAGATTTGTATATCAAATTCAATGAAATTTTTTAGTGATTCTTTTACTTTCTTGATTCAAATTTTCGAGACTGTGATAGAGAGCATAGTGTGGTAAAATAAGGAAGAACTGCCTCGCCATTTCATTTGATGTTTGCAGCATTAATATTGCGAAAAGATTTTCTATGCATAAATATACCGAAGAATTAACAAAAAAAAGTCCGTTTAGGAAATATTCTGTATGATTGTGTTCATTTTGGAATTCGTGGTTACTTGTTAATATGGTAAGTGCGGCAATGCTTATGAATCCAATCAAAGTGTTTGAAAATAGGAATGACAAAATGTATGTCAGCGGCAACATCGAAAAACCAAATGTGAACAGAACAAAGTGCACCGGCGCCAACTCCTCGGCTGTGGACCAATGTTGTTCGTGACACACGACTAATATAATTATTGTAATGAATATCGTCAACATATACGTAGCAAAGTCAAACAAAAACGATGCAACCCAAAATATGCACAAACTTATTCCGCTGGAAATCTGCAATAGTTTTGCTTTCGACACTCGTTCTCGTATGTAAAATATTATGTAGAACGAGGATACGATTGAAATGGCATTTGAGAGAACTATTACCATTGGTTCAATATACATAATATTTTGAAACCTTTGGTAATCCACTCGTGGATATTCGCGGATTGGCAGTGGAAAATCAAACACTCTGATACTGTGATCGGCTGTAAGCCTCGCCTTCACCATAGCATTGTGTACCAAGTTGAGCGATACTGCCGATGGATCGGTCGCTTTGAAGCTGAACCACGCATGAATTTCACTGGCATTGCTCATTGACATGCCAGCTAAGTACTGGGTATACACTTCTGCAAAATTGTTCTTAGTCTGTTCTTGGAAATACTCATCGATTGAAATGTTTTTGACTACGTTCAATGTAGCGGTGGAATTCTTGAAGATTCTCTCATATTCTTGGAAGGTTCTAAAATTTAAATACGTTTTACATTGGTTTTTTTCTTTAATTTCCGTTTAAATAATAATTTTTTTTATTGATTAAACTTACTTATTGGTGATGTCATTGGATTTCGTTGGATATCGGAGCAAAGTGACCGTTTCTCCGTATTGACTTAAATCGATTTCTCTTTTAGGATGAAACTGTTCTGGATCGGTGAGTAAAGCGGTAAGCATGATGGACACGATCAGAATCAGAATTTGCAGCAAAAAAAAACTTCGGCTACGTAACCAACAATAGAATCGTTTTCTGAACATAGCATGCCACTGATTCACATACAATCTACAGCCACGTAGCAATGAAATGGTACTAGAGTCTGGATAATTTACGATTGGCGTGACTCTTGGGCCAATCCTTGGAGCTTTTGTTGATCTGCTGCTTCTTTCTTCTAATAGAATCATCGAATTGGACGCAATCTTTCCAAACACCATCTCCATTGGTGTTGAAAAAACACTGAAGCGACTTATACCGAGATTTTGTTGCTTGTCTTCCAACCGCTCAAACAGTTTTTCAAATTTATCCACATGCTCAAGCGGTAGAATATACACTAATTGGTTCGGAGTGTCGTCATGGATATCAATATCAGGAATAAATTGTCGTAGAACTTCAACAACAGCATCTGGAACACATTCATTATCTTTGTCGCAAACCAACCGATAACGACCGCTTCCGAAGCGTTCTTTTAAAAATACAGGTGTACCGCCACATTTGAGCTTTCCTTCGACCATTATTGCGATTTGATCGCCAATATTTGCGTCTTCCATCAAACTTGTTGTCAACAGAATGGTTCGGCTTTTCTTTTCTTTTTGTAATAGATCCCAAATAGCATAGCGATCCGGTGGAACTAACCCCAGAGTCGGCTCATCGCAAAGTATCACCTTTGATTTACCGCACAGAGTGATTGCAATGGAAAGTTTCCGTTTCATTACACCGGACAAATATTTGACCCGTTTGTCGATGTGTTGCTCCATTCCCATTAGCTTGGTATAGTAAATTGCTTCTTTTTCAATTTCCTTCTTGGGCATTCCTTTCAATCGGCTAAAGAGTTGGATGTGTTCGTGCACAGTTAATTCGTTATACACGATGTTCTGTTGTGGACAAAAACTCATCGACTGTCGGGCCTTTTGAAGATTCTTCTGTATGTCGTATCCGTTTACGATGATATTTCCTGATGTGGGGGCATTTATGCCAGCTAACATTGAGATGAACGACGATTTTCCAGCTCCATTATCACCAAGCAAAATTGTGATTTGGTTGGAGAAAATTCTCATCGTCAAGTTATCAACAGCAACCGTTTTGTTGGAATAAACTTTGCGTAAGTGTTTTACCGTGATTTTTGCGAGAAGATTTGGTTGGGCTTCAAAGTTCGGGTTCGATGATATGGAGTCGGTTTGTGTAACGTTTTTGCAGCATTTTTTGCAGAATGGAACACAGAATTGTCGAAACATGTTTGGCAACATTTTGTCGACATAGAGAGCAACTATCAAATAGAAGAGGGATGATCCCAGCATATAGCAAATAGTTATACCGAGTGATAAATCATCTTTGGCTAAAGCTGATGCCCAGAAATCAGACCATTGTATTCCCTTTTTTATATTCTCGAATTCCATAATCAGTCGACATCCGTGGGCCATTGCCGTATTCGAGAAAATGCATGCTATCCATTTGGTTGTCAATGTTGTTGTTGTTGTGCGAGATAACACATACGGGATGTATAAAATAAGCCATATGAATACCGCTACAAGGCCGGCTATGGTTGCTTCGGTCAAAATCACGCTAAGCATGAAGCAGTAGGTTGTCATTGAGATAGTGTAAACGAACAGAAACACCCAGAGCACAAATATATCCGAATGTAGATTTATCTAAAAAAAAGAGTGTTTATTGACACAAGTGATGATCATCCAGAATGTTCGAAAATATTGAACTGAAAGACTACCTTCAACAAAATTACCACTATCGTACTTGAAACGATCAAATAAATCATTGTGCGTGCACACCAGCTAGCCCAGTACAAACTACTTGACACTCCGATGATTTGTAACACGTCTTTCAATTGTCGTTCTTTCTCCATCACAATATGGGTGACTGTGTTCATAATGAAGACGGAAAAAGCCACAAGCAAACATATGCCAAAGAGGTTTCCGAGCCACTCAGTGTCAAATTTATCAATTATATCTGGGTATTGATGCATTAGAATCTCGGGCAAATTATCATCGTCTGGCCCATTTATACGGTTTTGCTTGATGAAAGCACGCGCAATGGCATGTTGTATTGGCAAAAATCCTTCGCGATAGTAATACGGTTTTTTGTTATCGTGCTCAAATCGGGGTTCGCTTGGAAGCCGCAAATTATAATCGAGGTTCGCAGGAAGTTGCGATAGATTCTGTTGGCAGTGGATATTCTACTTTTAGAACAGGATAATGATCTTCAGTTTTTTATTTTAATGTACGAAAAAGTGCTCACCGATGAATGATTGAATTCTATTCCAGCCAAGAGTATTTCACTACTATTGCCAGCATTCATAGCTTGTTCAATTTGCGCAGAATTATTAACCGCAACTACACCGCCCAAATGTAATAATTCTATGGTTGAAGTCATTAGTGTTTGGAGGACATCGTTCATCGGCGAATAAACCAATTTCCATTCGTTGATGGGTGTACCATTCTGACTTTTTTGTGAAAATCTTTACATTCGAAAAATGTTCAATGCCAAATTCATTATTTTTCGTTATTGACATCACTTACCGTAGGTAGTCTAGCGAATTTATCTCAAATGGTGTAAGAGTCGATAGTCTTCTATTCGGCACCAGAACCATGCACAACGGCAAAACGAAGGTCATGAATATCAATATCTCGAAAAAGTTTCTATTTTGATGACGAAATTGAACGGCAAAATTCTTCCACAACAGAATCACAAATGTTCCACATTTTGAGGACTCCTCACATGGCTCCAGCACATGGTCGCTCTGTTTGGTTGGCCCTTTAAACCACTTCATTCGCAATGAAAAACTTTTTTGCTATTGTTGGAAGTTGATTCCGAAGTTTCTGTGCAAATTCAAAGAACGAACTACTTTTCGAAACAATGTAAAAGATAACCAAATGTTTCTTTCCAGAATTAAAACAAATGAGTGCTAAATTTAAATGAAAAAAAAACACCAACAAAGCAATGGCAATGCGATTGAAATATCATTAGTCTTAAAATGTGTACATGTTGTGTGAAAATCGCAGCATACTTCGTTACAGCGAAAATTGTTCAGGATTGACGATGATTGAGAAGGCATTGTGTCTTCAATCAATCAAATGGAAAAATATTCTTATTGGGTAAAAACTTCAACGCTCACACTCGTAGGGCTATAGTCGGAATCAAGTGTATTATTGATTCAAAATAGTTGTCTTTGTTTTTAATGAAGTTGCGTAGCTCAAGTGTGTGTGACAGAGTGTATGAAGATTCATTTGATTTCGCTAAAGAAATGGTATACGATCAACACCTACTAAAGACCATTTTCATGCTTGTGCGATCGGACAAGTTTTCGTTGTTAAAGTTGTCGAAGAAATGAAAAAAAAAATTATTGGAAAAATTATTCATAATGATAAGCGCGTATTTTTGGTTTCGATCATTTTATTGTTGATATTTTGTGAGTGACAAAAACACCTGGTCAAGTGAAGATTGACTGATGGATAGCATTGGTTTCGCCTTTTCCATGATGATTTTTCGCTTCAGAATCAATTCGAGCATTTTGAATTTTATTCAAAATCCTTTGGAGAATTTGTTCTTCAATAGTTGCGTGGAGCCTAATCACTTAAATTCTTCGTTAAACATAATTGACAAGCGAGTACAAAGAGCCTCGTATTCTTCCATGCTGTGTGATGATAGAACGATTGCTTTTCCTGTAAGACGAGCTTTGGAGAGTAAAGTCCACACCTTCCGTTTGGCAGCTGGGTCCATGTTAGTCGTCGGTTCATCTAGAGATGTTCCGTGTAGATTCTAAAGCGTGTTAAACTCAAAATTCACTCAGCATAAAATAAACAATCGGCCTAAATAAACCGCAACAGGATTTCCAATCAACGCAAGGTACACCCATTTCATTGAACTATAAAGAAATAATATGAACATTCCCAAAATATATTGTTGGATATCGAAAATGGACCCAATTGTGTGCCTTATCTGAATCAAACTGGAATAAAACTAGAACCTTAAGGTCAGATGAATTGATTTTTTTAATTAATATTATTGAAATGAAATGATATGTTTGTCTTGATATTTTCATTTAATTTTTAAAATTCCATTCAAAATATGCGCGCCACTTCCAATGGAAGATACTGTTGTACGGCGTATACGATTAAGAGTGAATGACATCTGGAATAGTTGGAAAAAATGACGTTTCTTACTTTGTTTTGGTTTTTTACAGTAGTTTCAAAGTTCGGTATTTGACACATTTTGCCAATTGATGAGTAATTATTGCTTTTCATAAGAAGACGCAAGTTGTATTTTAATCTGAAATTTTATCGGAATGGTATTATCTCGGATGTGCACCGCATTCGTTTAGCGTGAAATAAAAAACTTTTTTCAAGTATTTCACTGAGAGTTTGTTAAGTTACTTCATAAGTAAATGTGTTAATAACGTTATATCATAGAATTACTTTAAAAAAATCGAAGGAAAATCTCAAGTCACTCATAGACTAGACATGTCAAAAGTGTTCTTATTTCCAATTGCGGTGTTTTTGTTATTCCAAATCACATTCATCTGCACGTATATCGCGGCGATTTTAGAAGGTCATATCGTACCGGATATTCCATACATTAGCGATGCAGCCACATACTCTCCCGAGTCATGCGTTTTCGGTCAATTCATAAACATTGGCTGCGTGTTGCTAGGTATCGTTGTTTACATCCGATACCGTCAAATCGAGCAGTTGATTTACCATCATCCAAATCTAATGGAAACTTCAGCTAAATTGAATATAGTCGCAATGTGGCTCGGTATTGGATCGTGCCTAGGTTGTAGTATCGTTGCAAATTTCCAGGAAACAAATGTTCGCATTATGCATTACATTGGCGCTCTAAACTGTTTTGGTCTTGGAACGGCGTATTTCTGGATGCAAGCTTACCTCACCTACAACATTCACCCGTACGTTGGATCGCTACGACTGGCACATGCTCGACTCGGACTGGCCGTTTTGTGTACCATTTTCTTCGTAGTGGTTGCTGTTACAGGAGTCATTTCACATATTGTAAGTTTTTTATTTTCAACTTTTCATTATAACAATTGAGTTTCTTTTTGAATTTCTTTTAAATTTCTTCAGTTATTCAATGGAAAGGACCCGAGGAAATGGTATCCGTCGGATGGTGGTTGGAAGTACCATGTTGCTAGCTCAATATCCGAATGGATCGTTGCGACAATCTTCTGCTTCTACATTCTGTCATTCACTGATGAATTCAAATTAATATCGATTGATCACCCGCCATTGGACATAGATGGATTTGATACCGTAAACATTCAATCAAGTCAAAATGAGGAAAATGCCTAGCCATCTAGACATCCAATCTTCCGAAGCAACTGAATTAATTTCCAATTGCGATCCCAATGTGACATGAACAAGTATTTTAGTTCGTATTTAGTTGTTGAACTTACTTGAAAACACCAAATATACATCAATACAACTAAGCGCATTGGCTTTTGTTTTAATGTATTTTAATTTGAATCTCAATAAAATCGGATTTAGAGACAAAATTATGTGTTTCATGAAAATGATTGATTCTGGGAGAGTTTATTTTGTTATTTCATCTTTCTCACATTTTATCGCCTTTTAGGAAAAAAAATACTTCCGTTAAACATTGGACGTGATTACTAGTACCCACGCTGATTATTTTGTTTAAAGAGAATGAGCGTATGCGTGTGAGGGAGATGCGATAAAAATTTCGATATCGCCCACGAATCATTCGGCTTCAAATGATTCCATTTCTTTTATGTACCACTCTGGCAAGAAGCTGAATTCATTCTGTTTTTTATACGTTTCCATGAAAACGAATTCAGACTTTGTGGGATCAAAATCAAAACGGAATACATCATACGGGCTATTTACTACGTTCATCTCGTTTGCCACATATTTCAGGAACTGACTGCAAAACTCCATGCACAGAGAAGGCGACCAATAACTCTAGAAAAAGTGAAAAAGGTCTTTTTAGTTTTCACGACGGCCATGAAGAAATTGATTTTCAATACAGAAAATTGAATTGCATTACTTGGCACTGTTTCGGAATATCTCTCACATCAACTGTCGACAGTTCATTTACAATTCCATCAGAAGTCCTCGTTCCCACGATGATCCTTTTGATATTGACCAAAAAACTTTGACACCACCAGTTACGTAGCTTGAATCGATGGTAGTTCTGCTTTTGTCTATGATTTTGTTCGCGTAGCTTGACCTTTAATTCAACAAATTTAAATTGATTGAGATCAACGTGGTCCAAATCGTTCGTATCATCGCTTTCGATTCCATCCATTTCAGCGCCGTACAAAATTCGTTGTCCATTCAATGTTGTAGAGAACATACAGCAGAACTCCTCGGCCTCATTGACAGCCACATTTGTTGGTGGTTTTTCAGATGGCTTATCTAAAATTACAACAAACAAAATCGATTAGTAATTGTCATTTTCCTTTTATTCCCATCTCTTACCTGTCAAAATGTATTGTTCAAATTTGAAACCGTATGACAAAATTCGTTTAGTGGCTTCAGTTTGATTATTTCGTTCTTGGATTTGTTTTTCAGTGTCGCGAGCGCATAAATAAATGGTACCTTTGTATTTTGTTGCTAAAATTATCCACGCATCTCTTCGTTCATACGGCGTACACATAATCAAACGTAACAATCCCCGAAAGCATACAAAGTCTGCCGATAAAATCTTATTCCCATCATCTCGTGTTGTTTCTTGTCTTAATTGTTGCCTGTTGCGCAATATGAATTCCAAGAGATGGGTGACTTTTTCATCAGTGCACGATTCTGGCTTGCGAATCACATTTTCGATTCCTTCATTCAAATCATAATAAATTCCATTCGATTGATTATAATTCCTGTAAACATATTTGCAATTCCGAGCGTCGGGAAAATATTCGCGGTTTTCGTTCAAACTGAAGGAGCCCACTATTTTCGGTTGCGATATTGATGGAAAGTGCCGAGGATTTTTAGTATTTTGCGGTGATAAATAAGTATTTTTTACTGACGATTGCATTTTGTTTTGTAAACACTGTTCTCACGTCTATTTTATTCGGAAGATTTATGTTACCATAGAGCGTAGACTTCTGTCAAATTGTGAAAACGTCACATTCACTGGAAGTAACATGGTTCAATTGTAGGAACGCACCCTCCTTAGACATTGGAATAAAACTGAATATTATAATTTGATCCATTATTTTTTTTGCAAATGCAAAACGATTCGATGAGTTTATCTAAAGTTTTGCTCCATTTGCATCAATATAAATTAAATAATATAAGCGAATATTAATTATCATTCAAATGAAATGATTTTAAAGTGAAAAAAATATGTGTATTTCCACATTGTCTCAATTGTCGATCGTTGTAACTTATTGTTTCTCTTGCATTTGATTGTTGGATTGGAAAAAAATATCAAGTAAATAATTCGTGCGAAATCATAGATTCCGAATGCAAAGTTTACTATTTGTTTGTCACAAATGTTACTAAGATTTCCAAGTATTGTTTACGAGACTGATCTGAAAAATTGTTTTGTCAAGTGCAATTTCGTAGATATTTGTTCAATTCAACATTCAGGGAAACCCATTCTACTCATCGGTTTATTGAATCAGCCATTGATTTCATCACAATCAATTTGATTTACTGCATAAGAATTTCTAGTAAACAATGAATCGTAGAAAATGATTTAGATTGAAATTCCAAATTTCTGATTAAAAACGATTAAAATATGATTCGGTTGTTTGAGGGATTTGATCAGCAAGTACTTGACTTTGATTAGATTTCTTTTTAATTAGAAATTTTGGATTTAATTGTTTTCTACGGTTCAATGCTTCCTAGAATTTCTTATGAGGCGAATTGATTTTAACAAATCGATGACTGATTCAATAAACCAAAAAGTAGAACAGATTTTCTCAAACCGCAAAAAAACTCATTGATCTCAGTACATCAGCATACAAGCCATTAGAAAATAATAGCAAACAAAGCATAAGAGATTTAAGGGTTTCTAATGAACACATGAAATAAGCGGCGGAACCGAATGGTTATCGTTTGTAAAATCAATAAGTAATAAGAGCTGCATAAAATTTGTGCTAGCTCACAAAAATACTAATACAACGAGACGAGAATTAGTTTCCAATACGTTGCAAACACAGCGACTCGTTCACTTGCTTCTTGAACGTGAACCGAGCTAGAAGGAAAAAATTATCATTCGATCAAATCGACAGTGTTCAATCGACAAAAGAACGTGAAAAAAGTCTAACGAGTAAGTTTTTACCCATTTTTTTCAATCGATCGACCGAATTTTATCGACAGAATAAAAGAAATTCAAAATCATAGTGAAAATTTGTAGAAATTCTCGTGTTTTGTAAGATTTTTTTTTGTCCTGTGTTTGCTCAAGTGTTCATATCACTAACAAGAATTTTTCCGATTGTCATCAACGACAACTTAGATTTTATCGATAAAAAAACGCGCATCAAATTCAATCTTTTCCTATTCCACCAAAAATCCGCGTAGACTTTTGAAAAAATGTTGTCAGAATTCGATTGTTCGCGAAATTTTGCCGGTTTTTTTTCCCTTGTGTCGTTGCACGTGCTTGTGCTGTGTCTCTTCAATAACGGAACATTCGCCAAATCACAGTAGCACTGTACGCTGTCTCGGGCCGAAAAAAAAACCGCTTCACTTTTGGCTTCTCATATTTTCAACAGCACATTTATCCGAACTCTGTCTCAATCGTGAAGCAATAAAAAGTAACAAAAAAAATCATGTTTCTTCCCTCAAGTGTTCGTCGCTCGTCGCATATTAGCATTCGTGGTCGGTGCATGTTTATTTGTTTTTTGCTCTTGTTCATTCGATTGCCAGACGATTCGTTGTGCATTGTATACAATTTGGTCCTCCGCCATTTTTCCAAGAAAAATAAAATCTCATCGGAGGTATCCATAAATGTGACAGCACCACCACCCGGCTTCGTTGTCGATTTTTCTTAGAACTCATTTAGCTGAGATCAATTTTTTTTTCGTTCGATTTTTCTGCACTATCAGCACAATTGTGCACAATTCGTCAATCAGTTTAAACTGATGCCGGTTGCACATTCATATTGATCTGAGCATTTGAAAAGGCAAATCATTTGTTGTGCATACTGTTCGATTCACAGTGATTGTTTTTCTTTTCTTTTTTTTTTCAATTTAAGTAATTTAGTCAATGTTTTTAGGTAGAAAATACATCATATCTGATTAATTTTCCTCATTTTTTTCTGTTTTTTTCTCTTACAGATGGGCTACCAGCGAAAAAAAACAAGAAAGAAGGGGAAGCCAATTGCAGTGCTTGGGGACGTGATTAAGGAGGATGAAAAAGAAAAGGATTCCGGCATAAGAACCATCAAAACGCAGTTGCGTGCCATTCTTCGGCCGGAATACCGTGACTTGTTGATTGCAGCCATCCCCGACAGATCAATAATGGCAACGAAAATTTGTGCACTCGCCTCGCAGTTGTTCCTGTTCCGTTGTGAGCGCGCATTCGACGACAATGACAAAGGATTTTTTGAACAGAATGGCGAAAAGGTGATTCGGTCGTGTTTTTTTGGTGTGCTCAAGAAAAATATTTACAAGAAGAAGAAAATGCCGCCGGAATTTCGTAAAATGGTGCATCAGCTGGACGATAGCCATCGAGTCGTTTGGCCCAACGCAGACTATTTCGGCAATGCAATGAATGATTTGATTGACACGTACATAACGAACGTAAAAAACAACTTGAAGACGCATAGCAAGAAACGCCTGCGCGAATGGCTGCGTGTAAAAGTGTTCGAATCTTCGTTGGTTGCTCGATACGAACAGGCTGACATCGACCGTGTGATTAGTTTGGCAATTTTTGGCAATGACGATATCACAATCAATGGCATGGATGATGTTGCCAAACGTGAGCGGCGTACGTTGTTGATTGGAATGGTCACGAAGAACAGTTGGTGGGACATACCAGACAACAACATCGGCCTATTCACAAATGGGAAGGACTGGTTCAAGAGCATCGCATTCTGGATTTCCCTCCAGCGGAAAATTGATGATTTCAACACCTGCGAGGAATATCGTGAAGAACGCCGATGCCAACGCGAAGAGTTTGAAGAGCTGAAACGATGCCGACGTCGAAATCACCGTCCGTGCACTTGGCAGCAGCCGACAGATCGAGGCCAAAATGGAAATGAGTACATTGAGAAAGGGCCGCCGAGAGTGAAAAATCTGGCAGTGATTCCCATTTGCAGTTTCACTCGTACCCACTACACGTTGGACAATCGAACATTGTACTCTTTGTTGCGTCAACTTGGAATCGTACCACTTAACATCACAGAGGACGAGTTCAGAAAACAAAAGGAGTATTATTGGGGCCAATACTTCGATATGCGGAAAATCTATCATCTCGGTCGCAGTAGAAAAAAGTTCCGTTTCCGAATTCTCTCGAATGGACAGGCCGTATCGCTACAATTCGATATTGACAAAACGAAATTGAAACCAGTTGACAAAAAGGCCATTGTTCAAAACTACAAAAAGTTTGTCAATGAAGGTGCAACTGATCCGGGTGTGAATACGTGGAACGCAACAACGGTACATAACATCGAAACTGGCAAAGAGGTAAACAATATGCGTGCATTGTTCATTTGATAAACCAAAGTTATGCCATTGTCATTGTCATTTTTATCTAAACGGTTTCTTTGTTCTGTTTTGTTTCGTTTTTTGTTAGGCGAACTACACAATCAGCAGCAAACAGTATCATTACTGGACGAAGCAAACGGTTCGAAATCGACAGGGAAAGCGGTGGACCAAAGACTTTGTCAAGGTAGAGAGGCAGGATCGTGAAAATCGTGCGCTCTATCCGGTGATGCCATCGCCATTGGGTAGGCACTGGCAGAACTACATTCGGCATCGACTCAAAATGACGGAACGTGGCATTGCCGTGTATACGACAGACAAATACACGAGACTCAACTTTGACAAGTATGTTCGAGCAAACAGTGTGACCGATAGCATAGCCGGAATGTTGACCAACCATCAGCCAACACTCATGCATTTCGGAGCTGCTCAAATGTCGCCCAGTTCACCCATCGGCATCAAAAAGTCACTGCGTTGCCCGGGCAATCGGAAAATGATACGAAGCTACAAAAAGTGTCGTGGTTGTGTGTCTAATATGGTCGACGAGTATTACACTTCACAAACATGCGCCAAGTGCTTCGGCCGTTTTGATCGACGCACGAAACGACATCGCTTCAAAGTCTGCCATGATTGTCGGCCGAAATTGGTAGAAGCAATGCTGCCATCAATGATCGTGTGCAAGGTCAACAAACGAAAGATGAGGCACGAGAAGCTGAAACTGTTTTTGCTCGAGAAAGAAGCGGAAGAGGGCAACGGAAATCCAGCGGTTGGCAATGATGTCCCACATCCAGATCAACTAAACCCAGAATTACTCCCAAAAGTGGCAATCTACCACAAAACATGGCATGTAAATGAGTCTAGTAAAATCGTGGAATACGTGAAATTCAATTCAGCCGGTGAGATGGGAGTTGTCGAGCCACGAGTACACAAGACGACATGGCATCGCGACATAGCCGCTGCAAAATGTATCCTGATCAAAGGTAAGTGCTCATAATATATTGATTGAATTGCATGTGATGTGAGGTGCAGTGCTTTATTTACATATCATTCATTGTTTTCTTGTATGATTTTCAAGGACACTATGACTTGTTTGGGTACACGTTACCCGAAACATTGCAGAGGCCATCCAACCAGCGAGCTGCTGTCAACAACTAACCAGCTTCATGTATTTCACGCCATTCACATTGAATAATTTAAAAATTAAAATATAACATTATGTTATTTCCGCTATGCCTGATTGTTGTGGTATAGTAGGCGTACATACTTATCTAAGGAGGCCAGAAGTACCCATGTAAGTAAATTGTTTTCCAATTGAAATAAGAGTATTGAATGTATTGATGCTAATTTTATGCAATTTTTTCTCCATTCATTCCATGCACAATTGGATCACTATTACGGTTACTTCTACGGTTAAATCTATCCCCGTATTCAACCTTGGAAATGTGCCTGGAATCGGATGTATTTGGGTTGATAATTGTTAGATGGGTAATAAGAGCTGCAGAATTTATTTGTGATATCAATTTCGTGAATAATGAGGAAAATCAATTTATTGAATATGATCTCCAGACACGAAATAAATAAATAAAATGCCAATAATAGAAAGACAATTGTTTTGGATAAAAAAAACTCATTTGTGAATGGCTTAGTTTTATTGTCACGTTTAGAATAGAGTTGTACATTTGTTTGATTCATATTTGTTTACAATTAATTTTCATAATAATAAATATGTCAATGGTTTCCATGAGATTTATTAGATTCGCATGAGAGTTTTCTTTATTTAAAATTTCGTATACCATAAACGTGCAAAGAACATAACTCTGCATTTCAAAAGTGAAAACACTCTCTCATTCATGAGATAATTATTGAAATATAGAAAACACAGAATGAACACTTCAGAGTCATGAAACTTTCTCACGCTATGCGTAGTGCAATATGGATTTGTCTTCTTTTAAAACGAAGTTTTCAATGGACTTAATTTCAATGAAAAAAAACCGGCAACAATGGTGATCGATGGTAAGTATTTTGAATACGAGAACATTTGCTCATATTTTCCTGTAGAAATTTGAACAATGCTCACATCAACACAACCAATTAATTGTCAATTACAACTGCCCATGGATGATCGATTCTGCCATATTGGATGGCTGTCAGCGTATCTCTGATCCGTCCGAACATTGGCTTCTCTTGTTCCATTGTTGGTATAAGTAGATCTTGACCCAAATACTGAATTCGTTCGATTGGTGAAACGACACAGGCTGTACCAGCTCCAAACATTTCCAATAGCTACGAAGTAAAAAGAATTTCCATTAGACACGCCGTTTTCAATTGAAATCATGAATGTGTAAACTTACTCTTTCTTGTTGGATTAGTTTGCAGACAGTTTGCATCGTAATTGTACCTTCAGTTACTTTGCAATCATTCCATTGTTTGGCCAAATGTAAAATAGAGTCTCGTGTTATTCCAGGCAAAATCAACCCATTCAGTGGAGGTGTGATCAGTTCTCGTTCTATTTCAAGACAAATAAATTTGTAAGTTAGAATTTCGAAAAAGCAAGATTTATCGAAAATAGAAAAAAATGTGAAAAAATTACAACGAACCTCCTTGTTCATTGATGAATAGCAGGAAAATGTTCATTGTACCGACTTCTGTGAGCTGATGTTCCGGCCCGTAGAGCCACAGCACTTGCTGTAACCCTTTGTTACTAGCTTCTTTTTGTACGTGAATTGTTGGTGCGTAATTTGAACCCATTTTCCTATCGCCCACACCACCGGGCCACGCTCTTGTGTACTGTGGATCGGCCAGGAGGGATACTGCTTGGGATTTTTTGGACGATTTGTCGAAATAACCGCCAACTGGGCTTAAAATTGTGTAGAGTAATGCTGAATCGGAGGAGGCAACACCAAGTGTAGGATCGATGCCGATGAGAGTGGGTCGGATGTACAAACTGGCCTTTTCTGTGTGTGGTACCCATTCCTGGTCGATTGATACGAGCCGCTGTATGCATTTGATAAATTCATCACCATCAAAAGTGGGCAAACCGGAACGTTTAGCCGATAAGTTCATGCGGTTCATGTTCATGTTTGGTCTGAATATACGAATACGTCCATCAACACCACGATACGCCTTCATTCCTTCAAATAGCTGCAAAATCGTATTTATTAATTAATGAATCGATGGTTCAGTCAAATATTGTTGAATTCAATTGAAACAATCGCTCTGAAGCAGGATAATACTAAGTGTGCCCGGAACGTTTCAACCACAAATAAAGAAATTATTGACTGAAATTATCCTGCGGCAAAGCCATTGATTCAAGTAAAATGACATTCGAAACATGATGGAAAAATAGAATCGAATTAGCTTTGAAAATGCCAGAACGAAATCGAGAAATTCTACTGATATTCTTTTCGACCGTATCAGCCTAATAAACACATTTTCATTCTCGTCATTGCCTGTTCTATTGCGTATTCGCTGCAGCGATAGCCTACTTTAATCTATTTGCTCTTGCGTCATCTTCATCGATACTGTTGACGAAAAAAATATTCCGTTTTCTTGTTGTTTTCGATTGTCAAGCCTCAAAATTGCGATTTTGTTCACTTTGCGTTTTGGTGTATTAATTGAGCATGTCGATTGATAAAACCAGTTCCAATTTGCCATTGTGAAAATAACAAACGAGAGTTCCAATTGAATTAACGGAATCTGTTGTTTAGCCTTAGTAGATGATTATGATAAGAGAATTCTAATGATGGCGCTCCTCGAAATGTATCATCTTTTCCTGATGCGTAAAGTAAACGATCTACGTCACCAGCCTCGTCACACGATTCAATAACATAGATCTACGTAAATATCACCATTTTTCTCCGATTTTTTTTTGTACCCGATTGTAAGCTCTTTCCATTTGCATCGATGCTCATTTGAGTCGAGCTGAAGATGTGTGCTTGTCGCAGAATGCAACACGAAATAATTTTATTCTATGTTTATATGAATCAAAGCGAGATAACCTCTTGACAGTGAATGAAATTCATTTTTCGCTTGAGAAAAACAGCCATCAACAAGATTTGTTGTGGCAGATGTATGCGAAAAAATCAAAACACCGAAGTACTTAATCAAGCATTAAACTCTCTTGCGCGCGTGCGACTCTTGTCACAAATAGCTGAATCGAATAAAGAAAACAATTTTTCGAGGCCAATTCTCTCGTACGATCGTCATATTATCGAGCCTTTTTTCCTTTTAAATTTCAGCGGTATCTGACTATTTATGCCGATTGCGTTAGGCTAAGTGAATTCTTCGATTGGTGTTTACAAAAAAAGTCAGGTGATTTGTTATCTAGTATTTTATGGCTTACCTCAACAGCATAGTGCAATACTTTGGCGGCCGGATGAATTACAAGGTTTTCCATTGGGGTGATTTCTGGTTTTTGCCTTTAAATATTTTATTTTCAAAAGTTTTATTTTATTTTTAAATTAAAATATAATTAAATTTTCAATAAATATAAATTCTGAATATTTGAATTACCATCCGCCGAGCGATTTGTGCCAGAAAATTTTCAACATATGATCGGTGAATGATTTGCCAAATATGAGAGCGTCCGCGTCTGGTTTCGGATGAAGTTGATGTGGTGCTGCCAATCGAACGTATAGATCTGATGTTGAGAATAGTTGTCCATTGCCCGGTTCATGTTGGATTGGTTGAGATTGTGTTTCGAAGGCTTTTGGAATGTCAATCACTTTGATGTTGTCGTCGAAGTCGACGGCATTCTCGAGTGGTTGTGCAATTCGTGTGCTGCACAATCGAATTTGCCGTTGCAAAAAGTGCATGAATTTGTGCTGGTTTCGAAGCACATGGCGACAAAATGGCTGTAAAGAGTTTGAAATATATTTTTATTTTTGCTTTAATGAACTGTGTGATCAAAAGATGTCAAACTAGAGACAAAGAAAAAAATATTTCAGATTTGGGTTATATTTGTGTAATAAAACCAGATGCCCCAATTTTATGTTCAGTCAAGGATGATTGAAAAAAAATCTTTATCAATCTAACACGAATTCGTGTCCTTTTTTGGTAAGGTATTGACTTTATTTAGGCTCAGTTCAGCAACTGAATTTGCGTTTAGCTATGCAACACTGATAACGACAATCTAATGTCAGACAACTTTAGTGCAAATTAATCACGAAAGAAATTAAATTAATTTAAGAACAACAATTTTTTGCAACTTCCATGTGCAAATCAGAAAAAAAGTGTTTGTCTCCGTTGTAAGCATCGCATTACTACGTGCTGTCTATTGAATTTACTTCAGGTCACAGAGTGAAAAAGGGTTCATTAAACACTTGCGATAGTAAAATGGTTTTGTCATCTCAACGAAATTTCCTTCCGTAAAATACCGTCTGCGTCAATTTCAGGATATTATTATTTTCAATTAATAAATTAATTGATTATTTTTGCGTCGACATCCTCGACAGAAAAAGATCATATTTGAAAAAATAAACTGGCGTCAGCTGTCGGAAGAAGGAAAGTTCACATGACGACATCGATTATCATGTACGCAGTCATTTTTTCTTGTGGCATGTTATCAATAACACAACTGATTTAGAAATGTGGATAAACAAATTTCGAGCGATAAGATAACGTTTCGTTAATGAATTCATTTGAATTCTTTGGCAGTGCATTGATAGCATTGATAATTGAATTGAAAAACATCAAAATGTCCTTTATCTCTTGATCGCAACACATAGCATTTTTTTGCTGGGAATTTTTTTTTTGTGTCCGTCCAAAGTCTCTACGACTTCACGTAAAATTGTGTTTTTGATTTTTAAACATGACTCTTTTTTTTTTCTTCAGATAAACAACGTGTTGTTTGAATTTTTTTTTTTTGAATGTTCGATCATTTTCTTGAATTGCTTCTGAGCTCATGTGTAGTTTTTCATTGGCAACATTTCATGCGTACAATTAAAAGATTAAATTATGTTGCATTATTGCAGGTTTGTTTTTTTGTCATAAACTTCATTAAACGTGGTAGTTTCCTTTTGTATCTATATTGATACATGTCGGTTGCGTGATCAAATCGCGAATTCTCGCGGCGTACACAATTCGTGGCTCACGATCGTGACTGGCTGTACAAATTATTTATTTTTAAATCGCGACGACACAGCCACGCAGAACACACACATGCCGCACATGCGAAACGTTTCAGCGCGTTTAATTAATTAAATATAAATATGTCTAAGGTTTGCCGAAGCGGTTTGATTGTTTTTTAAAAGCGACAAAAGTTCTCTCTGAATCAATTGACCCAATTTATTTACTTTTCACAGTTTGTAATGTTGTTGCGTGCCTTACCTTACTCCGTATAACCATTTTTGCTACTTCTTCTTCAAAAATTGAACTTAGATTTGAAAGTCACTTGAATTTTCTTCGATTTTCCGAAAAAGTTCGATCGCGTTAAAAGTCCAAATTGGTTTATATAAAAAAGTCTATAGGTCAAACTGACTCAAATGCAAAAATTATTGTTCACTTGTCGAGAATAAGCTTGAAAATGTCCGTAACTACAATATAATTGATATTTCCCAAAACGATTTGATTTAGTCGCCAACGTTACATGTGATATTTATTTCTAACGGTCACTTTTAACTGTATCCTTTGGTTTTGCGTTGAAAATCAGATTTTTACTCGTGTGCTTACTGGTCAAGCGATCATATGAAACTAATTCAAAGGCATCGAATCGCCGTGTATTTAATGCGTATGTTACCCTTATGGCGACAAGCGACAAACAACCCAGAAAAAACACCGAGCCGAAGCAGAAGGAGAAACATTTTTAATAAACATACGCGCTAATCAGCTTCGGTGTTTGCTTGTTCTATGGATGTAGATGTGCTTGTCGACAAACGATGATCAGGCGATTTGAATTGTACCGCATATTTGTTGTTATTCTCGTCTTTCTCATCAAACAACACACATCGAAGACATACGCAAATGCTTGCGATGCCGACATTGGGCTGGTGTCTGTGTGCCGTATGGATTTTTCAAGCTCCTTTTTTTTATTTCCTTTCGCTGTAACATTTCACTTTACGTGCTGATACACAAGCATGACTTAAATGTGATAAGAAATAACATCACACGAAAAATGCGACGGTTTTTTTTCACTTCTTTCCCTGAATCAAGAATTCTCTAGCCCAGTTGTTTGTCCCAACATATCAAGTGATGAAAAAATGTAATGAATTTCATATGCAAAATAGATTACTAGATATTGATCCAACACTGCAGATTTGAAAATCTCATTCACAAAACTCAGTTGTCCAAGAAAACATACTCCTGGCTGCGGAATGGAGACCATAACGAATCCATTGTTATCAATTCTACATTCAAAATAATATTGTTTACATCAATCAGATATGCACATGTGACCGCGAAAATGAATCACTGAATCACTAATAATAGACAAGTTCATTTCGTTTCATCACATATCAAAAGTATGTGATAGAAAAACTTTGAAAAAATAAACATTTGTGGTTGAAATTGTAAGGTCTAGTCAAGTTGCAGTCAATATTTTGTTTTTGTCGACGTTATTTTGATTAGCGCTTCAAAAAATGGAATGGGGAAGCAATTGTTGTTCAGAGTAAACAAAACAAAGTTTTGAAACAGTTATTCGCAATATCACCGCATAGCAAATACGAATACGAAATTAATTTGCAAAGTTAATCGTTTTTCAAACGTTTCACTCGTTTCGCGAGGAAAAGAAAACTTAATTTAGATTTCGAGTAAAAACTAAGAAAAATAAGTCTGTCACATTCTTTTTAGTTCGAAACTAAAAAAAGGACGGATAGTTTTTAAGCGTGTTGCTAAAAATATCAAGCAACCCCAAAGCAGTAGCCCAAAATCGGAGTTAGATACAACAGAGTATGGCAGGAAATATTTCAGATTTTATCTACGGCTGAAAGAGTGTCAAAAATAAATGAATCATCTGTATATCTACATGGTGTGGAGGGAGGAGAAAATCTTAAGTCATTGTTGAGTGCAAAAGAGAACGAGTTCAGGCGCATGGCAGTGTCGAAATTCTATTTTCGTTTTCCAAAACAAGTGGAGCCTCACTGAAGCAAACTTTCGAACAAATAAATCTCTAAATCTATATATATGTGTTACGTGTGCCAACAAAATAGCTGCCGCTCGATGATAGCTGATCTATTTGTTGTCTCTCCGAATATTTCTTTCTTGGCATATCTTCCATCGGTATATCAATTCGTCAAAAGGCCAATGTCTTCAATGGAATTATGCAATCGTTGGAAAACTATCGTTGCATTTTTTGACGTTGGAAAGTTTCTCGAAACTAATCAAATATTTTTTCAAGAAAAAATCAAAGAGAGAAGAGAACATTTTCAGCTGACAATCAGTTATTGTTGAATTATATTTAGAAATAAGTGAAATCGAATTGTTCATTGAGTAAGGTTAAGTATTTGTTATCATCCAATGTTTTGTTTTCCCTCGTCCAATGAAGCAAACAGTGTACGGCTCGAAAACTTTCCATTCAAAACGTGATGATGATAAAAAAATGCTCGAATCGTTATCAAAAAGGAAGAGGGAGAGAGAGAGAGAGAGAGTAATTATGATTGTTTTAGAATTCAGGATTGGCTGATGGTTATGGACAACGTTTATTGGTGCAGAAGTCAGAAATTCGCATTTTTCAATGGTGGTATGGTTAAAAAAATAGCCTAGCAGTGCACACCTCCTGCTTGAGCCATTCGTAAACAAGATACACACTCGCATTCCGTACGATCACGTACGGTATAGTTAAATTGTGTATATTTTCGATGACAGTAAATTTGTCGTGGGAAACAGCACAGATTTTCTCGTACGATATATGTGCGTATTTATCGGAAAGACCGATGCATGTGTGTAATATTTTACGCGACATCACACCACTCTCAATCCCTAGTGACGTTGTCACTAGGCCGGACGTAAAACTATTTACGAGGTATTCAGATCACTATCAAATGTAAATATTGTTTTTGCATGATTAAACAAACAAAACATTTCGAAAATACGCCGATTTCAATCGTGCGTCGCATGCAACTTCTACCCTTTTGATGATGCTTGAATGATGGAGATTTTTTCCTCACACGATAACCAAGCAACCAATCAGTCAATCGATTGAAAAAGTGTTTTGATCAAAACAACGCATAGCAAATCGAACAGAATTTTTTTTGTCTTCGAACGTTTCGAAACATTTGCTAAATATACTGAGTGCATTGACGGTGTGCCAAACCGTGGAAAATATACAGAAATTTTCGTAGAAGATGAAGAGAATTTGTGCGAAAAAGAGATCAGAGAAAAAAAAAATGGGTTTTTTTCTTCATGATGACTGTTTTTTTGTGCTATCGCAATAAATGGCGAAAGATTGTCTTTAAACGAGAAAAAATGCCTTTCTGTTTACTTGGAAACAAACTGCACATTCAGTATTGAATTAAATAATTATTAATTGATAACGATTTTATACACACGTGTTTTAATCACGTAAATGACATTGCCAGCAAAATCCATCACATCTCACACAAAAGAGGTAACTGCAAAGCAAAAAAAAATAATAAAAAAACCAAAACAAAAACTTTGGCCATGAATCACGTAAAATCATTACGTATATTTGATAAAATATCAACATTGATAAAAAATTGCACGTAAGTGAGTGAATATTATTTACGACGAATTCCGAGCATAAGAAACATTTCAGTCGGCTTGGTGTACGTTTGTAACGATAAATAAAGACGAGCCCAAAAAAAGGGCCAATAGCAACGTTTCGATACCATCGATGCGATTTTGTTGTTTTTGCTCTCAACTGATTTCGTCGCGTAAACATACGGCGCACAATGCCATCAAAAATAGCAACAGTGTGTGTTTTTACAACAGTAAGAATTTAGTTCGATGAATCTGTTTTTTTTATTTGCAAAGCCAACAATTTACGCATTGCATTCATTTTATGGGGCGCGCCAAAAACGTAATTTCACTGTATGCTCGTGAAAATTTGTTTACAAAAATACATGATGAAAACTATCAATCAAATTTCGTTATTAGCTACATTATTACTATTATTCCCATCCGTTTTTTCCTATTATTTTCCCATTGATAACATCAATTCACCGTTTTCAATGGATTAACAGTTAAAATTTGAAACGAACAAAAAAATCATTTCACCCGTTATCGATAATGTCATGAGTTTAAAAAATTGCATCATTCACGTATGTTGTTGAGATTGTAAGAAAAATCCCAGTTCATTGATTGAGTGAAATTCAAATTCATTCAAATTATTCTTTATTTTTCAATAATATGGTCAATATTTGCGTAAAAAGCGTCAAATTTTCAGTATCAGTTTGACGTATTAAAACGATTTAAATGATTCGGTTCAGATAAAATTTGATGTGAATTCATACAAACATTCACATACAAACTCAAACCAACACATTTTGTTGACCCCTGCATTATAGAACTAAATACACTAAACTTTCGAGTAAAGCTCAAAGCAGTGTCGAGCAACGACATCTGTTTGTGTGTTTACCAAACGTAAAATACGCTCTTTGTTTTCACTTTCACACTCGTCGCGTGCAAACATTGTTCCCACTGACATTTCATAACTAGAACATGTAGCAAACAGATGACGCAGTATGTGTATGCTTTATTATTGTCATTTCAACACAACACGCCGATTTCATGACATTACTATTCATTATTTCAATTACATGGATTTGATTGTTCGCTTTTTTTCGTTTTTCTGATGATTTAATATGTTTATTAATTTACATCATAAAAATAGAACGGTTTGTTGATGTATCGCTTCAATCACTATGAAATTGACGACTATGAGATTGGAAACATCGAGAGAAGTCTCGCACCGCCGCCACTACTATATCTTAGTTACAACTAATATTCGTCTATAGTTATACTTTATATATAGATATATATTGCTTTGCAATTCATTTTCTCTCGTTTTGTATGGGAATTAGATTTTGGTCCAGAAAAAATGAGGTCGCTGAACATGACCTGATTTCAGTAATTATACAATTTTTGGAATTTTTCTGTACCTTGTATAGATGGCGCTCCGAAAATCAGAAAAAGGCTCATTTGAAATACTTAATTACATTTGACATGCACAAAGAGCACTCCATCCTAGGAGTTCACTTTCAATAACTAAAACGAAAAAAAACTTTGAGCAAAAAATGAGACAAATAAAGTCACGAGCAAAACTCAGCATTGGACAGACAAGAAGTTTTTTGCATTTTTCTCGCGACTGGAAACAGAATGCGATTAGGTGTCTTCAGCAATACTGTAGAACATCAAAAGAACCACAAATATGCCGGAAACACCTAATCGATATCTCTTTCCAGTAGTGACACAAATGCAAAAACAAATTTTTTTCAGTTCAGTGTTGAGTTGTGTCACTTTTGCTCGGGGTTCTGGATTTGAGCCGCGACACTTACGGCCGCCAGTCAAATATCACTTATAGCCGCGCGACCCAAAGTGATTTATGGGAAAAACACTTATAGCCGCTGTTAAAAATTCCTTACGGCCGCCGCGGCTTTAAGTGCATTTCCCAAAAATCACTTTGGGCCGCAATGAAAATGCACTTACATCGCGCGCGCGCGCGCGCGCTCATTCGGTCCTCTGTGCTCTCCTCTCCACCTTTATTGGCACTAAGAATTTATTTTATTTCAAACTGTGAAAGAAAATTGCAAAAGGATGAAATGAGCGAACGGGAGTAAAGGTATATTTGTAAATGAAATTTGAATTACTAGATACACTTAAGCCGCACTGACAATGCACTTACGGCCGCGGCGGCTCAAAGTGATTATGGTGAAATGTACTTACGGCCGCACTCAAACGGGACTTTTGGACGCGGCGGCCGTAAGAACATTTTAGGCCGTAAGGGGACACTTATGGCCGCTATCAAAAATCACTTACAGCCGCAAATAAAAATGTACTGGCGGCCGTAAGTGTCGCGGCCCAAATCCAGGGAGCCTTTTGCTCGCAACTTTCTTTGTTTCTTTCTTGCTCAACGTTTATCCATCGCAGTTATTGAAACAGTTTTTATAAGTCTATCTCTTGCTTTCACCGTGTGATTTAAGTTTCTATGATTTTTCAATATGAGCGTCTACAGCGCCATCTAGATTTCCATAATAAACCTACTAACGAAAAGATCAAAATTGCAAATATGTCAAATTCCACATTTGTCTTTGGGAATGAAAAAATATATCCAGATGGCGTTGATTGAAGTCCAACGAAAAGAGAGAATTTGATTTTTTTTCTCAAATTTTTCATTCCATTTTCGGATGATTTTTCGAAATGACAAAAAGTATAAAAAAATATTTTAGTGCATTTCAAAAACATGGGGCGCCATCTATGTTTCCAAAAAGTTGTTTAGGAAAAGGTTCAAAGGGGTTTTACTAATAGTTCTCATAAAATCACTTATTCGATTTTGGTCACTCAGACGGACAGAACATTAGTTCCCAAAAAATATGCCCTTGAAATTACCCACATTCTAGTACTATCTAATCGCTATTTAATCGAATTAAATTTTATTTTGCCAAAAAGTGCGTTCAAGTGTATTCTCACCTTAGGTAGAAAACTTAGTCATAGATTTTAGTTTCATCATTAGCTCACCATAGCAATGCTTCCTGCGTGTACTTAATCTTGTACTTAGTTTGCATCAACAAAGTCTTCATTTCGAATGAAGTCAACAATTCTAATCATATTTGGTTGTAAAACATGTCATAATTATCAGAAAATCCAAATTAAAAATTTCCAACACATTTTCATTGCGATTCACATTGATTGTTTGTGTTGTTCGAGTTGAACGCAGTGTTGACTACGCACTAGTGCTGCTACTTGAAATAATTGACAGGTGTTCCGCCATTTTGTTTTTTTTCGTTTAAATATGTGACAAAAAGAGGTCGCTATCGTTTGAAGAGCTTTGGAGTTGGCATTAATTGTTGTCAAATGGATTTATCATATTATATATGTTTTGCATTCTAATCGAATCAACACACTTGTGTGAAAGTACAGAGAAAAAAATTGTCTCAAATTACGATTCATTTTTTTTTGTATCATTCAACCGTGAAAAAGAGCTCAATTTGAACGATGGGTGAAAACCGTTCGGAAATTTTGGCTGCAACTCAGAATGGTCAAGTGAAAAGTGTTGATATTGTGCAGGCGAAAAGAAAGAGAATGATGTTGGCTGAAGTATACGTGCATAAAAGTCGAAAAATGGACACGGATGCAAACAAAGACGATCACTTTGAAGTATTCCACATCTATGAGTTCGACGACAACGATTCGAATACGAAAATCACACCGAAACTGTCAACCAACTGCACGGAACCGCGAAAAATTATTGAAGTGCTGCAAAACTCAACTGGATCTGACACACCGCAGCTGCAACGATTGATTGAAAAGCTGTGCGCACAAAGTGAGTTTGGTTTGGTTTATTACCTTTTTATTTTATCCATTTCATAATCACCCGATTGATATTTGAATAATTCAATTTGAATTTTCGCAGATAAAAAATGGACGGAAAATCAGAAAAATAAATGCACCACATCAAATGTGGCCAATGGCACCAATGGTAATAAGACTACACAAGCTGGATCAATTGCTCAAGCGGTAACTCCTACGATTACTGTCGCATCCGCGATGCCAGCCACTCCTGCGTCATCACCGGTGATTCGGGTTAAAGCATTAGAAAGTATGAAGCAAACCAATCAAACAAATGCGGCAAATACACCGAAGATTGTAAACACTCCCATAGCAACGAAGCCAACAGCACCCGTACAAAGAGTGAGCCAACCAGCATCCGTTCACCGATTGCCGACATTGCGGCCAAGTGAAATCCCCAAAAACGGTGCTGAATCCGAAAGGCGGCCAATTGCCAGCAACAAAAAGACTTCCGACAACAACCCGGTTAAACTTTGGAACAATGTGATCCAGAAAAATAACACGGGAAAAGATCTCGACTATCTTGTGTTGGCAAACACAGAAGACACTGGTGCCGACGAGTCGGTCTTCTGCCTCAAGCCGACAAAAGAAGTGATCGAACATGCAACTGAAAATAGTTCATTGTTGAAAATTGACCAAGTGTATGAATGCGTTAGCGATGAATTTGTCGAGGATTTATTGGTGGAAAAGCGGCCGACATCAGCGAGCCCACTTTTGGATACGTTAGTCAAAGAGGTTGCGGATAACCACAATAAACCAGTTGCCATCAAGAATGGTGTACAAACCAAAAGAGCGGCCCTTCCTTTAACTTTCATCCCTTCCACTAACAACAAGTGCACTGACTTCCGATGCAACATTTGTTTGGACTTCAATGAAACATTTGAGGAGTTCAAGACGCACATGTTCCGTAAACATCAATACAACTTCCTTTGCGAGAAATGCCATGATGTATTCCGAACCCGGCAACTATTTGAACTTCATTTGAATGCAGCAACCAACGAATGTACCAACCCGGAAAATTCGAAACGTACGTTCATCTGCATCGTCGATCCACCGGTCATTCTGATGAAATCAAACAAAGTGTTCGCATTCAGATGCAAACATTGCAGCATCGCATTCCACAACCAAAGAAACTATGTCCAGCACGCCCAGCGCCATGCCAAACTGTTCCGCTGCAAACTTTGTCCACAAGCAAAAGCCATGCCAGCGAATGCAATGCAAAATCATTTGAACCAACATTAATGCATTAATAATCATAATTACCGGGACTGAGTTTTTTTTCTCATATCGATATTATTTATTGATCCATTCAGTAAAAACAAATATATAAAACATAAAACAATATAGAATTAAGTTATATAGTTTTTTTTAACTTCGAATTTTAAAAGAAGTCGACATTAATTTTTCATGCTTGTTCACCAATTGGCTTTATAATTAACTCGTGAACCTGAAAATAAATAAAAAAACATAAGAATTTTATTAAATTTGTGTGGTTTATTTTTGGAACATTTGAAGTTTACCTGAACATGAGGTTTTGTGGCGAGTGCATACATAACGGCTTGTGATACATCTTCAGGGTCCAAAAATGGAATGTTTTTTATAATTTCCATGATTTCTGGCTTAAAGATCTCCGTTCTCACAGCACCTGGCGAGATGCTCTATAAAAAATAAAATAAAATCGATTTGGTGAATTTTTTGTCATTACTTTTCAATAGTTGACACATATAAGCGAACATTTGAGTGAAATATTATGATATGTGGGTGTACGGTTCACCGCACCCAAAAAAAAAATTGAACGACTAACAAATGAATGTCGGCGCTTATGACATCATGCATTTTTTTTCCGCTTCATTTCGAAAGTCGCCGAAAAAAAGAGACACAAGACTGATGTATAATTGTAGGAAGTATTTTGTTGAACTTTTTTTACTTACAGTCACTTTGACTTTTGTGCCAAAATTCTGTAGCTCCTGTCTCATGACCTCGGTCAAAGCCGTCACAGCATATTTTGTCGATGGATAAATGTTAAACGATGGGTACAGTCCAACAAAGTATGGGATTTTATGGCCGGCACAGCTATTAATATGAATGATGTGTCCATCGAAATTGCGTTTTTGCATCGAATGAAAGGCTTCTCGCGAGCAAAGCACAACACCCAGAACATTTGTATCAATAGTTTCGCGTAAATTGTCTGTATTTTCCGGATCGAGTAGATTCATTGTTTTAATGATGCCGGCGTTGTTGATTAAAATGTCAGTACCTCCCAAATTGGCTTCGACCCAATTGAATGCATTCTTAATGTCAGACTCTTGAGTCAAATCACATTTGATCGCATATAGTGTACCAGTGGCCGAAGCTGGTAAATTATCTCTTAACGCATCAATGCGTTCTTTACGTCGAGCCAAACCAACCACATTCACTCCAGCCTTCACTAAATCGATTACAATCGCAGCTCCTATTCCAGAACTAGCTCCAGTTACGACAGCTGTCTTCCCAATCCAACGATCCATTGTCCACGATTTCACTCTTCCTTTTAAACCAAAAATCACCAATCTTCTATTTTGTTCAAGAAATTTTCACAGATTGAATCACGCTCAAGTGACGCTTATGACCATACTGACTTGGCGAATCAAATGGTAGGTATACCTTTATAGTCGAACGCACAAAGTGTAGTCATCGCATACAGCGCATGAGTTAGCCAGTTTTACATTTTTGTTTTGTACGTCTGCTTTCATTCGCTCATTCGCATCTTTCTTTTATTCATTCTTTCTCCTTCTGTTTTAATATCGTTTCTTTAGATCCATTGCTTATTTTGTACATCACGTACATTCACAGTTCATCGGATTCAAACACGACTGCTTATTTGTTTTTTTCTTCCTCTTCGATCAATGTAATCAGCTCTTGTTGTGTGTAGTTTTCGCAATGAATGCATTTCTTGGAATTGTTTTCAGTGAAAGATAAAAAACAACAAATTGAAAAGTGTCTAATTTCTTTACGTGTACATGCATGCTATGCTATCAAAAGTAGTTTTATTTCTGGTTTGCAATCCACTCGCCACATGAATATTTCGTTCGCATGAGCGGACATTCAAACGCAAAGAATTGATACGTATGCGGTACTTTGATTCGAATTGAATCACAAACAAATGTCCAGTAAACCGATGTCACAAAGATAGAAATAGACCATTTTTGATGGCAATCAGATTGAAATGAACAGTTAAACTTACTTTCAATACGTAATAAATGAAAAGATATTGCAAAAACGAGATGATATTTATTTTTGTTGCAATCTTTTACTGAATTTTTTTAAAATTTGTGTCGTGTACGATGAAAACATTATGGTCTCCTTGTTCGGAGTCTGTCAAATCTTCGATATAATTTATATGCGCATATTTTCAAGACTGAAGAATTGAAGATCGAATGATTTTCCATGTGTTCACACGTACAGAGAGTGATACTTTCGAACTTTGATCTGATTTGTGATTTATTGGATAACTTTCACTCATCTTTCTTTCTTCATGTACATCAAATTTTATTAATTACAGACTGTAAATGATTTTAGAGCCGATTCGGCTAACTGTATTCTTTATTCATTGGCTTGGCTTATGTACATAATTGTAGTTATTGTTTAGTTCCCATATCATAATCTCATTGCTCCATGGTTGCTTGCGTGTTCTGCGGCTCGTCTTCGCCGCCTTTTGAAAATCGTTGCAATTTTTGGATACGTCTAGCTAAAATATTGCCTTGTTTCGCCACTCCACCATCTTCCAGGTCAACTTTATGGTAGAAAATTTCACCGTTGATCAAGAGACGGTCTGTTATTTTGAGGTGATTTCTAACAAATTCTCGCAAGTGTTCATCAAATATCAGCACCCTGTGCCAGTCACCATGGAAGAATTTTGTATTCAAATTCGGCCTAAAGGTAAAACATAACATTGTATTTATTTATATGGAATTGGATTTATATTTTTGAACATACGTCAGTTCAGCATTTGTAACGACATGGAATACGGTGGCATTTTCATCTAAAATATTACTTCCAATTGTGCCCAATAACTTCACTTCATTGACACACTCTGAAAATTCAAAAACCGTACAGTTTCTGTTAGTTTATGTTTGCATTTCATTCTGTGAGGTTGATCAATCGTCAGTCAAAATTTATATAAAATACACTTGATTATACCTTTTACCAATTGCTCTAAGTCATCAGATTTGTTGTCGTTTTCCATGTGCACAATTTTTTTTGCTAAAATGTGCGGAACCGATATAAATTTCTCTCCATTTGGCTCGTTTTCATAGACAATTTCACCGTTAACATAAACAAGGTCGTTGTCAGTTAGTTTTGGTACTTCGATCGAATCATTTCTCGCCTTGATATTGTGCAATACACTGCAATATTTACAGTTATTATTGATAACTATTTGATTTCAATTTTGTTATTATTATCCTTCTAACGTGAGAACAAAATTTTCAGGTTTTACCCAATCAAGTTTCCAAGGCCTTTTGTAGCTGTTCGGATGTGGAACGAATCAAATCCATTTTGTAATCTTAGCACTTCGTTCTTCACTCTACCAATTAGCTTTATTTGATTGCCGGCTAAAATGGGAATGCAAAAGAGTATTGTATTTTCAAAACTGTTTCATAATACGTATTAAACATCGTACACTTTCTACTGGCGACCGACTCTGAATTCTGCACGCAAAAGGATCTGGATGGCACGACCGGAATGGATCGTGGAATTACAAACCATTTATAAGTGAGACGAAACATTTTCACAGAAAAATTAATTCTTGTTAAAAAATTTCTCAACAAAACCAAGAGAAAGCAAAAAAATGTCAATACAAATATTAACATGTGAGAGTACAGCTGTCAAAACGCCGACTGAAGAAACGTACCCCAATATGCATGTGATATTTGTCTAAGAAAATTATAAGCATTTAAATGGTTTTGTTTTGATATTCAGTTGAACAATTTTCCCGTTAGCGAAAGCATTTTATTATAACATTAAACCGCAAAGCAAAAATTATTCAATGATTAGCTCACGAACCTCCAAACGAAAAATTTCTTTACACCTTTTTTGTCAATTTTCACTTTCACAATAATTTACCTGAGGACTTGTGGCGAGTGCAATGATTAGAGTTTGTGAAATGTCTTCCAATATCTAATAATGGATGTTTTCCATTAGGTCTACGATTTCTGGCTTGATAATCTCTGTTTTCAGCCCCTGCTCTATGAAAATTGTACGAGATATTTATCATACCTGTATCGATAATGCATAGACAATAAAACATTTTTTCGATCAATTAAACACCAAATGTTCAAGATTCAAAATCAATTTATTGCCAGAGTACAATATCCAAATTACAATAATTTTAAATTCTAATCTATTTTGTCACAAATCTAAATATCAATATTGATTAGATTTTTGTGTGTGAAAAGATTTTGTGTGTGTGTGTGTGTGTTCGTATCTACTTGCATTTCTTAGTATGATGAATGGATGAATGATTGGTTGGTTGGTTGGATTTAAGAATAGAAAAGATTGAAACGGTAACCAAAAAATGAAATAAATTGAAACTTAATCTTACGGTTATATGAAAAAAAAATGGCTCAAATATAGTGGTTAATTTCAGTAAAACGAAATTGTGCCTTAAATTGAATTGATTCCTCAAATAGTTAAAAAAATCGATAAATACATACAATAAATAGAGGAATAAAAAATAATATGACCGACGTTAGTTTCATAGAAATTTTTTATGGTACTTTGTTTTCTACACATACAAAAGTTGCAAACAAATCACGATTTTGTGTTCCTTGGGTTTTACTTTTTTTTAAGTTGCTTATTTAGTATAGTAATAATTTAATAAGTAGGTCTAGATTCTTCACTTTTCTGATTTCAATATAGAAAACTCTACAAACAAAACAATATGCCTCACTGTAAATGTGTGATCCTTACTTAGAAAAAAAAAAAAACAAAGAAAAATGTGCACAGATTTGCTTAGTACATATATTCAAAGATGAGTTTCTAATGCGTTAATGTGCTCGTTTATCGAAAGTGTGTGTGTGTGTGTGTGTTTTTGCACTGATAGAAACGTGACTTGAGATGAGATGAAATGAGTACGAGTAGCACTTTGTACAACATAAATTTGATGTATTGAGGAAAAAAAATTATCTCTCCTTCTATAATAAAATACTTGATGGCATAGTTTCCATCGTGCTTATCTAAATACGACAACCAAGAAAAACATAAAATTTTAATGTCTCTAATGTAAAATAGACGCGTATTTCGAAAATGGCCCTTTTTTGAAATGTCTATCTAATGATGTTCATTCGAAAAATTGTGTGTGTTTGTGTGTTTAATACAAATGAATTGTTTGTTGTCTACTCTACTGAAATTCATCAATTTGCCCATAAAACCTTATCGATTGGCATTTTTTTTTATATCACACTTGCTTAATACTTTTGATGTGACTAATTCAAATTAAAAGAGCAATTGCGCAAAAAACATTTCTTTCTTTTCTTCAATTTGTAATACTGTGTGTCGGAAAAAAGTGTCTACTAGTTTTTCTAAGTAAACGTTTCATTTCGAAAAAAAATGCAGTCATTTGGTTTTGTTAATTCGTATTTCCAATTCGGGTGAACATTCGCGTTAAGAAAGAGTTCTCCCATACACATTTTTCTTTCGCTTTCTAATTGAATTTGTGTGAATATGATTTCAAACAAACGGAATAAAATATATTGGAAAATGTAAACATTGTCCGTGTATGCCGTATTTCTGTTGTATGTGTGTCGATTTATGCTCTTAGGCCAGTATCCAGTTTGGTCAATCGATTTTTATTGTTCGATGGAATAATGTTTAGTTTTCTTCCAAAAACTCTTGAAAAATCCCTTCTTCTTGTGTGTATTCGGTGTTTCCATTGCGCCTAAAACATGAATTTTGCCATTAAAACTCGAACCAAATATATCGCCAATATTTCACGAAACGTTTCGCCCAATATAAAAATGCATAAAAATATTTACCTGCATCAAAAGATCGATGAGCGGATGGAATTTGAGCGTTCCTGTCCTTTTTATCTTCTTTTGCTTTTTCGCCTTTGCGAATGAGTAAACTAGTAACTCGTCGCAAAGCATCAGTTGGTGATTTCTTAAAGAAGTTTGGTGACAAATTTGGCGGCAACGTTAGAGGTTTTCGACTAGATGTGCCCACGTCCCAAGCACGGCCACCGCAATGAATACGATCCAAATTTTCATTTGAAACGGGCCGATTTTGCCGTTGCTTTGGATACCATCCACGAGCCGGTCCACCAGCTATTCGCAACATTTCACTACTTAATAACGCATGGTTTATATTTCGTTGTGGATGTCGACCATTCAGCGTGCTTCCGGCTGTTGAATCGAAAGAAAATCATTAGCAATGTTCTGCGAACACTTTGCATCTGAAGTGCAACCTTACCTATTCCAACGATTGATGAATTCAAACTGTTCATAGGCCTAGGTGCTGTTCGACTGCCACCACTACACGCGGGCGTCTCTTGTGTTCGTCGATGTGGCGTTCGGGGTACATCACACCTAGAAATTTGAAGATAAATATTAAATGATTCTGTGTAAATGTGCGAACTGTGATGCTCTCACTTACCCCCTAGCAAAAATGGGAGTTTCTGGAAGACTACATGATGTTTGAAGACGACGTTCTTCATGCGGACTTGGCGTTGTATGTTTGATGTATGCGCCGGGCATACGTTTCCTGGAATTCGATAACGCCATTCGATCATGCGAATGTGTTGAGTGTGTGGTGTGTGGCGACATGTAAACGTTCGAACTTTTGTAGCATTTTGAGTCCATTGACCTACAATGAAATAGACCATTTGTTATATATTTCCCAGAATCGATTACGTGAAATTGAAACATACATGGTTTTAAGCGTATTATCTGCTGAAGGACAACGATGAGGTGGAACAGGAGGCGCATCTGCCGAATATCGATTCTCGTACTTTTTACCTAATGAAGTCGATCGATAACTGTGCGAATCGAGCCAAATTTTGTTTTCGTATACATCAGCGTTGCTTTCCGTTGGCAATGGTGGCAATGGGGGTAAACCGTCAATCTCCTGTTGCCAAAGTAGATCATGTTAAACACCATACATGGGGCAAAAAACAATATGAAAAGAGAATTGAACTTTGGAAATACATACATCCGCACTAGAAGATGGTGGTGAGGGTGGCAAAGCACCGAACACGTGTTGTGAGAGCAGCATTTCTTTGGCGCTTTCCGATTTATGCACACCGACCCGGAAGCCGAGTGGACGTCTCGGTGGTTGAATATCTATCAAAGTTAAAACACACTCTTGAGACTGTCATTCAATTTCAAATTGATACACGCTTATACGTTACCTGGTACTCGCACAGCAATAGGTATATCTCCCCGAAGCAAAGCGCTAATGGTGTTCTCTATCTGACGAAGCGGAGCACCTTGTCCTTGCGATTCACTGTCTGGTTCTTCATCTTCTTCAATCGGCGGAGCCAAGTCTCGACGTGGCGTAGACACCAAATCAGCTACAGCCATTAAAAGAAAATCAATCTGTCAAAATCTGTTTCTTAAGGATTGAATTATATTCGAATTGATTTACCTTGATTGGGTGGTGGTGGAGCATTAATTATTGGTAGCGAAGCAACACGCATAAGTGGTGCATTCAAATCATCATTCACATCAATTTTATTCGATGAACCACCTTTGTTCACCTTCAAGTAATCCTGTTTTGATGGTGTTAAGCTGCTTGCATGCGTCAATTTGCCGTCATTTGGCTTTGACCAAAACGAACTGTAATCCGAATGTCTGAAATGATATAATGGCGTGTTAAGTGACCGCAAGTAATGTCAAGAGGTATTATATGCAACATACTTTGCGGAATGAATTGAGCTCTGCATCGATGGTAATGCCAAATCGATGCTGTGTCGGTACTTTGGTATGTTTATCGGTGGCTGCGGTATATCATTGGCCTCCTCAATGCTCAGTAATTCTTGGCTTGATTCCAACATTGATTCCAGTTCGGACTCTTTCCCCGCTTCATGCGATGGCACAAACTCCGGTATATCAAACACTTGTTTACGGTCGCGTCCCTTGCGAATCACATACGTACCGTTTGGAATGATGGTTTTTTGCATTGGGATTACATCTTCTGCAATGGAAAATATTTTCCATAAAAATGAATTTATGTCAAACAATATTCGATTTCATTAAAGTGCTCATGTCAGCACAAGAAAAAGGAGACAAGTCATTACCCGAATCAGTGATGATCGAACCGGCTTCATCTTCTGTGCTGCAAATTGGGTTTTCGGGTGGGTCAGGCCAATCGGATGAATACGAATGGTCTGTACTTAAAATACTATTGCACGGAGTTGACGCCACACTGTTCTCACAGTCGGCAAAATTCGGCGGAATCGCAAGTATTGCCGGTAACTGCAAATGGAAAGTCGTTTGAAATTAGTCACACGGAAATCATTCCCTTTCAATTAGATACAAACCTTCATGTTTATATCGTTTGCTATATTGTCATCCATTTTAATTTCCCATGCGATTCCTGGGCTGCATTTCAAGGGTAACGTTAATGCTGGCATTTGTGGTGGCTCAGGTGATGGCGGTGATGGCGGCGATAACTCGCTTTGTTCTTCTTCTTCTTCTTCTACTTCTTCTCTACCTGCAACTTCTTTACTCTCTAGTTTGATTTCGATGATTTGTGTAGATGTATCACGTTCGGGTGTTTCATTCGCGTTTGCACTCGCATTCTCAAGGGAATCATCCGAGAAGTCCTCCTCGGATGTAATTAAACTATGACGATTATCGAAATTGGACAAACTAACCGTTTGCATCAATGGCTTGAAGTCTTCTGAAATTTGCCGTAAAAATGGTTTTAATTGAATTGCACGAAAAAAAAGTCGAGCTCAAAAAATGTCAACCAACCTGATGCGCTATCAGCTTGTGTGATTGCTCCTTCTTCTTCGTCTTCATCGCCATCCGAAGATTCGTCATTCAAATGCAATTTCAACTTTTTGTCCGTCAAATCGTGAGCGGAACGAACTACTTTTCGCGTTGATACCGATTTTGATTTAACTGGCGATGCTCGGCCGGGATAAATGGTGACTGGATGTTCTTTTTCCATTGTTTCTGGTATGAATTGGCAATTGGTGGCAACGCCACGTAATACCGCATCATGAACAGCGCTGATGTCAATACCGAGCTTGGTTCGACCGTTCCTCATTAGGAAATCAAAATCATTGCTTTTCTCTGTTTTCTTTGATTGCGTTGAGCCTGGAAGACTGGCGTATTTGGATGGATTCACATTTAATGGACGAGCTTTGGGCAGTGTCGTTTGACACGGAAGTGAATCCGAGTCATTGATACTGCCCGCAGAATCATTTCGTAGTTTTGCATCAACAATGGATCGTTTATTCTTCAAATTGTTGTCACTTTCTATATCAAGCAATTTTAATTCTCTGTTTTGAAGGGAAAAAATTTCAAATGGAAAATCAGAGTTGAATAAACCAAATTTGAGCGACGAAAAAAAAACCATTGAACAACTGAAAAAGTTTATGTTCATTATCTGAGCTGAAATTTATATAAAAGAAATTCACCACTCACTTTTTTCCATTCATACTCATGTATCCATCATCTTCGGATTGATTGCCTTGTGTCGGCGTTTCCGGTTCATGTTGTTCGATGTGCGGCAAAGAGTCCGGATCTTCAAACTCCGACAACACTTTGTCCAAAAACTCAATTGATCGCTCGACTTCGTCACCACTGTTAATACAACAAATTTTTGAAAATTAAATTAATGTTATTATCACTGATTCTGCTCATTTTGATTTTCTTCTCAGACACTTACTCGGGTTGCTTCAGATGAAACGGTTTCAAACTAGATTCAGACATAATTGTGATTGTTGCCAGAATAACCAACCATATATCGAGCAATCTGTATTCGGCGGTGGAAGAAAATAATTTGAATAAATATTTGCAAATAAATAAAAATCACAGTCGAAAACATTTACCCTGAATCAAGACGACTGAAAAAATGCTAAGAACTCAGGTTCTTTCATTTGATTACAAGATTTCACATTGCTTTAGAATCGATACTGCGTAGTTGATTGAATCCTCGTTCCAGTTGATTTCTCCCACTCGATTTCAACAAATTCTGTAAAATGTATAAACAAAGCAAACACAATAATTTTTATTGCAAGAATTGAGTCAGTACCGCGTCAGTCGGTCGGTGAATCACGTAATTTTAGAATTACGTAAACTAACTTCGTGACAACCAAAACTGGATTCCTATCTTGTTTCACTATTGCCTTTTTCTATCGATGAATATCATGCTTATCAACTGAATCGCTCAAGCTCCCGGGCGAAACCGTTATCATTTATTAATTAAAATTGAATTCAGAATGTTCTATTAGAGACACAGAAGACACATACTGCTGTCTTTTGCCTGTCGAATAATAGCGGCAATGAATGGGGAGATTATGATTCCTTGGAGTTTATTCAACTGTATTTAAAAAAGAACTCTCGAAACGAAGGGTTAATTCATGATACACACAGCCTATTTGAATATCACACACTCGAACGCGTATTGTTTCGTATGTTTCATTCATTGAAAACTTTTCTATTCTCCACTTTATTATTGTACATCACTCTATCATACACACACACACATCGTATGTGATACATCGGTGTATGCGATATATTGGCATTTATCGAATAAACCCGGAATATAAAATTAGAGCTTTCTAAATCAATAAAAAGGTGATGACGAAAAAAGAGTTTCAAACGTTTTGGAACTGTTCATCCGGCCCACGGAATATTGATTCCACGGAAATGGTTGGAGGTGAATGGAGGAAAAATAATCAAATGATGATTGTTACACCGTACAAAAAAGGGAACTGCACGTATCGCGTCCATCATAGCGCATGAAAAAAAAACGGAATAAAAAACCGAGAGCGAAAGCAAACACCAAAAAAAACAGAAAGCACAATGCGAGAAAAAAGTTTTATCTGGGCGAATACCTGCACTTCTTATGTGATATTTGATGTTAGAACAGAAAGACAATTAAATATTAAAGCGAATTAACACTGTCTATTTATAGCTGTGCATATGAAACGTTACGAGGTGAGCATTTGGTAACGAAAAGCGTTTGTTTTTTTTTCTATCTCGTTTGCTGTGTCGTTTTCCATTTCGGTGTGTCTATAGCCTATATATCTTAACATATTGTAACGCGCAGCGTATAGATACAGTTGCGTGTGTTTCGCAATTCTTGGCTCACACTGTCACTTAATTTTGCCGAGAGTGAAGACATGCGGCAGTAGTAGCAGCAGCATCGGCTACAGACTGAGCGCAGGGAGAGTAGAGAGCAGAAAATGAAATATGTTTTTTCTTTTGTTGAAAATCAAATTTCGTCTGTTGAATTTTGGTGAACGGTTTCGGTCAATTGATTTATTGACGATGAAAATAATTGCCCAGAAAAATACCACCTTCTTTGAATGAGTGGAAAAAATGCTATTTTGCGTGCGGATTGTATTCTGGAATCGATTTTAGTGTAGCGCTTATTACTATATTCCCAACGACTCCCGCACGTAAACACACGCACACACACACACATGCACAGCATTATTTTCCATGCACGTAGTTGCTCACGAAAGTCTGGATTTTCCTACACTCAAAGTACAAAGACCCAAGTAAATACTAACACACACTGGCTAGTCACACTGTTACACTTGTGTGTACATGTTTGGTGGCAGCAGCACGTAAATGCACTCAAGACCAAAAAGTCTCTATCCAAAAATCAATGTAACCGAATCAAAGAGGCGTCATGAAAACAGAAATCTTTATGCAAATGAGCTGGAGAGCCACTCATAAAAAAAAGAATACATGGATATTTTATATGAAACAATCTGTCACAAAGGCAACTAGGATAATAAATTGAACGCAACGCACCGTATATATAAATGAATGGTTGTATTCGTTGTTGGTCGAAATGATTCTTCTTTTATTTTATTTTTTCTGTTTCACTGTCGCCAAAGAGCCGGAAACAAAATCGAGCTAATTTCACACTGTCACTTCTAATTCAAGCATAGACACAAGGCTCGATGAACATCAAGCTAAGCATCCGCTAAATTGTCATTATCTTGCCGCAATCATTAACACAGTTCTTTCTCCTTCTTCTCTGCTTTATTTTGCACTTCTTACGACACCTCAACCAACAGTCTCATAAACAAAATCTAATTCACACTTTACACACGAAACATGAGCTGCGAATAGGCATAACACAGTATTCCGACGCACTATTGTCTCCCACAGTCAATTTCAACATTTATGTGGAACAATGATTTTTTCTCTGGTCGGCTTGTTTCGAAAGGAAAAAATAACGAAAATGTGAACAAATCGACACAATTCCACAAATGAATCGCACACACATTAAATTTAATCAAAATTTCCGCCACCGTAACAATTTATCGATCGTCATTTTGGAGTTTGTAAAAGAAACTTATTGGAAGTTGTCATTGTCGTCCGAAGCGAATTTTGTTTTGTTTTTTAAAGCGCATATTATGTTCTTCTATTTCTCTCTTTCTCTTCTTCTCTTTTGTTCTATGTACTCCGCCGACGAACAACAGTATGTGTGTACTATACATGATTTGAGTGTGTGACATTTGAGCGGGTACGTTCAGCCAACCGAACTGAAGGTTATACTGTACCCAGACAGCACCTTATTACAACGCAAATACATTGACTTAACAGTTATTCCCACATATGCCGTTATTTCGTTTTTTCCGCGATATGCAACGGCAGAATTAATTCAGAATCTATAAATGTTATCTTTATGATGGATCCGAAGCAAATTTGAATGCATTCAGAGCACAAATATCACCCACTGTTTCGCAGACGAGATAATGTATTCAAACATTTGTTGACGAAATGCCTTCGTCTCGGTGACGGATTGGACTTTTGACTCTTTTCCACGAATACGACAAGCAGAATCTTCGCATATGAATTTATCTTCTACGTAAGCGAATGATATTTATGGTATTAAGAACACGTGATGCCTACGAATTGCGTGAATTCGGTGTAACCAATCTCAGCGAAGCGAGAGAGATAATAAGTCAAAGCCGTTGTGTCCGTTGGATGTGTGCCAATGCTTTTCTTATAAGTCAATGCTAACGCACGAATAGTGTACCAACGAAATATTTCAATTTGACTTTGTGTTCTATAAAACTTAACATTGACAGTAAATTGTTTGTTAATCGAATTTGCGTGATAAAAATACATTGCATAGTATGCATTGCATACACAACCACTTGCTATCAATGGCTCTCACCTCATTGACACCGATGATTTTCATGACAAATTGATCAACAGCTTGCATCAATGCATTACCGCTGACATTTTTTTTTTTTTTATTTTGACAATATTTTGTATGTTTTTGCTTGAACACCGTACATTCACGTACTATGAGATTTGGCTATGGAGAAAGGTTTGATTTAGATGGAAGTAATTGAAATAATCATGAAAACAGATGCCATGAATTAATTAGCGGTTGCTTCTGTTACTTATATCATCGCCAAAAATTTGTAGCCTAGTTTTCATGAAAAACTCTTTTGAAAAATTGTTAGGTAATCACTCAAATTTTGTTTGTTGTTCAAACATATTTGAATATACATCTTGCGCTACCGTACGGCAACGTTAACTTCAGCTAAAACTTTAAATATATTTATTTATAATATTTACCCACAAAAAGTCGATAATATGGAATAGTTTTTAAAATATCGATTGTAAAAATCGTATTGTCGGAAAATACCCTCGATTCAAATCATATGACGGCCAGTGGCTTTGACTACGGCTTCGATTATCCAATAGAGCATTGAGGATAAGGTCGAGCGTGGCACATATGTGTGTTATTTCGGTAATCGGAAGCTTGAGAGAGCATTTTCTTTCGCCAAAATAATTTTCAATGCACGATACGATGCGATGCGGTGGTTGTTTTGTTTTTATTTTTGCTTTTTTTCATCTCTTTATTTTAGTTTTGTCGAATTGTTGGCACTAATGTCAACCGAATACAATCAGAATCGAGTTTAGATTCTTTTTTTTCGTATGCGTTCAGTGGCGTTTTGTTCCGTGAATGATAAAAAAAAACGCTATAGCCATGCGAATATATGATGTACACAGTATGAAGTGTTTTGGGAATGTGTGCGTGCACGTGTATGTATATGAACTTAGAATGGTTGTGAGCGCGCGTAGACTTTGACACCAGCCGATGTTTCGGCGAATTGGTTTCAAATACCGACGATGTAAAGTGATTTTGACAAGAGCACATCGACGAAGCAAGCCGAACTGCTGATGTGTGCGTGCATCAGTTGGTGACGGTACTTGATGTGACGCAGCCAACTAAACGCACACATTCACAGCGCAGCTCACGAGCACAGCGAAAAGCCAACGAGTAAAAAGTTCTTGCTTCAATCAGCTAAAATACCAGTTCTGCTCTTCACTTTCCGCACAACGGTGGTTCAGTGAACACACTATTCGATCCAACGTATAACATTCAATAGGCTTACGCCCTAGTGTATTTATCAACCCGATTTGACCGAAGAATCAACAAAAAACAGGTATTTATTTGCAGCATTCATTCATTAATTCGATTTGTTTCTCTTTAGTAAATTCGTTTTATTTGAATGCAATTTGAACGGGAAAAAAATTATTCTGTAGTTTTTAATTGTAAGCTAGTGTGTCACACAGTCACACGTACGACCACATTCAGTCGTCGAATGAAAAGAAGAAGAAGAAAGAAAAAAAAATTACCGTTTACCGAACGAATTTATTGAAAAGAGGTGCATGTTAATAATATTAAAAAGTGCGTTTTGGATGAATAATAATATTGAATCAATCATTACAATTGAAAAAAGAGAGTCGTTTGAACGAAAAGTGGTTATGTAACAAGACAATGTGAGCGAAAAGCCTGGTGATGAACGCCGCCATTACAGTTCCTTGAACAAGTTGATGAAGAGAGAAAAAAAATCAATTCTATTTGACGAGAATTAATTTCACTGGATTAAGTGACACATTGGCAATGCTTGTCATGTGAATAATGAATGCTAAATTTGCTTACGTAAGACATTTTTCGGACGGTTCAATCGGATGAAAATCAGTTTTTCCCCTCGTTGAAAATTTAACAAGAAAATGTGTTCGATTGCGGTTATTGAATTGAGATATCATTCAAGAATTTCAATTATTGCCTTCCGCTGATATAAATTTAATCATATTCATTATCGCGAGAACACTGATTCGGTTGGCAATTGGCGCGTTGTACGTACAATATATTAAAATTAGGTTTTTGTGTCGCTGTAAAAGTGATTCACTCACACACATGGCGCATTTTTATAGGTTACGACATATGCACGGGACTTGGCTTGTGAATCAATAAGAACAATTTAGTTCACACTAAAGCAATGACATTGGTCACATTATATAACTAGATATATTTGGTTCAGTACACCTTCAAAGTGATTTTCACTTTGAAAACATTTAATTCAATTAGATTTGCGATATTCTTTCTTTTTCGCATGTACAACAAGCATATCATATTCAAGCCCTGGCGAAAAGTTGAATAAAAATGGGATGACGTACACGTGAAATTGGCAATATGGCGCCCGGCATTGAGAAATGTGAACTGTGAGGAAAATAAAAATGGAACGTTGCGCTAGTGATTTTTTGATTGAAAAATTATGACTGAAATTTCATATAGAATCATTAATTTTTTCTAACAATTTCATTGCCAAAGTCAATTAACTGAGTGAAATGCTTAGTTGAGAATTTTCAAAAATGGAATTTCTTATATAAGTCGATATAAAGGCCATTGTGTTTGCTAGTATGCGTATTGATCTCACTCATACACACTAAAAACACACACACGTGCCGTCCCGTCCGTTCTATAGCGCTCTGTTCACACATTTATTGTACTAGACTGTTCGTGCTTTCGTCATAGTTCCATTCGCTTGATTTTTGATTTGCCAATGATAAATTCCGAACATTCAAAATTCTCTTTACGTTAATGATGTCTGAATAATTTCGGCATTAGCAGAAAGAGAAAAAGTGAAAGAATCAAATCGCATCTTATCTGGGAACATACGAAAAGAATGTTGACTTTCTTTTTGAAAATTATGACTGTACCACGTGCCCAATTGCACGTCATAGGTTACAATTTTTTTTTCTTCTCCTTTACACTCAAAGTGTTATATAACGAACTCTGGAACGAAAACTACGCAAATAATAATGAACATCGTAATTAATATAGTTTGTTTTCCTCTAACGGTTCACGAAATCAAATCATAGTAGTCAGCAAATGTGGCATTTTTCTTATCAATTTATTTTTTCAATTTATTATACACTTTCAAGGCGCAATGACAAAACTAAGCGACATCATTTCAACGTTGCCTAGGTTTTGAAATCGGTTTCCTTTGATCGAGTGATGCAAATTTGATTTGCCATGATTTTGATCTATGAAGATTTTTCCAAAGTCAATAGTCAAAGACAATAGTCTTTCGAATCAGACTGCAAAAATCATTGAACGTATTTTCAATGGAGCCTATGTTTTGTAGGCTTACGTATGCAACTGATATTGCAATATTCAGTTCAATAAATCAGTTGTCGCAGCATTCAACGAATGCCATATTTTTTGCTTTATCATTCATAAAAAACAATATCTACTTGTATATATGATACAGTCTGTCCGCTGCCGCTTATTATATGTCGTATAATTTTTGTGGTACGCAATAGTCGCTGCATTGACTGCGTGTTCAATTTCGCTGCATACGTTTTCAGTAAGCTGATTTCACAGTCGTAATAATTATATATGGATATAAAAGTAGTTTGGCTTTAATGGCGGATCCATCACGTGCATTGTATTTGTTCGTATTAAACTCTTCTCTTTTCGGCGAAATGGAGCCATATTTGATTTAGAATAAATAGAATATAAAAAATTATAGCGATCGTAAAACCGATTTTGTCGTTTTAAATATTAAATTTAGCAAGAGATCGTATTTATTTAAAACAATTTTGTTTATTTTTTTCGTAAAACAGCTAAAATGGGATTTGACGTAACCGCTTTCCTTAAGGATTTTGCCGCCGGAGGTATCTCCGCCGCTGTCTCAAAGACAGCCGTAGCTCCAATTGAACGTGTCAAGTTGCTTTTGCAAGTTCAAGCCATCTCAAAGCAAATCAAAGCTGACCAACAATACAAAGGTGAAATTTCGATTTGACAACAAAAACAACAACATTCGTTTGCACAAACATCGAACGAGAAATAACAATGATTGGTTTTTTTTTTGTGGTTGCATAGGTATCGTTGATTGCTTCGTTCGTATTCCAAAGGAACAAGGTTTCACCGCTTTCTGGCGTGGTAACTTGGCCAATGTCATCAGATATTTCCCAACACAAGCTTTGAACTTTGCCTTCAAGGACAAGTACAAGCAAATCTTCTTGGGTGGTGTTGATAAAAATACTCAATTCGGACGTTACTTCGTTGGTAACTTGGCTTCGGGTGGTGCTGCTGGTGCCACATCGTTGTGCTTTGTCTACCCATTGGATTTCGCACGTACCCGTTTGGCTGCTGATGTCGGCAAAGGTGGTGCCCGTGAATTCACAGGTCTTGGAAACTGCTTGACCAAAACCTTTAAGTCCGATGGTCTTGGCGGTTTGTACCGTGGTTTCGGTGTATCAGTACAAGGTAAGGATCGTAGCATCAAATGACAAATTCCGATTCAAATTGTTTAACACCGTTTCTTCATTTCTATTTGCCACAAATCAGGTATCATTATCTATCGTGCCGCTTACTTTGGTTTCTACGATACTGCTCGTGGTATGTTGCCAGATCCAAAGAACACACCAATCTACATCTCGTGGGCCATCGCTCAAGTCGTGACAACTGTTGCTGGTATCGTGTCATATCCATTCGACACAGTCCGTCGTCGTATGATGATGCAATCGGGTCGCAAGGCCACCGAAATCATCTACAAGAGCACCATCCACTGCTGGAGCACAATTGCCAAACAAGAAGGAAGCGGTGCCTTCTTCAAGGGTGCATTCTCAAATGTCCTCCGTGGTACTGGCGGCGCTTTCGTGCTTGTGTTGTACGATGAAATCAAGAAGTTGTTGTAAATTTATTTTTAAAACTTAAATTTAAAACACGATAAATACACTAAAAAAAATAAAAAAAAAATCGTTAAAAAATAGTAATCTGATAAAAAAAATCATTTCACCGTAAAAAAAATTCCACAACAAAATGGACAACTAACCGTATTATGAAACAAACAAAAAAAAATGTCAATAAATCTGAACTGAAACAGAAGATTTCAAAACAACAACAACAACAACAAAAAGAAAATTCTACAATTGCTTGGTGATGAATTGATTCAAACACTATTTATTTAGGTGAAGCTGTTGGGTATTATGATACGCTTGATGCGCCACCAAAAATAAAAAAAACCAATTTCAGTAAAATTTGCATAGACTTGTAAACGCTCCCACACAACAAATGGAAACAGAGCAATAAAACATATAATATTTTGTTTGGTGTGAACCAAATGATAATTGAGTTGCTTTTATTTCATATTTTCAAAAAGAATGTTGCCACGGACGTACATTGGTCCACAGAAGGTACAGAAGGTATCTTGCTTGACATTTGTCGCTTTTTGGCCTAATTAATAAAAAATATTCAACCGTGATAAGGAGGCCCCCTTTGGAGTGATCATTAGGTTATCGCATAAGATAAGAGCCGCAGTATGTTGCTTTGGTTTCACGTGTCGCGGTTGGAAACAATAGAATCAGTTTTGATTATTCCATTAGGAATGGATCGTCATCCTGCATTTATTTGAGAAAGAAAGTACCATATATCAGTACGATTCACAGAAACAAATTCGAAACACATTTAGAATGAATGCATGTACAATAATAATGCTAATAAAATGATTTATTAATCGGTTTATCTGTTGCTACGACAATATTGCTAGTGATTAGATGATTTACATTCAAAGCTCCGTAGTATGCGGAATAATAGGATGCAATCGTACATGAATGAATACGGAATTAGTCATCGTGGTTTGGTTGCTTAGCTTCTTACATCTTCTTTTTAACTTATACACACAGGTACGTACAAACACTAATTCTTAATTTAAACATTTGCATGTCTATGGCGAGTTTCATACCCTTGTTCGCTCTGAGTCGCCGGTTAATTTATCTACAATCTGCGCGTGAGTAGAACGATAGAAGAGATAGTAAGTGATAATATTTATAGTTTTGGCATTGAATAAACCGGAATGTCATTGTAATAATTACCGTGCTAATTCCAGGCAGGTTAAGAACTCGACCCAAAATCGGTACTCTTCGCAAAAAGTTAATGGCAACCGGGAAGAAACCGCTAAAAAGTGGAACAGATAGTGTTGTTAGATAATTTGTAATTCAACTCGATTGAATTTAAAGTGTTGTCCAATCTCTTTTCTATTGTCAGTGTTGTTCCTCAAAATATCCGATTCAATATGAACAAAATGAATCATAACACTTAACACGATCATTGATAAGAAGCCATACCTAAACAAAAGGAAAAATCCATAGGATTCAATAATCATGCCAATCAATGGCCATCCGAGAAGAACGATGACAATTCCGCCGAAGAATGCAAGAGATGATTTGATTTTCTTTCGTTGCACGAAAAACCGGAACGTCCGCTCCAGACCGATGATACAAGCCAATCCGCATATGAACAAGATCTAGAGAGAGGTGAAAGTTGAATTAGTATTCTGGCGGAAATTTGATGGAGAAAGTGGAAAACATACATTTCCAATAGCCAACAGGCCCTTATCGAACAATAGTAGCACACCAAGGAATACGAATGCCACACCGAATCCGGCCAAACCGACTCCAATTTCTGTAATTAGACACCAAATCGTCACCGAATTAACATTTACTACATCAACGCTTTTATTTTTGTTTTATTTGACATTTACTTACTCTGTGTATCACTTATTTCAAACATATTGCTACTAATTCCTATAGACTATCGAGATGAGTGTTTCTCTATTTAGGTGAAATACGATTGCTAATTTTGCAAGCTCATTCAAATAAATGCAAAATTTATGACATTAATAGAAAAAGGTAAATTTCCCTATTGTAACTGACGATAAAACATCCACGTCAAAGACGAAATGTCAACCAACAATTCGCTTTTCTACAGCTTGTTTAAGGGCAGCTGTCAACGCACACAAGATTTACAAACCGCACTCAAGTGGCGACAACGTTGGCAACAGTGATTTGACAAAACGGAGATTTTGAAACCGTTCCTAGTCGCCCTGGAAGTTAGCTTGTAGTCCAAAGCTTCTTTTGAAATGAAAATTGATGTTTTTTTTAAATTCTTCAATTAATATCGACTGTATTCCGGCATTAAGGAGTGAAAAGTATTGAAATTTCCATAAATACATTTGCAGTGGAAACGACAACGATTTTTAGATTCAAACTTCCCTTTTGTACCGCAGATGGCGCTGTAGTTATCAGAAACAACAAACACGTGCAAATCAAATGCTGTCAAAATAATAGGTGAAGTGAGCATTGATTCAGTTTAAACAAATTTGTGTGTTAGGATTTTAATTGATAAAGTATTGACTGGCAGAATGGGTGAATCAAAGAAAAGAGCTGCCGACTCAGAAGGTTTGAGTGAGGTGAAGAAGCCGAAATTTGAGAAGAAATCCGCCGCCCCAAAAAACAGTTCAGACAAACCAAAAGGAGGCAATCCGTTTCAGAAGACAGGTACACGCACGTTTTTCTTATTTCTCTTCTCCTAGCATTAATCATCACTCACTGTTTGCAGGAAATAAGTTTGGGAAACCGCAAGGCAAATTCCAAAAGCCACAAGGAAAATTCCAGAAACCACAGCAAGGCAAGTTCCAAGGAAAGTTTCAAAAGCCCGGAGCCGGTGGTCCGGGTAAATTTGGAAAACCCAGCGATGGTCATTCGAAGCAAGCGGCTGCACCAGCACCAGCACCGGAAAAAGTTGACTGGACCAAATTTAAGCAAGAGAAAAAGGAATTGCGGCAGAAGCGCAAAGCAGCCAGAACTGGATTCGATAAAATCCAAGAAGCCAAACAACTTTACGAAAAATTGAAATGGTATGCACTTTTATTAACAACTGATGCACTTACCGTTGAATGTATGCCTGACGTTTGGTTCAAATTCCAGCAAATCAACTGAAAACAAGGCAGAACTTTGCCGTGAACTCCACAAAGTATTCAGAGATGCAGAGACTTACCAAAAGATGGTAATGGCACATGATACAACGCGAATCGTTCAATGTATGCTCAAACGTGCTCCAGCTGAAATTTGTAAAGAAATTTCAGAGGTAAATATTTGATTCACTTGTTGGATTCAGTTGATTCAACTACATTTTATTCTGTGTTCCATTGAGTTTTGTTCATAAAACATACTTTTCTCTCCTAAAAGGCTCTAGTTCCAGTCGTTAGCAAATTGGCCATTTGTGATTATGCACATTTTGTTGTGCCTCGTCTGTTGAAGTATGGAACAATGGAGATTAAACGTAAAGTGATTGAAGCCACATATGGAAATGTGTTTTCAATGTTGAGCCGACCAAAATCCACTTCCATCATTGATACGGTATATTTGTCCTATGCAAGTAGCCAACAGAAGGCTTTGATGCGTCAAGAGTTGTATGGAGATCTGTACAAAAAGGTGAAATTAAGATCCAAATCGTGATCAAAATATTAAATTCAATTTCATATTCTAATTGCTTTCAAAACAACTGCATATATTTAGGCTAAAGACAAAAATGTCAAGTGTATAAAGGATACGTACAAGGATTCACCACACATGAAACTAGCCGTTTTGAATTCAGTCAAAAGTAATTTGGACCACATTGCCAATAAGACATTGGTTGATAACAGGTAAACACCACAATTGCCACATATCTAAATTAAAGCAAAAATATCATTGAAACACTTCTTATCTCTGATACCCCGACTCTCAATATCTGCAGTTTGGTACATGCTGTCTTGTGCGACTATTTGAACGAGTGTAATGAAGAAGATAGAGGTGAAATTATCACAGCATTTTTGCCACACATCGCGGCTTTGGCTAGTACGAAAGACGGCGTTCTCGCCGCTATGACTTGCTTCTGGCATTCGATTGTCAAGGATCGTAGAGTGAGTACCAGTTGAAACAGAAGAAATGTGTGTTTTGTATTTGCTAGAAACTATATCAATAAGCCTTTCATTTTCTTCTTGATTCTATAGGCTATTTTGAAGACGATTCGTGAGCATCTCATAAAACTATGCACTCATGAGCATGGTCATGTCTTTATATTGACCATTATCAATACGACCGATGACACAAAAGCATTGAAAAAATCTATCTTCGATCCAATTTTCGCTGAAATCGAAGCAGTCGTGGCCAGTGAATGGGGCAGAAGAGTCATTGACTGGTTTGTTTCGCCTGGTGATCGAGCACGTTTTCATCCACAAACCATTGCTCTAATTGAAGAAGGTTTGCAATACAGTAAAAAAGATAAGGATGTCCGCCGTGCGGAGCTCCTAGAACAAGTCAGTGAGCCGCTGTGCAAAGCCATCGTTGAGAATCCATACTATTGGGTACGTGGTGGTCATATTGCCATCACAACATTAAATATTTTGAAAAGCTGCAAAGGTGAACTGGCAAAGAAAGCATTAGATAGTGTGGCTGAAGTGGTTTGCAATGTCGACTGGAAAGTGACACCAAAGGAAGTGGAAGAGGAAAACAAAGAAGTTGCCGAAATAAAGAAAAAACTTGAGGCGAAAACAGATGAGTCTGAGGATAAAAAGGGTGTTCCGGAACTAGTTCTTGGTGTTGAACATGCCGGTTTACATATTGCACTCAAGAAATTCCTGAAGATAGAAGGATTCCCATCAGCATTGGCAGAGAAACTGACCGATGAAGTGGTAAGCATATAACTTTGCTCAAAATTTCTGCATCTATTTCACCGCTGCATTCCATGAAATCATCAACATATTAATCCAATGAAATATCTCCTCTAGGTCCAGATATGGTTGCCATTGAATCGTGCTACATTCTTGTTAGTCGACGCATACAAGGGCGAAAATCCAAATGTACAGCAGAAAATCAAAACTTTGGTTACAAAACAGAGGAAATTGCTGAAATCACAAAATCATGCGGCGTCCAAAATTTTGTCGGAACTGCTTGGATTGAAATAGAAACATGTCCCAGGGACGAGATCAAAACTTGTTCACTTTTTATTTTGATATGATTTTATGATTATTAATATTGAATTCTAGAAGGAAAAAAATGAATAAAAAATCATATAAGTTGAGTTTTATGGATGCAAAGTTTATATTTTATTAGTGTTCTCAGATTTGTAATGATTCGCAGTTAAAATTTAAGGGTGTAGCATGCTGAAATTTATTTGATTCGTTCGATGATATGCACCCCAGAGTCGGTTTCGGTGATATCGGAAATTTCACCGACCTTTAAACTGAATGCGACGTCTTCGAATGGCTTTTGCATTTGCCCACGTGAAAATGGACCCAAATCGCCACCACGCTTAGCAGAACTACAGTCTGAGTACTTTTGTGCCAACTCGGCTAAAGTAGCTTCGCCAGATTTGATCTGCAATAGTTTAAAGGGAAAAATCAATCAGTAACTTTAGCAATAAAATCCATCAAACTAATCAAATTGAACCGGCATTCACAGCAGCCCACCCACCTTTTGGTAATATCCGTTCAAAATAGCGCGTGCCTCTTCTTTGGTCCGTGTAATGTTATCCTCGCGCCATGAGCTGGGACGACGGCTATCTCTGTGTTTCACCAATAAATGAGCGCATTGTACTTGACTCGATTCCTTGGCTGAATCACCGTCAGACTTAGCAGGGGATGTTGGTAGCTCCCATTGCGATTCTTTTGTGTAAACATTCAAGTAGTATGGCAATCCTACGAGAGGGAAAAAAACGATGCACAAATTTTAAAGTTGTAATTTGATATGCATGGTGATGAAATCATTATTTCTTGATGATGTCAATGTGTTATCAGCTGACGATGGGATTCTTTTTTATTGATGTTGAAACACAGTAAATCTGTGTGCCATAAAAAAAAACATTGTATCGTGTTACTACTCCATTTGAAATATTACTGAATCCATTTGATTTTTTTTTTCGGTAGTTTTTTTTTACATTCATTGGTTCAACAACAACAAAACATGTAAAAGCATCCGGGTCGCAAAAATTAAGAGTGTGCATTAATAACACGTGTGATAAACGACACTTCACTATGTCCTCGAATGGTTTCGAATGGGCTATTGATTAGTTGCAAGTCTTACTAACCGGTACTGCGGCTTTTCCTTTTTTCCCATCCTGCTGGAACAATTTCCTCTGTAGAATCGGCCATACTCACGATTTCAATTGGTTAATCACTTAGTTTTCGTGCTGGAACGATCACAATTGAAAAAAGCAATTATTTAAGCTAAAATTGATCGTTTGGCTTTGGAAAAAGAACTCTGTTGAAAAATCGTACGATGTAAATGCGTTGTGTTTTGTCGCTAATTTTTTATGTATTAAACTTGCATGCTAAATGTCAAACCGAAGAAAAAACTTTCCCTCCAAATAACATTCGTGATTTTCTTACCACACTTGAACACTTTTGGGCTCACAATGCTTTTCGACTGGTGTTATATTTGGAATGAAAATAAAAATTCAATTTACACAATATTTTTTTTTGGTATTTAGACAAAATCCAAGCAAATTTTCGCAGAAATCTCCAAATCAATTTTTTTCCTGCGTTCAATTCAACGATGAACGCACCCTCTCTCACAATGCCACAGCTGTCAAAACAAAATAGCGACATTCAAAGAAGAAGCAGTAAACAATAATAGCACGTTTACGCTGCCGATTCGATTTTGAGATGATTATTCGAATTTTTCTACCCGAGACCGTCTATCGCGTGAAATCGATTGATAGTTCAAAATATTATCACATTTTTGGGAAAATCGCCAACGATTCCTGGAGCGACAATATTTCAATTTTCGTAGTTGACATTCGCGACCGAGGTGAAAGCGCAACACCGGATCGACAGTTTGTTGGAACGATTCTCACAAAATCCACAAGTGATACTAAACATTTTCTCAGTGATTACGTTTCGTTTAGAGTCGATGGACACAAATCAGTATTAGAAATAGAAACAATTCACTTGCCCAATTTCATTGCAACCGGCACAAACTTCAATACACAAATTCTTCTTTATGATTCGCAAACCTTTTCGGAACTGTCCCATCGCAACGGTGAGCAAAAATGGTGCCAACGACAGGATCCAATATCACAATTGCTACTTTTGATTAAAACCAGAGAAGATTTCAAGAAACAAGAACATGTTGATGTCACGAGAAACGATACAAGCAGAAATCGATTCATTCCAATACTGATAACATTATCGATGTTTTGTGAAACAAAACTCTCGTTCCTCAATTCGTCATTCCTTAAACATTTCCAGTTTTGGACGTCAAACATTGAAAAACTCACACATAATAAGTAAGAAGTCTTTCTCCGTCATTTTAATTTTTATTTTATATTTATCTCTATGTTTTATTATTTGAAGTGTATATATTTGGACTATAATTTTGGATGTGATTGCCGGAATTGTGACAATGCTATGGCTGTGGCGTATCTCGAATGCCGACGAGTACCTGATGCAATTGACAATGGTGAGATCAATTGTTGATTATTGGAAACGATATTTTGATTTTCATAAATTAAAAGGAACACATTGTTCAATTAGATTTCCATAATCACAACAGCGCAAAAACTATTTTTATTTGTTAAAACCATAACATCGTTTCTAATAATACTCTTAAGGATAAGATTTTTCAAAGAAATTTGTATCGGATGCTTCTGAGAATTTGATAAATTTTGATTAAATCATTTGCAAAAAAATTCTCTAATTTCAACTGCTTTTCTTCCAGTTCATTGTGTCAGAATTGCAAGGGCTACTGGACGCGCTGAAAGGAAGCCCGGTGGGATTGAAATTGAATGTGGACTTGAATAATTTCTTCATTGAATGTTTTCGTTATCACATTGACTTGTGGGCTACGTTTTTGGGTTTGTCTCTTTTCTTTGCTAATTCGATTCGAAGGTAAATGCAGTCATTGACCTATAATGTGAACAATTTTGTTTTTTATCGTTTTGTCGATAAATAGTTATCATTTCTCCTCTGGTGAAGTATCTATTTGCGCCACTCGCAATTATTGGCTGTTTTGGGCTATCATTTCAGTTATCTATGTTAGCGGATCTCTTGAGCGTAATCACATTACACGCACATTGCATATATACATACGCATCGATGTAAGATCGCACATGTCATTCAACATTTCGTCTGGAGTTCATTATCTTTATCTTATTTTACAGTGTACATAAAATTGAAATGAATGGATTAGTCGGCGTTTGGCGGGTCGTATCAGGTCGACGAAAAAACATTCTGAAAGGTAAATACGTCTGGATATTAAAATTGTCCATCTTCCATTTTCTCCCTGCATAACATTTCATAATTTTTCGATTCTTTAAAACAGGCCGGATTGAGTCATTTGAATACACAAATCCTCAGCTCTATCTAAGCACAATATTCTTCACGGCGCTGCTGTTTCTGTTGCCCACAAACCTTGTTTACTATGTCGTATTTGCAAGCGTATGTCATGTTTATGGCATTGTTTTGATTTTGCTATTAAATGTTTTATTTCACTCAATTAAGCAATTTGAATTGCTCTTTTTTGAAGATAATTTTCTTTCCCTTTTCGTCCACGATTCTTATTGAAACTGATAATATTGTGTGACGATTACAGCTTCGGTTTGCAATCCAATGCATCATGTTCTTGCTTACATTGGCGCAAAGGAAACTGCTATCGCTCCCGGTGGTCTATATCGTTAAATGGTGCCTTGGACGATACGTCAGCAGTGGTAAATACCAATTGAATTGCAATCAAAAAACAAGATACCAATTTTTTTTTTTGAAAATGTTGATAAAATTTTCCTCCACCCAAAGAAATGTGATTGAACTTTCGGGGGAATAGTATTCTCTCGTCAATGTTTCTCTGGTTTTGAACAGAGCGTGTTATGAGCTGATATCAGCGGCTGACGAGTATGCGTTGCGTTATTTTAACGCATTTGCAGTACAAAAACAAGAGTGGCTACAATCATCCCATTTGAATTGAATGAGATGATTGCAGCCTCTGCAGCTGACGTTAGCTAGTGCTGCTGACGTCAGCTCATAACACGCTCTGGTTTTGAAGTGTAATTAATTACAATGTTTGCATCTCTTTCTTTCATCTAGATAATTTCGAAGTGATATCGCTTGGAAAGGTGCGGAATTCTTCATCGCAAACTCAACCGGCTGCAGTGTTCTCAATAAAGACGGTTCGCAGCGCATTTCCTCGTTGGATCGACATATCCATTGCCAAAGATACATAAAATGGTTTTTTGTACGCATCATTAATTACGTATATTGTTAATAACCAATAAAATATGCTTTTATTCCACACTTCCTTGTTTTTAAATGATTGAATTTGTTTGGTGTCGTTTTTATCATTTGGAATCAAGACAATTTCTTCGAAGCGAACATACAATATGATGTAATAAATGTGTTTCTACGCATACAGTCTTAAGAGAATCATCGATAATAGCAAGTGTCTCTTTAATTTCTAGTCCGTTGACTAAGATCTTCAATGAATTGCTTTCATCTGGCAATTTTCCCGACGAATGGAAACGATCGAGTGTATCACCCATATTCAAAAAGGGCGCCAGATCGGACATTGAAAACTACAGGTGCATAGCAAAACTACCAACGATCGCTAAATTCTTCGAGCACCTCGTCAACGTAAATTTGCTTGAAATCGTTTGTGATCGCATCTCGCCCAACCAACATGGATTTATGAAAGGACGATCTACAGCATCAAACCTAACCGAGTTTGTGTACTACGCCCAGAGTGGCCTGAACATTGGAGCTCAAGTTGATGTCCTGTACACGGACTTTACGAAAGCCTTCGATCGAGTTGATCACAACATTTTGATTCAAAAACTGAGGTCATTCAATCTACCTCAAAACTTGCTGGCATGGCTTAAGTCGTACCAGGAAAAGCGTATTCAATTTATCAAGCACGGAGGAAGTGAGTCGAACGATTTTACAGCGTCGTCGGGTGTCTCACAGGGGACTTGGCCCAACACTGTTCCTGCTATTCATCAACGACATCATGGATCAAATGCCCCCAGGCATCATGATATTTATAGAAGTGAAGTATTTAGTAATATATTACTATTTCCTATTACTATTACAGGCTATTACAGTAATGGTTAATACTTTTATCGTATTACTTTTTCCTATTACTTTTGTAAAAAAAAACCTATTACTATTACTATTACAATTACTGTAATAGGAAAAGTAATAGTAATAGGTAAATCCTATTACACAAGTAATAGCTTCTGTAATAGCTTTCCTATTACAATTTCTTTTCCTATTACATGTAATAATAATAGTAATAGTAATGCCTATTACTTTCCTATTACTTTTTCAAAAAAAAATGAAAGTCTCATATAAAAAACTTTTTTTCTACGCCAGACGCTTTTTTTCATGAGGAAAAATGAGTCTGGCAAAAAAATCTAAATTTTTTACACGAAACTTTTTTTTAGAAAAAATCGGAAAGTTTCATTTATTAGTCACTAAAGCGTCTGTCGTAGAAAAAAAGTTTTTTATATGAGACTTTGAAATTTTGTTGTTGAAAAAGTAATAGGAAAGTAAAAGTAATAGGTGATCCCATTACATATACACTACCGTGCAAAAGTTTGGAACCACTAGGTATTTTTCATACAAATTGACCATTAAAACAAATCACAGAGGTTTCATCAAAAAATATTCACGTATTTAAAAAATGTATCAATTTGAATTTGATTTGTTTTAATCTTCAAACAAATTTGATCATTTTTTACACAGTACAAATTCAAATTGCTATATTTTTGAAATTCATGAATATTTTTTGATGAAACCTTTGTGATTTACTATTGAAACGTTGTAGAAACTATGCACAAAATATCAAGAGTGCAGGTGCTTCCGAAATATGTTAATGAGTCCACCAAAAATGGTCAATTTGTATGAAAAGTACCTAGTGGTTCCAAAATTTTGCACGGTAGTGTATAATAGCGTAATAGGCATTACAGTTTTTTACTTCTATAATGATATTACTGTTTGCCGACGATATCAAAATTGCCAAAATCATCAAATCTCAGCAAGATTCGGAGATGCTACAACAAGCCATCGACAAACTTAAACATTGGTGTGACGTGAATCTGCTGCACCTTAACCTCAAAAAAATGTGCAGTGCTATCTATCTACAAGAAACGTCAGCATTTGGATACAAGCTACACCTATGGAGACCACACCTTTGACAAAGTGACACAAGGACTTGGGTGTTCTAATTGACAGAAAACTATCATTTGCCAAACATATTGATATGGTCACTTCAAAGGCAACGACTGCACTTGGCTTTGTCAAACGCTTCTGTCACGATATCATCGACGTTACCACACTAAAATCGCTGTATTTTGCATTGGTTCAATCTCACCTCGATTACTGCGCCATGGTATGGCTTCCATTTCACAAAATCCACAGCGACAAAATTGAATCCGTGCAACGCAAATTCACTATGTACGCTCGTCGTGAATAACCGTGCATAACCAATACTCAATTACACCGTACGAGCAGCGATTGTCAGACTTGAACATGATTAGTCTTCGCCGTCGACGTGTCAACGCGTCATTGACTTTCTTCTACGACATCATCAACGGTAACGCTAACTGTCCAACAGTTAGAGACCAAGTATCATTTCATCATGACCGTTCGTTGAGGCACAGTGAACAATGCAAGATCAATGACAAGCACATGGAGTTGGTGCGCGAGACTCCGGTTCCTCAAGTGTGCAAAATGGCGAACATGGTGCCGGAACTTTTCACAGCAGCGACCTCAAAGACGGATTTTGCATCATCGGTTCGCAAAATGACGGACACCACTTTTGGATCGCTTTGCAAACTCAAATGACTACCTGGCCGCCTAGTCAATTTTTCATCTAGGTAACTTCATTTTTTGTATATGTTCTATACGAGAACACCTTGATACTGCCCACACTAATGATGAAATTGCGATTTTCATGTTGCCCTTAAACCCGATCCATGATATTAAGCGGACTAATTCATCAAGGACAAAGCATACTGCCCGGGTGCCTTTTGGGTTGCTTCTGATTGCAACAAACATGAGCGGGGCTGTCCCAAGTTTCAACCACCCACGTGGAATTCAACTCATCTCGCACGGATCACACAGCAAAATCAATATTAAAAGACTGACGAATTTTCCCATACATTCTTTTATGTGTATTGAAAAGATGATACTTATCTGTGATGTTTACACTTATTTATTGTAGATTTTTATTATGATTTTGTGCTTTGTTGTAGCCATCCACGAGTTGGCGAGTTAATATTCTTATCTTTGAAGTCAATTTTGAACTTTTTACCATTTAGCGTCAAATGATCTAGTTACGTTTCAAATCATGGTCCACGTCAACTCAATGCACTCTGCAATCAACATGGATCTGCCTTAACCAACGTAAAACTTCTCATCAATTTATCTATCGGATAAATTAAGTGACAACTTTTGCAGTCTCAAAGTCTTAAATTTAACGCGTAACAGTTAACGCTTCACATAGCCTTTGTCCCTTTGGAAACGTTTACCAAAGGTTATCTTGGACCGTTTGCTATAGACTAATATTAAGCATTTCCATCTTGGTTGTATGACTGTCTTCGTTTTCATGTTCATACTATTGTGATTACCGCATAATGTACGAAAAGAGCCAGGTTTTTAACGAGGCGAGAACTGAAAGTTTTCGAAAGTTACTGCTACTATTGTTCAACATTTTAAATGTGAAGAATTGTATAATCGAAAATGATGTCGAAAATGTCTCATAAAGAACAAAATCGATTCAAACAATTTTCAGCGAAATTTTCAAATCTTCTCGTTTTTGATAATTTATTGAATTGAATGAGTGTCTGAAGTATACCTGTATACAACGAAACCGCGTCCGCAGTTAATATATCGAAGACAAAAAATTTTGCCATTCAAAAGTTGGAATTAAAAATCCCTCATATAAGGCAAAAACCTTTCAACACATTTTTCAACGAAATTTTCAAATCGAACCATTTTTCATAGTTTGATAAATTGAACGAGTTTCTGAAGTCTACTTGAACACATTGAAATCAATCTCATAGCTAAAATACGCCGAACAAAATTGTTGTCGTTCAAAAGTTGAAATCGAAAATCATTCATATTGGGAAAAAAATTGACTCAACTTTCTTTCAACAAAATTTTGAAATACACTCGTTTATGATGGTTTGACGGATTGAATGAGTTTCTTGGAGGAATTCCAGTTTAAAATGTGCAAAATAGAAAATTCCGTCGGTCAAAAGATGATGTCGAAAATTCCTCAATATGTCATACCTAAATATATCGCTTAGTTTTAGTCTGTGAAGAATGTATGTACATGTACATTGAAAATACTGCATTATATGTTCGCAAATGCGTGTTTCAATTTGTCCCTATTCAGTAGAATTGGAGTATTTTCTGAATCAAATCCGAACCAACTTGAACTGAACGTGAACAGTTTTAAGAAAACTGAACATGAACTCGAACGAACAAAAACATCATTTTACTCATTTTTCTCATTTTGAACAATTTGAACTGAACGCGAACGAACATGAACATGAATATAACAATATTTTTGAACGTGAACCGTTCATGAACGTTCAACTGGCAGCTCTATGTAGTACATGGGAAATATGTACAAAAACCTTGTTGTAATATATATCGCAATTATTTCAGATAATCACGTAACTGTGCATGGGAGAATGAAAACTAAAATGCATTTTTCTACAATTTTCAAATTTATTTGGTTATTTTGTTGAACATCAAATGACAGGGACAAATAAAGAGACGGTATTCAGCTTTTTCAAGCGCTTAAAACCCCTTTTTTCAAGTTCATGTTCTTATTCTTTGATAACGTCCCACCTTTGGCTTCCGGATCCAATCAAGCAACGGTGCAATCGGTTGAAAAATAACTGGCTTACCACGCGAACGAAATATGGTCATGCCCACGAGTTTGTTATTTTTTTTCGAAACCATTGGTCCTCCATACGTATAGGGAGTTCCCATGCTTTCATCTAAAGTGTAACACATCAAATGATTTGCATCAAATGCAGCGTCCAATTTCGGTTTGCAAATGGCGCCATCTAAATACTTTGTATCATAACGCCTCGTTCTCATTGTTCCATCCAATGTCATATCACCATAGACAGTGACCATTTCGGATGGGTCATTCATTTTGTAATCTTTGTCCACCAAATCGATGCTGCCGACGTTATTGTTGAACTCCAACGGTTTTTTAAGTGTAATCTTGGCAATGTCAAATGCGAATCCCGACAATGCGTATTTCTCATGAATTTCTATCTGGTCTTTAGTGACTTTGATTTTTGTCGGATTGCTTGATAGTTTATTAACGATTACATAGACATATGGGGCGCCAAGCACATTATGCGCACAGGTCAAAATCTCCGTTTCCGACAAAATGATTGCATTAAATTTTAGTTCAAGATTTTCGTCGGCATCGGCAAAATCTTCTTTGTAAGCAGTAACAAATTCTGTAATAGAAAAACATCTCAGAATGAATATTTAAGTTTATGAATCATAAAAAATCTCCACTTTTGCTTCTCCTCTATTTAAAATAAAAAAAAAGTGACGTTAAAAACGGTTTGATTTAGTTCGAATTTCGAATGCACACTGTTCAGGGAGAGCGCAATAGATAATAATAAAAATACATTTGGTTTCTTTTATGCTTATTTAAATGTTTTATTGCAACGAAAATTGTGTGTGTTTCACATGGCTGCTGACGAGTGACTAAATCTAAAACTTAAGTACTAAAAGAATGAGAGAGAGGATGCCAGTGGATTCGTGAATGTGCGCAAGCGTATATGTGATTGAATGAATGGCCGATCAATGTGCGTGTATATATGAGCGTATGAATATGTGAGTGTGTATGTATACCTCAATAATATGCGTATTATTGAACACTCCCCCCCGTTGAGAATTTCAATTCTCAACCCAGTAGTCTAATTCTTGATCGGTAGGCATAATGCATATTTTTCTTATCGAGCGATCCAATTTACCATTCTGCGTTTTTAGCGTAACAGAGCGAACACATCCATCTTTCGCTTTATGCGTTTCAATAATGCGTCCCATTGCCCAATGCGTTGGAGGCAAATTTTCATCTTTTATCAAAGCTAGTTGATCAATTTCGACATTCTCTTGCATTTCTCTCCATTTCGGTCGGTGCATAAGCGAATGGAGATAGTCTTGTGACCACTGCTTCCAAAATGAATTTGTTTGTGCTTGAAGCGTAGCATATAAGCGTTTCGCCGTTTTGGGAGGTTCACCGGCATCTTCTGGCAAGGGAAGTTTCAATGGACCACCAATTAGAAAATGCGCTGGCGTAAGCGTTGATATATCAGAAGGATCGTCTGACATAGCACATATAGGGCGTGAATTTAGGCAAGCTTCAATACTTGCTAATAGCGTTGATATGGCTTCGTATGAATATTTTTGGGGGCCCATTACGCGTCTTAAATGGTGCTTCATAGACTTAACGGCAGCCTCCCAGATTCCACCTTCATGTGGTGCAGCTGGCGTAATAAAATTCCATTTTGTATGGTTACAACTTGCGTATTGTTGCACTTTAGCGTCAGCAAAAGATTCCACAGCTTCTCGTAAAATTCTATCACCTGCGACCAAATTTGGACCGTTGTCGCTATGAACAGTTTTCGGATTTCCTCTGCGTGATGTAAATCTTGTGTAGGCTTGTAAAAATGCGTCGGCCGATAAATCCATTACTGGTTCCAAATGAATAGCGCGCGTGACTAAACATATGAAAACAGCAATCCAGCCTTTGACTTCTGGCAAATTTGCTTTTGAGCGTGTATTTAAATTTAGCTTATCTGTTAATTTCATTAAAAAGGGGCCAGCTAAATCGACACCAGTTGCTTCAAAGGGTCTAGCTGGTTTTAAGCGTATAGCAGGCAATTCAGCCATGATTTGACTTTTAGTTTTCTGTGCATAACGTGTACATCTAGCGCAATCATGTACAACTTTCCGAGCTTGTTGGCGTAATTGAGGAATCCAATAAGCGTTGCGTATATATGCCATCATAATTTGCGTTCCACCATGTTTTGTTTCATGATGTGCGTGGTAAATAATAAGATATGCAAGCCTCGAGCGTGGGGGAATTATTATTGGGTGCCTTTGCATATATGGAATATGAGCCTTGTCAATGCGTCCTCCTATTCTCAAAACATCATTTTTGTCCAAAATTGGTTGCATACTTGAAATTTTAGACTTTGATGAAAGCATATCTTTTGATTTCAGAGTTTCTATTTCTTTTTTATATTCAAGCAGTTGAGCATGCTTAACCCAAACTGTGGCTGCGTTTTGCATTTCGAAAGGTAATGGAAATTCGCCTCTATTCCATAGCACTTTACGTTTTAAGCGTATGTAATCAATGAAGCGTAAGACATATGCAGTAATTCTTAAAATTTTCGTGAAATTATTTGTGCGTAAATATAATTCCATTATACTTTCTTGTGTTTGGCCCTTATGAAAAATCTTTCGTTTACATGTTAGCGTAAGAAGAGTCAAGTTTACATTTTGCGTCATTTTAACTTCTTCATTTAGTCTGAAGCGTGCTGTTATGATACAAAGTTTCGCCTTGTTCATAACAGACCGGGCAGCGTTTGACCCAATTTGGTTTATCCCAACATGGTTTTTTACCATGAGCTGGTTGAACGCACATCAGACACAAATTATTAGTTTTTTGATAGATCTCCCGATCTTCAACGCTCATCCCTTTCCACGTCGGACAAGAATATGTCGGATGTTTTACGCGACAAAGTAAACACAGCGGTAGATTCTCGTTTGTGCGTGAAGCGTTTTGAGAAGTGGAAGGATTGGCAGCGTTTTGTTTTTTTGATTGGTTTCGATTTGCGTTGTTTTGTTGGTTTGGCATGTTCAGCGTATTTTTTGCGACATCGCGCAAAATTTTTGCCTGTTGGTCTAAAAATTGTTCCATTTGCATCCAAGTTGGTAGCGTGTCCGATGACTCATCATCATCTTTCGCAGCGGTGGCATTTGCGGAATCAGTATTAGCGTTAGTTGTACCAGTGTTAAATGTGCTGGTATTAGCGTTACCAGAGGAACCAATTGCATTAGTAGCGTTATTTGAACCACCAACAGCACCAGCGTTATTCAAGCTTGAGTTTGAACCCATATTTGGCGTTTCTGGATTTAAATCTCGGCGTATGCGTTCCCAATCTTTTCGCGTTTCATGATCTAGCTTGTCGACCACAAGAAAAATAATCAATGGATCCCAGTCTTTTACTGAAACATATGCAGACAGCTGGCTTAAACATTCATGAACTGTATCAATAATGTTTCGAAGACCATCTCTTGATGCGTGAGATAGCTTCGGAATGCATAACAGTTTTTGAATAAGCGTTTGCACAGCCATGTACTTATCTCTGTACTGGGTACACAACCATTTCCATGCGATTGGGTAATTTTCATCTGTTTCGTCCCATCTGGCTAAAGAGCGTAGAGCCTCACCGGATAACGAAGAGCGTAAATGATGCCATTTGTCGGCAATTGGAATTTCCGATTTATCGTGAATGCGTGCCTTAAAACGATCTCGGAAGGCTGGCCAAGCTGCGTAGTTGCCGTCGAAATGACCCCATGAATTTGGAATGTCGCGTGCGTTCGACTGTTGTACTTTTACCGTTACCTCTTGTTTTCCAGCAGCCTTTGCTGCGGGTGCTATTTCGGCAATGCGTGCGCGTATTTTTGATCGAATGCTTGATTGAATTTTTTCAGCGTTCACAAATTCTTTTTCACACTCTTCTGTATCTTCTTCTTCAAACAAATCATCAAAAATTTTTTGATATTCATCCTTGTAATTGGTCCAGTTATCAGTGAGCGTTGCAAGCATTTCTTCGAGTTCATATTGCGTTTTGTCTTTGAAATCTTGTGCGTCGGTTTCAGTTTTAGCTCGATTGATACCATTGATGAAATGTTTGCGTCTTTTTTTATTTGCATTTTGCTCGCGTTGAGTCTGCGAAGCCGAACGGTTTCGTCCCATTTTGTAGGAATTTTGCGTATTTCTAAACCGATTTATCCAAAAAAAAAAAAATGCGTGAAATTTATGTTGGATCACAAATGCGTTTGCTTTGTATTGGTTAAACTGCGTATCACCAAATGACACTCAACAAAAAATTTCTTAAATCACAAATTTTTATCACAATGCGTTGATTTATTTGATTGTTTTAATTTAAATAGCGTTTTACTTGATAAAATTTCTTATTTAGCGTTGCTTAAATTTGATTATTTGATATAAACATGAAATATACTTTGAATTTCACAATGAAAAATTTTCTATATTGCCAATCAATCGAACACTGATGTGAACACATTAGCTGTCAGACACAGAATGCCGCTACAGTACACTTACCAAGACTGCCGCATGCACTCACGCGTCCGGCAACCAAGCGCACAACCAATCACAGCGCATCTCCGATCGTCTTACTCAGAAAATCTTTTCAGCCAATCAGAGAACCCGTACGATCGGCATTAGCGGTGAAAAATATTGACAAGCGTCGTTTCAACATTTCTGTTATTTGCGTGCATCGACAATATTCAACAGAATTTTGTCAACATGGTTTGAGCGTATTTGAACGAATTTCACAACGAGCGTTGCTGTATTTCGTCATCTAAATGCATAGCGTTTGACCATATTGAGATGAATTTCACAACAAGCATTGCTATGTTTCATCATCCAAAATGCATAGTCTTGCATGAATAAACATGTATTGACAAAATCTCATCAATAAGCGTTTACAACCGAAATAAATGAATTTCACAACATAGCGTTGTTGTTTCGTTATTTTTTGTGCATAGCGTTATCGATTGTTTTACAGCGTATGTTTACTTAGGCGTAACAAGAAAGAGCCATAAATCACAATGTTTATTTTCTTTCTCTTAGCGTTGCCAATGCATTTTTTTTTTTTTTTTTTTTATGGTCTTGAAAATGCGTCTTAGCGTTGAGTCACTCAGCACCACATGAAATTTCTAACACACAAGCGTATTTGAAATTTGAAACTCACTTCACAAGTGTTTTCGGACAATGAATTTCAAAATGCGTTTTTTGGAAATAAATTTCACTTTTTATTGCGTAGTAGACTGTATTGTATTCGAATAGTCGAAGGACCAAATGTTCAGGGAGAGCGCAATAGATAATAATAAAAATACATTTGGTTTC
>NW_022595289.1:3076450-3181154 GCF_009176505.1 Sitodiplosis mosellana
ACGTTGGTGTGCGGAAACACGATTGTGCATGAAACATTCAGTGTGATGACAACCGATTGTCAAAAAATGAAAACAAAATCAGAAATCGTTGCAAATCGTATCGTTTAATAGCCGAAGAAGGCTAAACAAAAAATTCAAAAAGCCTTTTTTTCGTGTTGCAAAGATGATTCGAGATGATTGTTGTTAAGAATTCAATGTTTTGTGCCATTTGGAATTTAGATTCAATTCACTGTTCACTGCTGCAACACCTTTGACGAAAATTTAATAAAAACAATCAAAAAGATTTATTTCTCACTGATTATACGTGTTTGGTGTGTTTTATCACTCTTCAAATGCCCTGTTAGCGGCTTTTTTCCACTGAATTCAAATTTACCTACCGAATAAAAACATTGATGGTAATTCAACATTTTACCTCCAATGAAAAAATTACTTCGGCAATTTGTTATTTTGCCGTACTACTTCTGACAGTTTGCCTACTTCAAATTGTGAGAGCAGAGAATGCAAAGTTCCCAATAAATCCAGACGTAGAACACAAGAGCGTCAACAGATAAGACAGATCGTCAATCGGTTGTAATTTCGAATGCTTGTGTTTCAAATAAAGATAATGATCTTCCATAACTGGATTTTAACTATTTTAATAACAGCTCACCTGCAACGATCAGTCTGCGACTGAGATTCAACTCGAACAGAGCTCATCCTCTGGGATCCGAAACCAAATCAGAATATAAATTAAAAGTTTGTGCAAATTTTACATTCATTTCAAAATGATCCATTTTATTTTGATCGTCAATCATATTTTGAAATTTCACATCGATCTATTTGGCTTAGGCATCAACCAAATGAAAATAGAATGAATTTCAGAATAATCATATTTTTCTCTGTCTATTTCACTCTTTCTTAAAAACTTCAACAGATTACTAAATTATTTTTCCAAATATTTTCAGATTGTTTGATTTTTGTGAGAAAAGAAGACCGGGAAAAATTGAAAAGTTATAGATTGAGTTCGATTCTTTGAATATCTAATACCAATGTGGCATTACTACGGAAATATTCTTTTTTGAAAGCTCATACATGTTTCATATGAGATTTTCAAAAAGATCTTCAAATAGAAACATTTCATAAATTTTACAAAGACAAAATTAATTGGGTGCAGCTCGCCGTTTCTTGGTGTTTTGAAAGTTTAATCCAATTGTATTGATGGTTAAAAAGTGAGAGAATAAGTGAGAAATAATTTTATGCAGTTTTGAATGATGGCAGATAAAATGAAGAAGGCAAATAAGGGGAATATAAATGGTGGATTTGTGCACGAGCCATGCAAGGATGAAAAAGTAAGTAAATGTTATGTGTTTAAGGTTGGCTTATTGAAGTGTGTTTTTTGAACTTAATCTATGCAAATAATGGAATATTTCGAACGATATCGTTTACAAAAAAAGTAAAAAAGTAACAGATAAAAATTTATTCACTTCGAGATTTGCAACTTATCTAAAGAGGAATTGTCATTTAATATTATCTATTGTTACCAATGTCAATTTATGTTTTATTGTCTCTTTCGAAAAACCACGCTCGTCACGCTTGTAAAATGCGTCTTCAATTGAAAATACCGGGATTCAAATGAGGTCTTTTACTCATACACACATGCTTTTAGAATTACGATGCAGAAAACTGTAACTTTTCTCAGAAGCAAATATAATAGATACATAAACAAGCCTCCCAAATCCTCAGCATTGAAATGATGATTGATTAAGTGATTAACTTTCCATCGCTGAATGCAAATTGCAAGCTGAAATTATCGTGCCACCTGCAATAAATCGCATCTGTTGCAGTGAGCTTTAGATCTGTCGCAAACACGTTGACGTCGCATCGGACGACCAATTTTAAATTGTTTGCACAGAGATTATATCGTATTTGAGACATAGATAGTATCATCGTATTTGCACAAATTATTGCTTTTGTCACAGAAATAAAATTACGTCCACAATAAACTCGGTGGTTGATAACATACGGTTTATAGAAATACTATTGTTTTGAAAACACTTTTTCATATTTTCAGACGGTAAAATTCAACACAAGCAAGATAGCACTTGAGTCTGGCATTGACGTCGCAAACCAGAAAGAGCGTCCGACATGGTCAAACAAAACGGAATTTTTGATGTCATGTATCCAAACATCCGTCGGCTTGGGCAATATATGGCGATTCCCATTCACTGCATATGAAAATGGAGGAGGTGCATTCCTCATTCCATATGTGATCGTTTTGTTTATCATTGGAAAGCCCATGTATTACTTGGAAACATTTTTGGGACAGTTCACCAGTCAAAGCTCGATTAAAGTGTGGGAAGTCAATCCAGCGTTTCGAGGTGTTGGAGTGGGTCAAATTATCACTTCGATTTGTGTCATCACCTATTACTCGTCGTTAGGTTCGTTCGATGAATGTAAACCGCTAATTGCGCTGCTAAATTAGTTCACATGCTATTTTAATTTAAAAATTTCAAAAAATTTAGTTGCATTGACCGTGGACTATTTCTTCGCGTCATTTTCATCAAAATTGCCATGGTCCGTATGCCTTCCGGAGTGGGGACCTGGCTGTGTTGATTCCATTTCGAAAGATAATACACAGTTTCTTGCGAATAACACTGAAGTAACAAGTAGCTCTGAAATGTATTTCCTGTAAGTTTGGCTTGATTTGCATTTTGTCCATGACTTTTTTCGAAAATTTTCATGGATTCCAAATCATTTAGATCTCTGCCATTGTTCAATCATAATGTAATTTCCGATTTTCAGAAAAGAGGTTTTAAATCAAAAGATGGACATTTCGGATGGAATCGGGATTCCAAGTTGGCGTTTGGCATTATGCCTGCTTGGCGCATGGGTGATTGTATTCTTGATCATTTCGCGAGGCGTTAAAAGCTCTGGCAAATGCTCGTATTTCCTTGCCTTGTTCCCCTACGTCATAATGCTAGCGCTTTTAATCCGTTCAGTCACACTTGAGGGCGCATCAAAAGGTATTCTCTTCTTTTTAACACCAAAATGGCATGAACTGACAAATCCCAAGGTAAGCCATCATTTGACATTGATTCCTATGTATTAAACTTGTGTGTCTTTGATTATATTGTAACCCCCGAAAACAAAACCTCACCAATCCTTGCTTGAATCCATATATTTTGCATCGTATTTTTGAAAGAAAACTAAAAACTCCTACAGATTCCATCCATTTTTTTTCTCGAAATTCGATAAAAAAAACCATCATATTTAAACGCGGCTTACAGGTTTGGAGTGCAGCCATTCAACAAGCATTCTATTCATTATCGATTGGTTTGTGTCCCCTTGTTGTGCTATCATCATATAATAACTTTCACCATAGTATAAATAGGTGAGTATCATAACTACATTGAACAGTGTGTCTGATCATCAGACAACCGAATCAACATTTTTTTATCATTGTTCATTTGTATGCATCGCAAAACAAACCCCTGTCAAGTTGGCCTGTTATCGTTGACACTAATCACTTTGTGTTTTTTTATGTCAAGACTCTCAACAAAAAATGCAACATCCACTCATGTAGATAAAATAAAAAATCGGACGAATTTGCGTGCATTTTTGTCTCTTTGTGTGTTTATTGTTTGTTTTTCTCTTTGTAAATAAGCTTAAAAACAGTTTTTTCTCTTCCAAAATATGACGTGTGAAATGATTATGAAAAAAAATCGTAAATTCGTAGATCTGGCTTGCTGCGGTCAACCAGTGCTTTTTTTCTCTATCACTAGGATCGGGAACAATTTGTATGTTCTCATCGTATAATCAATTTAATCATAAGACATATCGGTAAGTGTTGAATTCCTCATATTGTACATACAATCATTTGAACAACGCGTAGTCTTACGGTATTTTTCCACTTAATTTCTAATAATTATTAAATTTATTTTGTGTGACTAAATACACTAAAACGAACCTATGACCCTTTCATAATTTTTCATAATTGGTATTCTCACTAACAAAGAAAAGAATTATATATATATTTAATTACTCCATTCTACATGAAACTAAAACAAATGCATGTAAATAACTAAAAGGGTATAACTTAACTATAATCATATCATTACAGAAATACACTGTATTTGACAATACTCTAATTTAACTAACAGTCCAAATTTCATATCGCTGTGGTTTTATTAATCATTCAATCCGTTTTCTTACTACGATTCTAGAGATGTATTGATCGTTACATCATTAGACACATGTACATCCATGATAGCCGGCATTACGATATTTGGTATTTTGGGTAACCTAGCACATAATATGAATATTGATGATATAACCAAAGTAGTCCAGAGTGGAACGGGTCTAGCGTTCATCAGCTATCCGGACGCAATTAGCAAGTTTGAATATCTTCCGCAGGTAGTTGGACCACTTTTAGCAGCACAATTTCGCCATCAAAGAAGTATTTCGATCAATTTTTCATTCGTTCCTATTTGACAGGCGTTTGCTGTACTATTCTTCTTCATGTTGTTCGTCTTGGGCATTGGTTCAGTGGTAGCTTTGCAAAACGTTGTGGTGACTGTGCTGTGCGATCAATTCCCAAGTTTAAAATATGGCCGTGTAGCCGCTGTTACATCAGTACTTGGATTCTTCTCTGGCCTTGTGTACCTCACACCGGTGCGTAACAAAAACAATTCTAACGATTGCTTACGATTCAATTTCTTTAATAACATCTATTCGTTTGATTGTTCTCTTTATTTTCACCAGGGCGGTCAATGGATGACAGTGTTGGTAGACAATTTTGGCGGAACTTTGCCACTTTTCGTGCTTGGAATTTTTGAAATTATCGCGATTTTCTATTTCTATGGTTTGGAAAACTTGTGCATTGACATTGAATTTATGACGAAGCGTCGTGTGACGTTCTACTGGCGTTTATGTTGGTTCTTCTTGGCACCAGTCCTCATGTCAATCGTATACATTCATTCAAGCATCACAATGGAACCGTTGAAGTATGCGGGACACGAATATCCAACCAAGTACATCGTTATCGGATGGGGTATCTTTTTGTTTGCAATGATTCAACTACCGATTTGGTTTATCTACCGTTTTGCAAGGAGTCCGTTGCCAGCCTCAAAGGCTATTGTCGATATTTTTCATAGCACTAATTTATGGGGTCCGCGCAAACAAAATGATCGCAATGAATGGCTAAAATATCACGAAGAAGTCAAACAAAGAAGCAGAAATAATGCAAAAGCATCGGGGCACTCAAGATTAGTTAGAGCATTTAACTTAGCCCTTGGGCGATATTAAACGGAAAATATCTAGATGTGATGAACCTTTAACCAAATAACCAACAAAGACAAATATATAATATAATTTTTAGCCACTCTTTTTCATTCAATAAAACATATTACTGAGCATGCAAATAAATTGTTGATTATTGTCATTTTACCTGCTTTGAGCTTGAAACGAACAGAGAAAAATGGTTTTGGGAAAAACAATCATTCGCCAAACATATTGTTCATTTCCGGTTAATTGATATTCAAGCGTTTCAATCCGTGTGAAAAAAACTTGTTTGAAATGAGCATCGATCTCGTGAACAAAACATGATGTAGTATTTACGTCTTGAATAAAAAAGGTAGAATTTGAATAAGTTTTTTTGTTTGACTCCGTAAGCTATAATTTAAATCCCTTCGTTGAACGTTTCCTTAAATATCACATTACCCATCATTATACATAACATGCAAAGTGACTCATTTTTAACGGTGCCTCGTTGTCGTTTCTGTCAAATTTAGTTGAACCATTTCAAATGTAACGTTTTCAAACAATTTCCCCTCATGTATGAATTGTCTAATGCGCCGACTGTCAAATGTCAGACGAAACGTCACATTGTTTCTGTCAGTATTATTTGTTTGTACGCGTAAAATTTTGTGTGATTTGCTTTTTTATGAAATGAATTAAGTGGTAGAATGTTTTAAGCATAAATTTTTGAATCATCAACGATAGGGAAAATAATACAATGGGCGCGAAACCGAAAAACGTGAAAATTTTGACCAAAACGATTCCATTTCGTAAGGATTTCTTCAGAGCAATAAAAGAGCCGAATGAGTCGCCTGAGCAGTGGTTACTTCGAATCAAAAAACTGGCCAAAACATGCTGCTTCGGAGCACATAATGACCAATTCATTGTCAATAAGTTTATTGTGGGGTTGGACTCTGAAATAATTGATTACTTGTGTTCCAACGCTCTAAGCCTTGATATTCAAAGCTCGCTCGAACTCATTCATGTATACGAAAAACAGAAAAATGTCTTAACATTGAACCCAACATCATTTGTCGAAGAAGCAGAACCATTACTCGAACCACCCGAATCGGTATGTTGTGGAATTGTGTGCGCAATGTACACAAAGTACGCCGATGGCGAAACTAATGCAATGAATTTAGATTTTTTCAGAAATGTTGAGGAAATGTGAAGCTTCGGAGTCGGTTGATGATCGAAATCTATCGCACAGCGATGATTCTTATCAATTTGACGATGATAACAGTAGGGACAGCGATTTTATGTGTGAATCTGAGACCAAGAATAAAAAGGGAGTTAAAGAGAAAAAAGTGATCAAAACTAAAATTGAAGCCAAAATTGAAGAAGTGATCGACGAAGATAAAAGTGATGTCAAAACAAAGGAAGCGGTGGCCTTAATAATAGCAAAACCAAAAGGTAGAAAAAAGAATAAACCGCAGAACAAGGAACAGACAAAGAAAATTGAAAGCGAGGCACACAATATAGACGATGCAAAAGCGGATCCAAATGCGCCGAAGAAGAAACGAAAATACAAAAAGAGAGCGGTGAAAGAAAAACAAACGTTCGAATGCGAAATTTGTCACTACAAATGTGCACATCAATGTATGTATAAGCGTATGTCGAAATGTTATGAATTTCAGAAAATATGAGTGAAACACAATTTTTCAGGTCATTTGCGACGTCACAAATTGATTCATCAGAATGAAAAATCCTTTGTGTGTCACATGTGTGGAAAGGCCTTCAATTTGTTTATCAATTTAAATGCACACATTCGACGACATATCGGATACAAGCCACATACTTGTGAAGTATGCCAAGCGTCTTTCTTGGATAAGACTAGATTGAGATTACACATGCGAACTCACACTGGGGAAAGACCATTCTCGTGCCAGTTCTGCGATAAAAGTTTTGCCGATCGATACTACCTGAAAATACACACGAGATTACACGTAAGAATGTGTACAGTCTTTGTTTTAGATGATTCATTTGATTGACCCACATATTTTTTGTTGAATTTTTTAGACGGGCGAGAAGCCGTTCCAATGCGACCAATGTCATAGGACCTTCTCTCAATCGAGCAGCTTATCGGTGCACAAGCGGAAAAACTGTGTAATTGACCAATTACCGTTTGAATAACTGTACAATTCTCCCTGCCATTCGAAGTGGATATCATCAATTATTTTGATTTATAGGTTTATCGATTTTAAAATGTAAAATAATCACACCATGGTTATTCATAAAATTATTGTTCGACCGAAGATTTATACCGTCATAGAAATCCAGAATAAAATATTTCGTTATAAATTTTTTTATTGTTTTTATTGAAATTTTGAAAATATAGGAAGGAAAAGTTGGACCATAGCTCATGCGTGTTCATCAAACACTGTTCAATAGAATCGAATCGATGGATGGCATGTTCGTTTCGACTATTTTTTTTTTATAATTTGAGTATAACTCATGATTTTTTATTCAAACGATGAATACTCGCCAATCGAATACATATTATAAGCAATAAAGACTTATGGTGAAATTGATAGTCTACAGCTTTGCGAGAAAAAAAATTCTATATCTGTTGGATTTTTTGATTCATATTTTTTTGTTTATAAATAAATGGCGAACTTGGCGATTTCGGTGACAGCAATTCTTCAGAATCTTTGAATATCTTTATTGAAATCTCTGCAAAATAGGATCAATTTGATTAGAAAATATTTCGCGACCTCAAATTTTCCATTGAAAATCTTCTACCGTTGAGTTCGAATCCAAATTCCAAGTCGGTGTACTGTGTGATTTCTTCTTCAGAAATGTCACGTTGCTTGTTTTCCAATATCTTCGGCTTCGACTGCCATTCATCCAGATACCGATTCAGTGACATGCTTGATGCAACCAACAAACTTTCCTAGTGTGATTTAATCGTATATTTTATCAGAAACTATATCGTTCAATTGATAGTTTCCCTTTTTTCAAATTACCTTATTCAGAGCCATTGGTGTTGTATCACCCTCCGGCAATGGAATACTAGTAGCAAGCGATAATGCGTCGAGAACTTTTTGCTCCGTAACCGAAACACCTATGCTTGGAATTTTTCCATGGTACTCAAAATTTTCGTGAGGGATCATATTAGAAGTTTAAAGGTAGCAATGGCAGAAATTTTGGGCTCTATGGGGTGATTTAGCCATGGAACAGAAGTCTATGGGCGTCATTCGCTTTTTTTTTGAAACAATCGCAATTTTCGACGCTAAAATCATACAAACTTGTGTAAATTGATACTAGAAATCAATTTTACGTCAAAGATTAGGTGGATATAGAACCATAGTAGGTCACTGTAAGTGTGTTTTCTATGCCATAAATGTGATTTTGTATCAATCTTTCAACCGCTCGATATTTTTATGAAGAAATGTCAATTTTTGACCAAATTTGTAGGAAAATCGATGTTCAAGTGTTGAGAGACCCATATTTTTTGATGAAAAAATTGTAGTTGTCGAAGACGAAAACATCGTAAGAGACCAACATCACTGATGAACAGTTATAAAAGGGTCGTTCTTGATATCAATCCACCAACTTATCAAAACGAAATATGTGGTTCAACTACATTCGTCTCCTAATAAAATCTGATAAAATTTATGTGTAGAATCGTTCATTTTAAAAACTGTAAATGTTACTACAGTGTAATTTATTTCAAATAACCTAAAGTTATGATGATTATGAATTCAGATCCCACGATTCCACTTCATTAAGATAATTTGCGTATTCTCTAAGGTTTATATTGAGTGTAGAGGAAGTTCTATGGAATTCGGTGGAAATAGGATGAAAAATATTCCATTCCTTTCGTTATTCAGATTTTTCTATCGATTCATTTCATTATTTTCTTCCGATAAAACGATTTTTTCTCTAAATGACAATGGGATAAATAGAGCGGATTTGACCTAGAAAGTGATTCAATGGCACTTCCATTACTTGAGAAAGAAATTCAACCGAAATATTTGCCGCGTAATTTTGCCGCTCAAAAAAAAGAAGATCGAGCGCGTGAACCATCATGCATACAATTAATATGCAAAACTGAGAAAGAAGCTACTTTTGCTTCTTTTCTTCACTTGCATTGAAAATCGACTCGACAATGCAAAGATCCTTTTCAAGCCAACAATCCTTTTACCAAAGGTTCGTTGTCTTTATCGTCCTTTCTTCATCGATTTGTGTGAAACTTCCGGTGTAACGTATAAACACACGCATAAAAAGACGCACTACATATATCGTGGTTAATGAACTCTATGTAAAGAAAGATAAGTTGACAATGAGTGTCAGCATCGTCACACAATGGAATCATTTTTCGTTAAGTACAACTAAATAGATATTACCTCATTCATGTTCATCATCGATTTTTTTTCTCTCTAATGATTTCGACACAATCATAGGTTTATTTTATAAACGTGTATGTAGATATCTTATACCATTTGTCATATTTTGAATTTTAAAAAATGCCTGTTCTCATTCATTTCTTTCGTTCATTCTTGTGCCGTATTGTTGGCCATGGTTCAGATATGTATAAACTGGAATTTTGTGCGTTGTACGGCCATTGTCAACAAGTTCAGCAACAAAAAAAGGGGGCGTGTATTCATTGTTTGCATTATCTTCGTGCAAAGGAAAACGCTCTCATTACACGATCCCTTTTCAAGTGCGGCAAAAAGAGGCAAATTGTATCACTTTAACTGAAATTTCACTCTTCACAACATTCGATTTGCCATTGTCTAGCCACTTCAATTTTCCCACTTCATCTCACTTTAGAATACGATTCCGAAGAATCGGCTCGGTTTGAATTCGTCCTTTGCGAATATCTACTTCTTCGATCAACTTAACTGTGGTGGTGGGGGCTCGGAATTCGTTAATAAAAAGGATGCACGCAACGAGCATGCGCTCAGTTACAATCAGTACATAGACATTTGAGTTATATACGAGTATTTAGTTTTGTGCATAAACACCAAGGTATAAATCGGATACAGAATACCTTTTTTGTTTTGTTATTGTTGTTGCTGCTGGAAAAACTGTTGGAAAAGATGTCTGAAAAAGCATTTAACTTGATGAAAAGTTTGGAATCAAACAACATCGACGACATGGGTTTCAAATTGAGCCCATTGCGGAAAAATCGAAAGCCATTAATGGAGAAGAAGCGTCGAGCTCGCATTAACGATTCACTCGAGGCGCTCAAAGAAATTTTACTGAAAAACACAGTCGCTATAACGCAAGGCACACGACCAACAAAACTCGAAAAAGCAGACATCTTAGAAATGACTGTGAGATATTTACAAGTTCTACATAAGCGTAATAATCCGGTGACAAGTGCAAAGTCGTCCGAATGTTCTGTTACATCGACAACTCCCATGCGAAATTCCATGAAACCAAAATCGATTTCCAATGTTGAGTACTTTGATCGGCCATTGAAATCATCCAAAAGCAAACGAAACATTGACGACGCAGACAAGGAAAATATCCCAATTGCCGGATTTATTCGATCCACCTTCCGTACCAGTGAAAGTAGCGCCTTTAGAATTATTTCAAGTTCAAATAAATCCAAAAATAAAAGTGAAAATCACCACCACCGAAATAGCAACGACCCTTCGAATCCATGGCGGCCGTGGTGAATCGAATTCAAATTTCTCTTTCTTTATCTCTCTCGAGGCGAGGCTGTGATCCATTAGATATATAATAAGTGGTTAAGTTTGATTTGTTATCCTTCAGTTACGTTGGATGTGCTTGGAGTGAATTTCAGTTTCTGTCGAATGTCAAGTTCCGACTTTGAATTCATTCCCATTGAAATTCAATCCTGTAAAATCGATTTTCCAAATATTTGCATTGAACTTTAACTTTTTGACTATTTATTATGTTTCTGTTACAATTTTTTACTCTACAAAAAGTTCCAATGAATAACTATTTTGCACTGTTTTTTTTCTTCTCGTTATTAATTGATAGTCGTGTCGTGAACGTTTGAAAATGTATCTGTTTAACATTTATGTGAATTATATCATAGCAGATTAGGTAACATATTTCAGTTTTTCCATTATTTTTTTTTTTGATATCGAATTGCCGATTTGTTTTTATAAAAGAACATTTATGTACAGTCTAATTGTTTGTATAAAAGTAGAGTGAACATGTTCGAATAAATAAATAAATAAATTATTAAATTTAAAAGTACGGAGTCATGTGTCGATTGTTTTTCTTTTACATCTAATGCGACTATACATTTTTTTTTACAATAAACCCTAGATTGCTATCTGTTTAAGAGAAGATTTTGAAAAATCTTCCAAAATAACCGAAACCAAACGAACTAGTTGCTTTCTTCTTTTTGACTGGTTTCGCTTCTGTGGCTTTGTTCTTTTCAGTTTTCACTTCATTGTAGTCTTCTTCATAGTCCTGTGAAAATAAAGTGATACGTGTTAATCATTTGTAATACTCTAGTAAGAATGCAAAAAAAGCATATTTCGATGGAATTTGAAAAGAAAATGACACTCACATCATCCTCATCCTCTTCGTAATCTTTATCAGCTCCATCAGCACCGTCAACTTCATCACTCTCCTCATGTTCGGCTTCGGTAGGTTCAACCTTTTCTGTTGGGCTATCGGTTGGTTGCTCCTCATCGTCGGCGGCCAACTCTTCAATGGTTTCTTCTATTGTTCCCATGATTGAAGCATCATTTTGATCGTCAGCTTCGGCTTTTAATTTGCTTGCCGAGTTTTTCGGTGTCTTTTTGACGATTTCAAGCTTCTTTTTAGGCTTTTCATCATTTCGTCGGTTGATATTGATACCTTCGTTTGGCTTTTTCTTTTCATTGCTGTTGCCACCGAGGAATTCCGAAACGAAATTTCCAGCGCTACCAAAAAGACGTGTCAATCCAAAGTCATCGTCGTCGTCATCATCGCCTCCACCGCCACCGCCTAAGATACCACCTAAGTGAAGGATAAATTTGGCAATTTCATATTTATTCGACAAAAAATGGTCTCTTATGGAATAAAAAAAATGGTTAATACAAACACGAATATCGAAATCTTTTCCTTCGTTTAGTTTGAACCTACCCAAAACATCCCCAACGAATCCACCTGGGCCTGGTGCTTCTTCCGAATCATCATCATCGTCATCATCATCATCACCACCGGCAACTAATCGAAAGAAATCAAATATTTTTTTTCATGATAATTTATTTTTAAACTCCAAACTAATTCCGAACAAAGAAAAGTATCCTCTCTAAACCAGTTTTTGTTCTGATGAATCATGAATGATGGGAAACTAAAATATCAAGTAAAATAAATAAACTTACGTTCGCCAATGCCCAATGGATCATCGTCGTCGTCATCATCATCATCCTCGTCTTCATCGTCATCGGTGATATTTGGTGGCAATGGCTCTGCTTCCATTGTTGCTAAGCCTTTTGGTCCGAATTGGAAACATGACACCCGAAGTGATGCTTCAACGTCATCATCAGCTCGCAATTCCAATCCCAAACATGCTTTGAAGTTTTCATCTTGTCGTGAAATACCTTTAGAAGATATACAAAATAAGTCAAAGTCAAAGGGGTTTGAAATATTTTAGAATTAGAAAACTTTTTGTTCAATTTTTTTTCTTTCTTTTTTTTAATTTTTGAATCCAATTGTACTGTACCATATACGCGGCCGCAGAAACGATTATATCCACCGGGCAATGGAAGGCAAATAGGTGTTGGTCTTCGGCTATCAACCGTACGCGAAGCCAAAACTAAGTCACCATATTTGATGCCAATCGACAAACGATCATTATCCAAATAACGGACAGTAGCGCAGCCAGGTCCACGAATTGGAATAAACGGAATGTTGAAGTCGCGGCAACACTTGCATGTCGCTGATGAGCATGAGCAGAATTTGTTGATTGGATTTGGATCATTTTCGTTCAATGGTTTTTCGGTGCTTGGTTTGGGTTCGATTTCATTATTTTCGGCTGAAATGGGTTTCACCACATCGGCGCTGGGATTGGTATCAGCCTCAACTGGAGCGATGACAGCTTCTTGCGAATCAGTCAATTCTTGAACAATTTGAATATCTTGGCTGACATCATCTTGACGAACGGAATTTTCGGCCGATGAAATATTTACTTTGAGAGTAGTTGTTTCAGGAATTGGATCGATGCGAGCTAGAAAAAGTTGCACAACATTTAAACTAAACTCACACTCTCAATGGATGAAAATGCAAATCACAAATTACCTATTCGTCTATTGACATTCTTTGATGAAACGAACGCGATGAGCGCGCTGATGAACAGCAATTCCAGAACGAATGGTATCTTCATATTTATACACTATTGAAATATTAGAGAGGGCAAAACAAACAAAAAATGATTGATTCGAATTTAAATTATAACAAACGATTAACACTGAAGAATTATAATAATTCAAAGAAATTTATAACAATAGGCGACTAATTGGCGTTCATGGTATACTATCGAAATGGATGATTTTGTCTATTTATTCTTCTCTCTTTTCGGTTTGCTCTGTTCCCGTTAGGTTTTTTCACTTTCATAAAAAAAATCGATAAAAGAGTTTGCCGTTAGTTTACCAACAGTTCACATGTTTTCGTATTTTTTTCGATTTTTTTTACACTTATCATAAGCTCTTTATTTGAAGAGTGATAGATGACAAAAGATGAAACATGCTGCGATTTCAGTCGAAAGTATGCGGATGTTGATCATAAAACGTGAAAAGTTTAATAACAAAACTGAAAGTTTTTTTTCGGTGAAAATAAGTGGATCACGTTTGATATTCGAAATATTGACATTCATAACCAACGCTCACGCATAACAGTAATGCGAATAAGAAAGATTTTTGATCAAAAATTGGAATCAGCAAATGGATTTTATAGCATTTTTTTTTACTCAAAGCTATTGACAATAGCGCGAATTCTACTTGTCGAAAATAACGGGTCATTTACTAATTTTGGCATTGGTAAATCGCTAATATCGGCATTGTCGGCATTCGTTTGGCCATTTCACCATATATTCTAAGAAGTGTGTGCATCTTTTGCTCACGGTGGTACACAAGAGAAATTCGAAAATTGATTTTCAAACCGTCAGACCATAGCAATCTACACGATGAATGCCATGCATTAACATATTATTTAGGTCAGTATTCACAATTAAATACATGTAAATATTCAATAATAGCAACAATTTGCATAACAGTCTAGATGAATAACGGTCTCGTAGATAGAACTGATTTAAACCGTAACCCAAATCAATGCCAATGGATGTGAATGAGTGTAGAGCTCGTATGTGCGGTTGTATGGCATCAACATCAGAAAGTGCAAACATTTCAGCCAACGTCGGAACGCAATTTTCAATCGATGAATTCCAATTGGAGATAATGCTTTTTCCATTAAATTTGCACCAAATGTCAGACCAAACGTCGTCTAACTGACGATTGGGAATGCTTAAACGAAGATTATATAAAATTATACTCATGTGTATTTCTGAAAATGATCTCTGCTTCCATATGACTGATTGGAAAAAAACGGAGAGATGTTGCACAAGCGATAGATGCGAACGAACACGTTTTTCTAGAACATATTTCGTTTTGTTCAACAAAAGCAATCCACAAATAGCGTTGAGATATTTTAATCTTCTACTAAAGTCAGCACAAAAAAAACACATTGGACTAATTTAAAGCTCCGATGAAGAATTCATAGAGCTTAGGAGGTGCAAAACTCGCGCCATCAAAGAAAATGAAGTACAATCAACTATCGTAATAACGCTCAAACAATTACTATAAGACTTAATTAAGTTGTTGTTCATTTTCAGCAATTATACTGTTCTTTAGTCGAATCGGTCTTTCAAGTGAGATTTTTTTTCAAGTAAACGCACACGCGAGGTAAAAAATTTAGAATTCCATTATGTAACCATATAACTGATGATTTAACGGTGAAATTGTTAAATTGCACTTTGCTATTTTTGAACATAAATTCTCTTGGTTCATGGAATTTTTCGATGTGAAATGAACATTCTTCGAATTTATCGTTTATTTGATAAGACATTTTTGTGTACTGAATTCGTTATGGTATATCTTTAAACATAATCTTTTCACTGATTATTTTGAATTCTTCATCATTTTTTTGGTTTTTATTTTTTTCATATTTTTATATTTAGACCGTAGATTACTGCGGGTTTAACTCTAAAATTGAACATTCAACTTTCTTGTCTCAATCGAAACACGATTCGAAATCTTCACTTTGAAAGGAGAAAAAAAAACTGAATAACTAAATTCACCTTGTTTGAATATTTTGACGTTGAGCGACTCGCGATCAGATTTCCACGATTGAAGTGTTTAACGTTCATCAGTCGACTGACTAAGCGAAGAGTATCTGTTCAACGATGTAATGTATGTTGAGAGTCTTGAAGTCGATGATCGGCCACGCGAACCGAAAAACCATAAGCAGAAAAAAGTAAGTGTAAGCAAAGCAGAAGAGAAAAGAATACCAATTCCGGCACACAAAAACTCGAAAGCGCGTCTATTTTCTTCTTTGCGTTACGTTCTTCTGTTGCTTGCTGCAATATGAATATGAGAAAAAACACTAAGCGCCACATTCACAGTCCACACGTTTGAATGAGATAATATGATATTCGGTACATTCTTTTTATCACGCAACAAAATACAAAATGAAAACGGTTTAATATCGAGTGTGCCAAGGTTTTAAATCATTTTAGGTTTTGCTTTCATCTCGTTAGATATTCAAATCACACACGCATACACACAATGCGGCAGTCGGTAGTGTAGCACTTGATTAAAGTATATCATTAAAATTGGTCAATTGGCCTAATTATGATTTCTCCAAAATCGAAATTTGTCCGGAATTTCTTTTCGGTGCATTTGCTTCTTTCGTTTCGACACATTGTCAACAGCAAAGAAAGAAAATCAGTGAATTTCATATTCAGCAGGTAAAGAAATATTCATTCATCAATAATGAATCCAAAAAAAACCGTGTGATTTATGACAAATTTATATGTTTCGTATTAGAATCACAATGACTTAATCAAGACATATCAGCGCAGTTATCAAACGGTTAGCCATTAATATGACGCCCATTTGGTGGTGAATGAATTGTGAGAATACCCATCGAAGTCATCAACTTTCAAAATACCAAAACTGTTGGATTCTTCTTGAAATTATATTCGGCTGTTCCGTTGTGTTCCTAAAGAAATAGAAAACAAAGAGAAATTTGTGTCATTGTGTCTCTTTCACATATGACGTATTTGTATTCCACTGTCTGCATACACGGTGTATAATATTGCATCGAAAGGCTGAAACTGAAAGCCTTTGATAAAAGATTTACGATGAAAAGCCTATTAAAAATAGAAAAATGGAAAATGACAACAAAAAAACGTCCACTGGATTTTTAGTAACGTTGACACGGCCAATTTATGTTTGATCTATAGACGAAACCAATAACTTTTACCACTTTTTCTCGCATGAGTTTTTTTTTCATAGTTTCAAATCGAATTCTCTTCCATTATTTTTTCTTTTAATTTTTTTTTGTTCTACTGTACAAGTGAGTTCTTCGACTTGCACCAACTCGAAGTACAGTCGGTGCACACCTTGTAATGAGCCAAAATATGAATTGTTGTGTTCAAAAGATTATAATAGAACAGTTATTGTTGTTTTTTTTTCTGCTTCCAATTTCATCGATCGCACAAGAGTCAGATTTTGTTTTTTTCCTTCCTCCCTTCTTTCTGTCTGTCTTTCGTTTTGGTTTTAAAAACTTCAACAGTCATTGTAATTCAGCGAACGCCAGTAATTTGCTATATGAATAAGTTTGACAGATATTATTATGTATTGAGAACAAAGCTGCTCAATCGAGGCATATCGCACTCACAACATTCTTGAGCATACTTCCACCGAATGCAAACCAAACCATCGTATAGACTACATACCGTAAATAACATGACGTTTGATCGCAAACATTATGCATTTCACGAACAACTTTTTCGAGTGTGTCAGACATACCTACGTATACTGAATCGACAACAATTAATTGAACCACTTTAGGTCGTTCAGTACAGACAATACGTATGAACATTCGTCCGCTTTATATCGATTGTACACAATTTTGTTTTGGTTTCATGTAGAAAAAATGAAAGAAAATTTAGTTCGAAAATAAATTGTTTATCTCGTCTGTCAACGATCAAATCAGATGGGCTGGCGTCGATTTGTTATCGCAGCGATAAGAACATTTGAGTCATATCAAATAGTAACAAGTGGTATCAAATTCGATGGGGATGAGTAAACGTAAAAGTGGGACAACAGGTCGATAGAACATTGTTCAAAGCATTGAAACCGGTTGGTCAACAGGTTCATCGATTCGTACTGTGTAAAAATAGCTCATGATCCATGATCCAAGAATGCATTTCTTGGACGAGAGAGTCTTATAAGTTAACCTATCGTTGTCTAAAGTAACGCTGCTCGAAATCAAAACCGCAAATCGACGAGATGAACAAACGAATAGCAATAAACATTTTTTTTTCGCGGCGTATTTTTTTCTAATCTCTTAATTATGGTCGAAGATTGAAATGATGTTCTAGTTTTTGTGATTTCGTGCATTAGAAATAAATCGTTTTACGTCGACTATTCCGCTATAGACTATGCGGCCGAACCCGAGTCTATATACGAGCAATCATTTTCGTTCTATAATTTTTTTTTTCTTACATAATATTGAACTGAACCATGGAATTTTCAGAATGTGCGTCCAACTGCAAAATTGCATCTCTTCCTATCTCCGCTTTCGAACGAACATAGAGTCATACCACTTCGTCTTGTTTCTGCTGCGAAATTTATTGGTGCATTTAAACCATAAAAAAAATTCAAGTTCGCACATATATACCTGAGTTAAGAGTGATAATCACTTTTTAATTTTGCTTGTAAATACTTGGAATTCGCATTGGTTAGCATCTGATAATGCAAACACGTTTGCTTCGCTTATTTTGATCTCATTTCATGTAATCAGTTTTACAATCGTTTCTTATATTTGTTATTCATTGCATTTTCAGTTATTCATAACACTTACCCGACAAATAAAACATAAACGCAGTGATGATGAACATGATTTATGACTTTTTTTCACCAAATATTTATTTACATTTAATTATGAGGATTCTTGATACAAATAATAAAATTACGAACCAGTGAAGTAAGTATAAGCGAGCAGAAATTAAAATTATTATGTGCCATTCCGTGTGATCAATTACAACATAAATACACAGCGATTGAATTGATTTTACATCAACTCACTCAAAACTGCCGATGAATTTATAGCCATAAACGGCGGGTTTTTTTTTCTCTCTCCATCAAATCAATGGAAATTAATTGAAAAATGTAATTATTCCACGTTCGATGCGATGCGTTGAAAGTAATTTAAAATACAAAATATTCAGTTTTTCTTTTCGATTATTGGGCCATATCACAAATGGCTAATAATTTACACACTGAAGTAAGAGTTTGATTTTATATATAAATATATGACTAGAAAGTAGAGAAGAATCATTTGGCAAACTTGAAGAGCAACAAGAGTCTTTCGGTTTTCAATGTGATAATTCCTAGAGCTGAGTGTGATCGGCTGGAAACTCAAACTTTGATGGAAACATTTTTGACTTGACCCGGGGATCTTCTGGTGTCCAAATACGCGCGAATAATTTACAGCCAGTAATTCGATCTCCTTTCCGATGCCATGACAGTGAGTGAATCATCCCATTACCTTGAGTTTAAAAAATGAGCGAAAATAAACATTTAAAATTAATATCCAAGTGAAGAAAAGTATTCGAGAGAAAAGTTCTACGAACAAGAAGAGAGTGTTGAATCATTCAACACGATATCAAGTTTATTCGGCGGACCAATTTGATTGTTATTATATAAAACATTTTCATACGTATACGAAACGAAATGAAACGATAAAGATAATTTTTCTTCAGCTTTCTCTTCAACGCAAACTTCATGCATGAATGGAACAAATCACAAAGAAATATAAATAAATAAACGCAACATTTCCTGTTATCGTTGAAAAAAAATTATTGAGGTATATTATTTAGTGTTTATAATCTCATTCAAATGCGAAGCACATTAATACGGTAGGACGCAAGAAGGACCCCACAATTGCACGCTACACCAAATCAACGTGTATTTTCTACGTTCGCAGCGAATCGGCTAATCCTGCCCTTCAAATTCGACTCTTATAAATGTTTCCCTCTATCGCGCCTATGTAATTATTTGTTGCTTGAACATGTGAAATTTGCTATGGTACTCCAGATGTTCGGCTATAGCAAGTATGGTATATGGTATTAGATCGATGGGTTCCGACATCGCCGATGACATGCAGTCTACATTTTCAGCTAAGGTTTAATACGGTGCAATTGTTTATGGTGAATCTTCAACCACAAATCACCGAAAATGGATGTTTTCAAGAGGCGCAAGTGCGCATCAATGAAATTACACTTCAATGATTTACAATTTTTCAGCTAAAAAACCACAAAATAGGTTGAAAATAGTGTTGTCAAATTCAAACTATGGAAGGAATTTTCAATTCAGCCCATTTAAGATTGTTATATCGATAAGATTATTATCATGAAGAATTTATAAAGAATCTATTTTTGGTAAATTTACCATAAAAGAAACTCAAATCCAATTTAAAAAATTCTCATATTATTCATTTTTGCAGTCTCTTCGCCTTTTTGCTACCGCTCAGAATCATCGGTGGTCCGTTTTGCTTGCGCCACAAAAACCCACACCGACGCAACGTTTAATGTTTATAGCGAGTAAATAAAATTAACACGGCAGCATGCAAACGTGAATGGCCCAAATATTTTGTGTTTTGCTACAATTTTGGAATGCATTCAGAAACCCATTTGTGTTTTCGTAATTTCGTTGTGTTTTGCTTTGTTCTTAATGCTCTTCAACAAACAATAAAAACATCGCTTTGCCGCTTCGGTGGCAGAAAATAAGATATTTAGTCTCAGTCACGCGATTCCTGCGTAGTAAATGTGAAACAGAGAAGAAAAATGCCAAAGGGATGTTCGCACAACAAATATAATTTGTTTGCAATTGATTCAGTTTGAGCACATTAACATGAGGGTAGCACATAAATATGTTTTGTGTGCAATTATTCCCATTTCATGTTTACACGATCTAATTGAATGGGGTTTGAATTTTGGCACTCAACTCATCACATAGTTAATGCCACGGAATACTAAAACACAGGGAGAGCACGGACCCGAAGTGAACATCCAGTGGAAAATACATCGGATTTTAATACTGTGCGAATGATAAGTACTTTATTTTCTGCTCATTGCACTCACTTTACATTTAAACTAGAAATTGCATTGCATATATATGTTTAAGCCATCTAATCTGGTCTTAAAAGAATTGAAATAAATAAATTTATTTACTTTTCATCCGAGGATTAGCACTTTTTTCTCTGCGCAAATACTGTATGATTCGAATATTTCGTTGAATTTTAAATTTTGATTGTCAACGTCACATTTGGATAGAAAAAGAAGTCGTATTAGATTTGAGCTCATTCGAATGTTCTACATATATTCGAAAAAGAACGACAAAACAAACGAGAAACATTGAATTATTAATTTTGGAAGCGAATGTATCGATTTTTAACATTTGAATATTAAATATTTTAAAGTTCCGGTATCAATAATGAAAGAGTAGTCAATACTTCCTCAATTTATTTCACATTATAATATTGAAATACGTGTTATACATTATTATAGGCACTTCGCACAACCACCGCTTCGGCGACATTAGCAAAGAAATATATAACTTTGAATGTACCAATGGTAAATTATTTTGTTTTTTTTTTTAGTCCAGACTACAGACAAAAGTGAGGGTTCCGATTGATTTCCCCTTTTAATGAAGAGCATAATAGCAACCATATTGAAACAGTTCAAATCTATTATTATCTAGCCCTCGAAATTGCTTCATGATATTCAATAATGATACAGAATTAGATTGCCGACTAATAGTTGTATCATATGAATGAGTGATGTATTTGTTGAAAAGAAATTCCTATCTTTGGGGTCTACAATCGATTCAATGATATTCAACTATTTCGTTTCTATTCTAATCTCTCACCTACGCAATTTAAGTCATAAATTTGTTCAAAGCAAAAAAAAAATGTATCGAATGTGATTAAACACGATGACGGAATATCTTGTGAAACTGAATTATCGTGTCTTTTTCCCATTAATTGAGATCAAAACAATATGTTTTTCGTCGTCATCGGACAGATCGCGTTAAAGGCAACTTTACGTTTCGTTTGAATCGCCGACACTTAAAGGGGAAAGTATTTTTTGTTATTTTTGTGTATTGATATTGTTTCCACTTGAGTCAATATTGTTCGAGGCTATTGTTATTATTGTTCCCGTTTGTCTTTTTTACAGTTAGTGCACGTGTGCACTGCTATCAACCCCATAAACACTTTGTAAACCACGGAAACTGCAATACAATCATTAATAAATAATAACGAATAATCATTTTTTTACTCGCTGTGTCTATTGAATGCATTAGATTGCGAGCAAAACAAACTGTAGAATATTATCGTTCGACCCCAAATGGCAACGGTTTCGATGCAGTTTGTAATCATGTATTTCCGATAAATAATTATCCGCTAAATGTTTCAAATGTTGGGTCGACTAATGTCTTTTTCCATTTTATCGACCGCAATTCTGTTTCGAATCAAACATTTTACGACCATTTTTAAGCCATTAGACGAAAAAAAAAAACAATTAAATTTCTGAAAATTAGAACATCTTTGAACTAGTTCTTGTGGCTAATGGCTCGTTGGTATTGATATTGACGCGATGTTTGTGTGAATTGGCCAGATTTCTTTTATTATGACGTGTGTCATCATGGGAAACCGTCGGTATGGCATGTGTCATCAATTAGCGGCATTACACTCTTTTGAAGTCTTGAACAATTTTCACACACGTTTCACTTGTTTAATGTTTTGATTAAGCGTTTGTGTATGGCACACACTAGAAGAATTTACCAGCAACAATAACAACATTCGATACTCACTTCGACAACGTAGAATCGTCTTTTTGGGTGGCACTTTAACAATCTGCTTTTGAACACCGATCAGGCTTGATGTGTTGCCATTCTTGTCTTTTCTCACCATTTCGCCCAGAAAACTGATGTAGCTGATTGCTAATTTCAAGATATCGACTTTACTCAATTTCTTTTCATACGGCAATGTTGGTATATGGGCGCGTAGTCCCTCAAATGCTTCGTTTATATTCTGCATCCGACGGCGTTCACGTAAGTTGGCTGCTTGACGCTGTTGCGACTGTAGATTGTGTGAACGACGTGATTTTGTTGGCCTAGAAATGTTATTTGTACATTAAATTCTCTCGCTGGTCATTTCTCAACAACAACAAAGAAACCAACATCGACGGAATTGATGGCAAATCAATCACTTTTTAGGTGTGAATCAGCATTTTTCAGAAGATTCACTTTGGATTGAATATTGTTATGACTTTTTCCCATTTGCTTGATAGTCTTGAGAAAAAGAAATAAAATGACTAGAAGAATGGTTATGGAAAATATCCCCCGACAAAAAGAAAATGACTGATTTTACAAAAATATCAAACCTAAAATTAAATTGGTAAACAATCTTTTTTGGGGCACACGTGTTCTGATAACACTCTCGGCTCGTAATGATTACATTTTATCAAGCATATGGGAGATTTGATGAAAATTCCAAGTGAAAGTGATAACAATATAAAATTCCACTTGCCACAAAATGTTTTACTTCATTCGTTAACAAATCAAAATTTAACGGAATTTACTCACAGTTTATCTAGATTATTTTCTTGGTCACTATTGTACGAGCTATACAGATCACTATCGGATGAGTTATCATTGCACAAAAATAAGTCATTCGTCGATGCCGATGGATAGTCAAACAAGTGTCGATTTGCCAAACTTTCAAACTCAAACGCATCGATCGAAAACATTTCTTTTGTTATCTGATATGTATTGAGTCTATGATAACAAATCGTTTTTTTTCTGATTGCTCTCTGTCCTTTATTCTCTGATGACCATTCTTAGCACATGTTTTTTTGGAATTTAACAGTAAATTGTACTATAAGAATGTTGTTTAACCTTTGAGAGACAGCCGATTACTACATGAATGGTCACAAAAATGAGTGGAATGTGGTTTTTTCGGTTTATCTGGAAAATCGCACCCCAACTCGTAGGAGACCAAATTGAAAGAGTCGATATGTGGTAGTTATATGGAGATTGTCGAGGAAAACGGGAGGCGTGGCTTCGTCGTTCCTCATGAAAATCACCAATGAAACAACAATAGAAATAGAATAGGGGAAATTGTATAACTGTTTCGTTTTGTGCTAGGGTCGATTTGATGGACGTTATAATCGCTGCTTTTAAATGACTTGAATGAATTGTTCTTACTTTATATAATGTTGAGTTGGAAAAAAGATAAATACAAAGAAAATCTTTGTGTTCGTTTGCAACTTCTTTATTTTTTTCGTTACACAATTAAGTGGCTATAAGTTGACCAAAAAAAAAATGCTCGTATCTAAAATTAAATACATCATCTGATTATTTTCTCTCTGGGATAAAAGCCATTTTTCTATGTTAATCTTTATTGTTTTTTTTTACTTCATGATAAACAATCCACTTCAGTCTTCCTTCGTTTCGATAGTTGTAGCTGTAGCTGTTGGTGTTTCACTTGGTTTTCCATAATCATCATCACCCTGTTCGAGAAATTCATCCCACTTGGAGAGTCGCTCTTTGGTCTCAGCTTCTGATTCATTGGCCTTATACTTTGTTTTACCATCCCACAATTCAGCGGTGAGCAATCGCTTTCCGAAGTATCTCCTGTGCATCATTTTAACAACAATATCGGCTTCTTCGGGATCACCCATTCGAACTTCGGCAATACCTTCTGGTTCAGAGCTGTAGATGACAACCTTTTTCACAGTGCCACACTTTGAACATTCTTCACGAAGATCATTCTGATAATCAATGATTAAATCAACATGATTGTCAAATGTTTCCGGTTCAAAGAGATTTTTAATTATGACAACACGTTCATATTTCTCACGTTCGCCGCGCATTTTATCTGGTCGCCAGTCCAACAATTTTGATTCTAATTTTTTCTGCTTTTCCTTGTCTTGTTTATTTCGTTTCGGTTTCAGTTTCGGATTGTAATCGCCACGCATTTGGAATTGAGCTCGTTGAACTTTGATTTTGCGTCCTCGCACTTCATATCCATCGAGCATATCAATGGCCAGCTTCACCGATTCAACCCGTATATAACTCACTAGACCATCGCCTTTCAACTGTCCATTCGGTTCGGCGTATAGTTTCACCTTCAATTTTCTGGTTTTTGGATCACGGAAAATCATTCCACACTTCGACATAACCTCAATGAATTCTTCTTCAGTTATGTCTTCCGGCAAATTGGATACGTAGACCTTTGTGCATTGCTCAGGCGCTTCTTCGAACCATTGCGGTTGACTAGCTTTTCGTTTGCCGGTGGTCACCTTTAATGGTTCATCTGTTTTCGCCTCTGTTTCCGGCTTAGCTTTGTTGAGCTGTGATGAGGATGTCTCGGCTGGTTTCGTTGAGGTGTTATCGATGAATCCATAGTTGGTTTGATATATTGCAATAAAGTCATCGTCGATCTTTGGGAACCAAGCTTTTTTCTCTTCATCCCAAAAGTACACCACTCCATCGGAATCGGTGTGTAAACGTTGCCCATCGACACACACAGACGTTGCAAATTTCTGATCACCATTTTTCGCTTCCCATTCGTTAGTGACGGGATTCCACTTGTAGTGCTCATTCTCGAATTCATTCGCAGCATCACTTGATGCACCCTCCTTTAGAATCCACTGGTTTGTCTCCGTACACCATCGATAATATTCATTTTCATACGGATTATTTTCACCTGAGTCTTTGGGTACCCATTGCTTCTTTTCTTTATCGAAAACATACTGATACTTTGTGGCCGGATCAGTGTAAATGGCTGTTCCATCGTCTGAATAAGTCATGCACTTTGTATAATCTACACTACTGCCAGCAGTTTGATTCACATCCTCCTCGTTAATTTCGTTGGTTTCCTTGGGTTGACTCTCAGAATTTGCACTTTCATCTTTCTTTGACGGCTCATTTGATCCATTCTCAGGAATCAATTCACCATCGGTTGCAACTTTCGTTGGTTCATCCGACATTTTCGAAACCAATAGTTCTTACAATTTGTATTTTGTAATTAATTAGTTCAAAAATAACCCGTTTGCACTTTTCATTTGAAACAAAAAAAATTATCAGCTTCTTTGTTTGAGGTATTTTTGAACAGTTTCTTCTTTCGTTGCGGTGAAAAAAATCTATATAAACAGATGAATATACTATGTTTGACGTTTGCCACTTTGACAAATGTTTAACCAGCACACCGCGGTTGGCCACATGGAATTTTACAGCAGATGGACAACCTATCAATTCTTGCAGTTCTTGTCACAGTTGAATTCGCTGCGCTACACTGAAACTCATACAAGAACAATCCAACCATACGCTTTGCTACGTGATTCGAATGGATTATAAAGCAGAAAAAGAGAAATGTGTTTTGTTTTTTGATAAGTCGTTGTCTGCATACAGACGACAATGAATAGAAAGATAATTTGATATGAAAAAATATCATTTAGCTCTGACATGGCAGCCGATTCAGCGAGCTTTTTCATTAAATAATTCTCTAGGACAATTGGAAGGAGAAGCAATATTTAATTTGTACAGTACAATTTGTACTCAACTTGTTTTTAATTGAATTAACATAACAAGATGACATGAGACATTTCAAAGTCACTTTCTTTCTTTTTATCGTTTCCCTCTTTCGTAGTCTCGATTCGTTGTGGTATTTCTTCGACCAGCGCCGTAGCCAGGCCGGCGCAATGGGTGCATTGCACCCTCCAAAAATTTCAAAGGTGCAACAAAATCGGGAGCAAAATCGGGTTTCAAAGGTGCAACAAAAGAAAAATTTCGATTTTGCACCCTCCAATTTTTTTTTCTGGCTACGGCGCTGTCTTCGACGTTTTTTTGTGTGTGAAAAAAATAAGCGTCATTTTGCGGTTAAACAATCACTAATCTCTTGTTTGTCGTTGAATTATGATAACAAATGCATTTCCGAACGAGGTCAATCAAGCATTTGGACTTTTACCAAGCGACGACTGTTTGTTGACAAAAAAAAAACAAAAAAAGTAAGAGTTTCAAACGAAATTTTGAGACTCAAATTGGACGACGTGTATACGATGCAAAAGAAATTCGTCTTGTAGAAAATTCAACTTCAAAAATTGCGCCAAGCTCGAGTGTTAACATATGCGACGAATTGTCAAGAAATTGCGAGAGAGTTCTCACGCAATGCAACACAAGTACATAGTACGCCTGGGGAATGGAAAAATACTAGCAACGAATCTGATGATGACTCAGATTACATGCTATTGCGAAATATCAACAGACATGATAAAATAATTCAAACAATTTCATCACATTGTTTTCACAAGGGGAATAAGGACTCAAAATGATGCAATATGTATCATGATAAAATGCAATTAGTCTGTTAAAAAAACATCGAATTGAGTGTGGGTCCAAAACGGATGATTCGTTATCGCATTTGTTTGATTGAGTTGAACATGATTCAAAACAAATTTCGGCACGGTTAGAGGTTAGGTGATAGCGACAAATCAAAACTGCTTTGAGGCGAAATCGAAATGCGCGCCTACTTTTGTAGCTTGCCCACGCACACACAGCCATATTGTGTACGCTCTCATCGTCTCCAAAAAAAGAAAGAAAGAAATTACTTCACATTCGGTCGGTCGGTCGGTCGGTCGGTCGTGTACTGTGATGGGAACGTCTTGAGCGAAATGCTCACATACACGTAGCACCGCACCAACACACATGTATACGTTTCATGGTGTGCGTTCAGAATCCAAAATAATACCGGCAGCTGCCTGTATTTTTGTGCCGATGTAAATGTGCTCGAATGGTCGCCATGATTATTTAGCTGCTGCAACACTTTCCGTATAGGCGATATTGTGCAAAGAGACTGAGAGGAAAAACACTTCATTCAATTCGTTCTTACAGACACGTGGATAACCATAGTGTTCGCGAGCAATAAAAATCGCTTGAAAAGAATGAAATTTACGAATAAAGTGAATTGATTTACCGTCATTACATGGAAAAGCAATAAGTGAACAGTTGAACAAAGTAAAACAGTTGAAAATTGTGAACAAAATATCATTGAAGCAGCAAAGCAAATAGAAAAATCAAGCGTAATAATTGAAGGAAACAAAATAGAAGGCACGAATTGAAAGCGATTTCCGAAAAAGGACATAGTGCGGAATAAAAGTGTGAATTGCGTAGCAAGATCGTACCGTCAAGACAAAAAGAGCGAACAAATCTGAATATCTCTTCTTTTCTGTAAAAAACAAACGTCACGTAAGTGCATACCAAAAGAATAAAAATGAAAATTGGAATTAATTTTTGTAATGACGATGCCAAATACAAAAAAAAACGGGTTGCGAAGAGAATGCCTGGAAAAGAGATGGAGACAATCGAATGTATAAAGGAAGAACAAAAAAACCGCATGCACGTATTTCACAAAACGAAAGAAGAAAAAAAGAGCGTATCATACATACGAAGAGCGACCCACAAAAATCAGTTCAAATCAGTTGAATTTGAACGGTGAAAAGAAAAATGTGACGATCGCCCATAAAAGTAGAATGTTCGTGTAGCTATACACAGTGATGCATGCACGGCGTTGTTATAAATATAACAATCTGTTTCGCACAGCGAATGGTGGCTAATGAAAAACCAGTCAAAAGGAAAAGATTCATACTATTCGATCTGTGTGTATGTGTCTTGGGTCCTTCTTGTTGTTGGATCTATTTTTTGCGTTATTTCCGTGAAAGAAAGAACAAAGAAGATTATATTGCGCACGTGTTGCGAATATATAATTTTAAAAAATGATGGAATTTATTCATCGAATTAAGCGACACCTCTGCATGAATGGTATGAATGCGTATGTATGAAACGAAGAAAAAATGTCATTTGCAAAAAAAATGTGCCCGCTTGAAGCGACCAAAGTTGTTGACCAAGCAAATGCGGTAAAAGACGGCGTGACTGCAAATCCCGTCTTAAATAACATAGAGGAAATAACACATTCGTCGACAAATTCCGCGCGAAAAGTTCTTAAATGGTTTTTTTCTGCTTTTTTTCGGGAACTTTTTGTAGCGAGAATGAATTCATGAGTAATTCATTTTAGATTAAGTGCGTCGTTCAATTAGCAAATGTACGCGAGTGATAGTGCCTGGAAGAAGTATATTCAATAGCACATTGTATGCCGTAATCAAGTGATCTAATCGCACTGACTTTCGCTACTGTGCGAATGAAAATGTTGGCATTTCCGTTTCAATGTTGTGTCGTAGAATGGAACGAAGGTGCAGAAAAGCCGAAGCCCACAAAAACCGAAATACCGAGATTAAAACACTCCAGTTATACATCAACATATATGTGTTCGCGCGAAATAGATGCTTCCCACAGTCTCTTTATAAATACAAACAACGAAGAAATTCTTTGCAAGTCATCGTTTCTTTTTCGGCAAACAACAATCATCGAATGATGGATGTTTGGATTTACACAAATATCCAGTATAAACATTTGCCGAATAAAAAATGCGCTCATTCAATGGTTTCTTATTGTTTGTATGGAATGAAGAGACGTTTAAATAAAAATGACAACAGTTTAAGAATCGGGCGTTTCGAATTTGATCAACACGACACTTTGCACCCGTTGCCATTTCTACACCATATCGCCAATTTCACATGAGTATATCCGAATCACATGTTTATCCAATGACAATATCAAGCATTTTATTTGTTTTATCGAAACAAAAAATGCCGACGATAATCGTATTTCGCAAAGGTATCTGTTGAACCATGAAAATAAACACAGATTCAAGTAAATTGTTTGATTAACGAATAAATCGGTGAAGTAACATAAATGGGCTTCGGTGCGACAACGGCGAAAATAACCACAACAACGACAACGAAAATTGAAAGGCCAGCGCATACTTTGTTCGCATTGAATACTTCGCTTCTTATCAGCGCATTTCAACGCGTGCTAATTGGTTATTGTCGCTTATTTTAGTTTGTTTGACGAATGTATTATTGATTACACGCCAATATTGATCGATCAAAATCGAAATCAACTTTTCAAGCACTTTTGGCTACAGGATAGCCAAATCTCGGGTAAGATATTTTTTAATATGAGTAGTGAGCTCATGTTTCATTTTTTTCCGCGTCCATCATGTTCTTTTTTTTTCAATAATCTATCTATCTATCTAATCATTATTCATTGCTATCAGCGCAATGGGAAGCTTATAATAATATATTTTCGCCACTCAAATTTTATATGCTTATCAGTTGACACATGAACATCTGCGTTGGTCCCAATGCCTGCTTTTTTCTACTTACTTCCCCATTGTCAATACACATACATACTAAAAATTTCGTAGAAATTTTTTTTTATTGATTTTTGTTTTCAAGTCTAAAATTCGTTTCAAACGAACGCAATCAAGAAACGACACATCAACGGTTGCATTTTCATCTAACGGATGTTTGTCATTCCAAAATGAATTCTTGGGAATTCGTTAAAAGTTAATAGCAATTTTACAAAATGCGTAATTTTTTTTGTCATTGCTAACAATAACAAACTCAAACTAACACATTGCTTTATGGCTAGAAGTTTCCCTGAACATTTAAAATTTGTTCCGAAGAAAAAATCGTTATCAATTTACGTCACGCCCCATCGAAGTGGCAGTTGGTCGTTGAATAACACTTTGCCATGATCCTGACCTCGTCTGATTTAATTTCAAAATGTTTATTATATTTGCGCTATAGCCGACATTTTTTTCTATTCCCCGATCGAAATAGACTTACCCAATTTAGATTACATTGATGTGACATTTTGTTACATCTCTCGCTCATTCTAATCGGTTTGAAGTGAAAGTGATATCGTCTTTGATTCGGGCAACCTATTGACGAGCTATGTAAATGTGCTTTAATTTTGTGGTTTGTAGGGACTTCGGTTATACCAATGAAATCAAAATTCACTTGTCACATTATGGCATAGTAACAATCAATAGGTCGTGCATATCATTAATTTTTTAAGTGTGCTCGAATTTTCGTTTTTGTCATACACCTGTAGCTTCGACGAAAATTTCACACAAGCGAACTTCTTTTTGGATGTGTTAAGGACAACGTTCTTGTAATAGTAGTTGGCATCGTGAATAGTTTCATTTCTTCTTTATATTAGTAAATGGTATCCAGCAAATGAGAGAGTAGAAAGATAAGCCATAACACGCCGATATAAAATACGCTTCAAATGCGTCGTTCGAGGTAAAAAAGCTATCAAAGCGACATTTACTCGTTTCATTTTTTCTTCTTCGTTCAAATGATAAAAATCTCCAATTCAATGTGCGCATAACTATTGGCTATATATCAAGTTTTGGCACTTGATCGCATGCTAATACGCTTCGACGAAAAAAAAACGATTTCGTTTGCGTTTTCGTTTTCGTTTTGTTGTCCTTTTCTGTCTCAAACGCGTGTAACGTATATTTCACCGATCGAGTGCTTCGTTTCTCGATCTGATTGGGTCCCACTGAATTCGTGTGTATTAAAAGCATATATGTTCACAAATGCATGAATGTGTGCATGTTTTGGTGCGGCGTGTGTTTCATATTTTAATCAAGGTTTTCTCTTTCCATACCTTCGCCGATTGAATGAAAAAAAAATATGTCAGCTCATCACACCCGAACGGGACTCAGTTGTGTTTACTTAGGTTTTTTAATTTCGTCCATACGGTCCGTGTGACATACACAGCGCGACAAGTCGGGAAGTTCAGTCATCACAACGGTGTTTTATAAAATTTACATGCGCACAAAAATAGAAACTCCAAAGTCTAGTCCATTCCTTATCGTTCACATTTGTGTTTTGAGGAAGAAATAAAATTAAGGCACAAACGTAGCTCAATCAGTTTTCGACCCTCCGACAAATTGTTTTCTTTTTAAAAATACACAGCGAGCGTTGAGCCTACGGTGACTGTGTTTTTTTTTCTCATAGAAAATTGATAACCGAGAAAAAACTGCTCGAAGTTTGAGCCAGTTACGCGACTGTTGTTTGTTTTGATAACTTTTTCTTGCTTTTGTTCGCATCTAATTTTCCTATTCTATTGTTACAATATGGATGTACGCCACCAAACTAGCAATGGAGTAAGTATTTGATAATAAGCGAAACGTTTGCGTTTTATTGTGGGTTTTCCGGTGAATTCACATTGAATCCGATCAATTGGATCAGAATTTTATTCAACCGCATGTCAAAGTATACCGGTTTACCTGGAGAGTAAAAGCAAGTTTATTCATTGCGTCTTTAGCTCATGTTCGTTCCGTCGTCTCGCACGTATTCGTTCGCTCGCTCTTTTTACATGTGTTTTTCATGAGTGGAATTTCAGTGATCGCTATTAGTTATGGGCTGCAGTCTCTGCCACGTTGAAGCCACGTAACTCACACTAGCATATAATCAATATTTAACTATGTAGCAATACACATGTTGATAATATTTGACTATCCGTGTCTATAGATTGTTGTTTTTCTTTGAATCAGTATCTGTTGAGACATTCTAGAAGTGGCAACTCGTTCATATACACATATTATTTGTGTCTTTCTATTCTGATCTTTGGGACTATATTAAAAAACTGGTTTTGCTTATTGTTTCTATCAAAATTGTTTCTACGTTGAACCCAATAAAACAAAGTAGAAAGAAAGACAACCGCATTTCACTTTGATCGATTGCCGGTTTCTCAATGGCTTTTTTCAGCGAACATGTGGTTTGTTAGATTATGATTCAATCAAAGAGATTGTTTTTTTCGCTTTCGTGTGTATGTGCGTATGTGTGTGTGGTAGAATTTGAAAGTTCTTGATATTATTTATGGTATTTCGTCCGATCAGTTGGCATGGAGAAATATACCATACTAATGCATAAATTGTCGATCATAACATAAACACTTTACATAAAATCCATTCGAAAAAAAAACCTTTCGATCCATTCTAATTTTGGTAATTTTGTTTCTATTTATTTTTCCGCAGCATTCTAAATCATCATGGTTTTGAAAAATCCTCTTATACTTTTAACGATACCATTTGCATTGGCATTGAGTTTGATATGGTTTCGCAGAAAAAAAATTCATTGTGATTCAGGTGGTGATAAAGAATCAGCCAGTGAAAAAAAGACTTTGAACACAAACTTAGAATCAAATAGTGCAAAAACAAGCGAACCTCGCGTCGATCTAAGACATAGCACTTCATTGCCAATCGGAAGCACACCGAAAAAATTGTCATCGTCAGCACTAAATAATAACGATTCATTTGATTTTAAATTTGGCAAATCGGCACCCATTGACATTACGCCACACAAAACATCACCATCACGCTCGAAAAGCGGATCGAACGAAAGCGATCAAAATAAACTCGAATTGAATTCAATTGAAGAAAATTCATTGGATTCAGTTGATTTGCCCGGCTCAATTACCTGCCGTCGTCGTTTCTCATTCACCATTCGAACCAACGAGCCAGCCGTTGTTGTCAAAGCGTCTACAATGGATGTAAATAAATCACCACAAAGTTCCTTTGAAACCGTAACCACTTCGCCACCATCGAACTCACCTGCATCGGTCACCAAGAGTCCGGCCAGCGCAAAGACAACACCAAGTTCAAGCAAAGCAAAGAGCAGCGAAAAGAAATCCAAAGCTTCGAAACAATTGGCAACCAATGAAACATCCAGTAAGAAAGATGCAAAGAAACCGGAACGTGCATTGCCCGTTGCAAGTCCACCGCTTAGTTTGTGCAGCAATAAATCGCACGATTCAGGTGACTCAGGCAAAGGTTCAAGTCCGGCCAATTCGGAAGGTGGCCAAACATTGTCGTCAATTCAATCGTACGATTTTGAATTGCCACAAACGCTAGTCGGTTGCTTGGTTGGCAAAACGGGTGCGACCGTACGGAAAATTCGTGATGAATGCAACATAAACATTTCCATCAAACGGCATCCAATCAAATACAAGAAATACAAATTGTGCACACTGCAAGGCACCCAACAACAAATCGACGCTGCACTCGCAATGATTAAGAGCAAAATGCCAGCGAAGACAAATTTAGAACGGGTCGATATTGAAGTGGAAACCGCTGAAATGTTGGCAGCCATATCAAAAATTGATTCCAATCGATTGCAGGTAAACGTCTTATTTGCCCCATTTATCTAGATTCACAACTTTCCCATTAATATTTTATGATCGATAAAATGCTTTAATTATTTCGATGATTATTAGCCAAAAGTCATAAACGAAAAAATGCGAATTATCATTTATTTGTTTGTTTGTTTCTTTGTAACGAACAGTTAAACTTGATCGATGGTATCAACAACGATGTGACCGTATCATCAGTCATCAATGGTGGTCATTTGTTTTTGCAACAGCCATTGCATCCATCCTATATGTCGTTGAATGTGTTGCAAAATTGCATGAACCAAAGTTACGCATCATTCGAGTCACCAGCACTTCCAAACTTCAGCATCGGCACCGTTTGTGTTGGTCAAATCGATGGTCATTGGTATCGCTTGCAAATCATTGACTATCAACCAGAAGCCACAACCTGTGTAGCTAAGTATTTAGACTTCGGTGGATACTGTGAAATTCAAACGACTGAGCTTCGGCAAATTAGAACCGATTTCATGACAGTTCCATTCCAAGCCATTGAATGTAGTTTAGCCGATATCAAACCGAAAGGTGAGTCATCGTTTTCAGTGAATAAACAAATCCATTCAAATTTTTTTCGAGATTGTTTTCAATATAAATCGTTTCGGCATTTCGTTTGCAGGTGGAGAATGGAGCATAGAAGCTTCTCAAGCTGTAGTCGAATTAACCCAATATAGAACACTACAAGCCCAAATAACTAGTTACACGGAAACTGGCGTGCCAGAAATCCACCTATATTCATTTCTAAGTCCAAATGTAAGTTGAACTACATTTTAATACATCTGTTGGCAATGGAATATTCATCATTGCGATAAAATGAAAAAATCCACACTCATCATCACCTTTCAAAATGTACATTTTTCTTAATTATTCAACGGTTTTTTTTTTACTTTTTCAGAATATTGTATTTGTCAATCAAGAGCTAGTGGCTAGAAATTATGCTGAATGGTGTGAGCCAATGGCTACGTTGTAAGCATACGCTTGTACACGTAAGATATTTATGATAAGGCGAATAAGGTCCCCATCATTAAGCATAAAACAAAACAGCGATACCGCACGAGCATTAGGTACGAAATGAAAGCAAGCAAACAAAAAACTGATAATTATACCGAGTAAAGTAATATTTCTGCGATTATTTGATTTGGACCACTTCAAACACAAATGATATATACAAACTGTTATATGCTGCCCGTTTATGAATGGTTAATCTCTGTTATTCGTGAACGTGACTCAATTAAGTTTTAAACAAAATGAGAAAAAACAAAATACTAGAAAAAAACAACAATTTTCTTTAGAATAACAAAAAAATACAAAAAAAATTGGAGGTAAACATAACAATTCTATCTCACTAGAAAAATGGCAAAATTAAAAAGAAATGCACTTCATGATGCAGTAAAAAATATAGATGCAACACAAAACCAATAAGAAGAAATTGAACTCACAAAGTTTCAGTTCGATTTGCCTTTGATCACAGATGAAACGCTTTTTTACCAACTGTTTTTTTTTTTTAAATATTATAACAAAAGAGAATTTATTGAAATTCCTGATTATTTCGGATTGATTCACTTGAACACGTTTTCTTTCTTTGGTATTAAAATTTATGAATCCGAATAGCCAACGATTGATATTTTCCAACGTAATTCATTTCGATTTTTGTTTTTAGATCTCTTCATTTTTTTGCCCCGTTAAATTTTGCTGATTTGAACCAAATTTCAGCCAGAATGAATGCACAATGTTTACCAAGAGTAATGAGGCTTTGAGTTTAGCGAAATTGTTAATGATGCATGCTTTATTTAATCGTTATTGCTTTCGGTTGTATTCTATTAAAATTTGATTATCATTTGCAATTGGTTTAATTGACAAAAGCTCAGTACATATTTCAAATAACCTCAGAATGTTGATTTCAATCTTTTTTTCTCGTTTACCACACAAATTTTACTCGATTACAACATATTATTTACACAAATTTTATTTTTTTTTTCTTATTCCTCAATAGTTACTCTATTTTCTTTTCGTTTGGTTTCATTCAAAATTCAAAAAAAGTTTGATCATTTTTCCTTAGTTATCAACCGGAAAATATTCGTTCTATTGAAGATCCTAATTTTAAGATTGGTTAAGAATTCATAAACTTAAAAAAATGTAAATAATTATGATAATTAAAGATTTTCATTGGTTTTCATTATAAAATTGTAGTGTTTTTATTTTGCCATCCCGTCAGCATGCCTTGGAATGGCCATCACCCGAATGGTATTCATAGGAAATTACGTTATGGTATATTTATGTGCCAACCAAAAGTATTTTTCATTAACAGTTAATGACGCATATCGAAACATGATTCGGTTGGAAAACAAACGCAAGTTTTTTTTGTCGTCCAATCAACAGAAGATTCTTTCCAACTATACAAACGAAATGCTTTACCCATTTGCTCAATGCCATTTTGTGTAAACAATCAATTTTTGATCTGTTTTGAATGTGTCAACAATATTATTTCATTTTAATTTTGTTCATATCGATCAAATGTTTGCTTGTTTGACAAAAAAAATATCATACCATATTTGTTTTTGTATGAAAAAAAGCCAAGCTAACATTTTCCATCGGAAGTGTATGAATAAACAATAGATTTTAAATAGATTGTTTACTTAATGAGCAATATAAAAACAATCACATTGAGTATCCAGCGCTTATCTGCACATTTTTATCTGCTTTAATTCACTTTTGTGACTATTTTTGCTTTAGATGGACAAATCGATTGATAACATGCCAATAAAACAGGGCTGGAATTCTAAGTCATTCCACCAAAATCGTTCGGAATTATTTTTTTCGTACATAAGACCATATTGGAGTGAAAGAGAGAGATTCCACTAATTTTCTGCACTCCACTGGAATTATTTCTCACACAATCCACTCTTCCTTGAGTTATCGGAATAATTTCGGTGGAGTGCAGAAAAATAGTGAAATCTCTCTCTTTCACTCCAATATGGTCTTATGTGCGAAAAAAATAATTCCGAACGATTTTGGTGGAATTCTTAGAATTCCAGCCCAGCACTCCGTTTCAAAAATAGCCACGAGAGACGCAAAACTGTAACTCCAACCTGGACTATCTATTCATTTAGATGTATGAGTGATGGTGGATTATCGATTGATTATTTCCACATTTTTATTGACTTTCTACGTGAATTTCACTTTGAACTCGAAATCAAGTCGATGAATTACTTAGATAGAAACGATTTCGGCCGGTCAACTTGTTATGTCATAGCCACTTCAATCAAATTGATTCAGTCTGAATTCAGAGAATTTAGAATTCTATTGGAGTACACACACAACATCGAAACGGCATCAAGAAACCGTAGGTAGGTAAGTACCAATAGCCCAAAGTGAAACGACATGCTAATCGTGGTTAAACATGCTGTCAGTATCGGTCCAACGAGATATATTGTTCTGATTTTATTTCGGTTTATCTTTTTGAAACTTACCTTTTCTGCACAGTCGTCAGTAAGTTAACTCTTTTCAGCACCTATTTCTAGGAATAAAGTTCAGGGAAAAAATTGAATCCGATTCAAGTTTATAGACAGACACTAGGTTTATTTCCAAATTCTGTTACATTTTTCAAGGCAGTCTTCGTATATAAATAACTTAGTGTTCTAGGGATTATGGCGAAAAAGAGTCGATGTATCGATAAATGTGGATATGCTAAAATTTGTATGCTATAGATTAGGAATCATTGATTATGCTCCAACAATCGACTGTGGTGTGACAACTTCAACGGTTTCGCTGGATTGAAGACGTTCCAGGAAGTTTTTCATCGAAATGCTCTTGAATTTTTTGTGAACACCGAAAATCTTCTTGATGCGCCGCTTCCGTTTTTCTTTCAACGTTTTTGTTGTGTTCAGCCCATCGGTGCATGCCACGCTGCGCTTGGTTTTTTTGCCAAACACTTTCTTTCCATCGATTGTTGCATTTGCGCTGGAATCGGATTCGTCTTCGTGCTCGTAGATGGTTTCCAATTGCGTGTACTTGATGCGGCCCAATGATTTGTTCAAGTACAGCTTTTCAATGGCCTTCGAGTTTGGATTGAGATTCTTCTTCTTCAGTTCAGTTTTTGCTTTGGGTGCTTCTGTGCTGTTCTGCCGCAGGCGACGCATGATGCGGGCTCCAATCCCGTTGCTCATCATTTTTTCAGTCGGTTTTTCAAATTCGTCTGGTGAGTTGGGTTCGCTTAAATCTAATGTGGACATACTTTTTTCGACGATCCTTAGTGCTTGTGTTGTATTATAGTCGTTGGTCAAAGTTAAATGTTTACTACAAAAATGAATAAAAACAATCAAACATTGAATATCGGTTGAAATATCGGAAAAAACATGCGTTTAGAATCGCTGAAATGGTTTGCTGCATACTTACTGATTGAACAGATGAATGATATTCTTTAAGGTTGTTGCATTCCCGCTCAGCATAATAATGAAAATGAGCACTGGTTGTCTGAAAGTTTGACTTTCCAACAAATTCGACGTTTTCCTTGCAATCGTCAATTTTTACTATGAAATACTTGAATTGGAATGAATTATATTTAAATCTATTTAGGCCAATGCAACGAAATTTCGTTTCGAAATTATGCTAAAACATCGTACGATCACAATTTGTTAGGAATACATACGTTCGAGTGATTTTTTTCGTTTTTTCTTGTTTATTTCAAACTGTCAAATTGGTGTTGCTCGAGACGCGCATTCGAAAATCGAAAAATGTGGGAGAAAGTTGGAAAAAGGTAGACACAAATGGGGAATCAATTTATTCCAACATTTTTCAATCCCATATTATTTCCCCCTTCAAGTTGTTTAGTTGAAAAGTTAAAATCGAAAAAAAAAAATCCTCAATTGCTTTTTGCATACTGTTGCAAAAATTGACAGTTGATTTTTCGCGCCAAGCTACCGAAACATGTCATGCGGCAACACTTTCTCATTCGTTTTTCGATTCGAATCGATTTTCAGGCCTTTTTGTTTGTTTTGACAGATCAAAGGTTTTTTTTTCTATACAAAAATATAGGATCGAAGTGACACACTGCACCATTTTTGTTTATGAATACAACGCACTATAAAGTAAAAACATATTGTTGATTTGTGTTTGCCGTAGGCATTCAAAATGACCACGGAAACTGATTTTAGTGTGAATAAATTATGGAATTCGTTTTATTCTGATGTCGTTGTCTTGTCCATATCAGTTGTGATATTGCTTTTTTCATGTATTGTCAGTGTCCATATCAGGTGATTGTCAATGCATACCCATCGTTTTTACTCTCATTTTCGATTTGGAATACACAAATTAACGAAATTGAATCATTTATTTTTTCAGTATTTTCTTTGGCTTAGTTATAAGTTTTTCGTTTGCGGCTGGATGTGCGGCAGTTATTGTTGCGTTACAGCATAAATCGAGCATATCGTATGGCTTCCAAAAAGTTCAAAAGTACCTTGGCTTAAAACAGGAACCGAAGAGCAAGCCCATTGACTGTGATATCTGTGGCATCATCAAATGCAATCGCCATTTAACGGCTCCAGACCGAGAACCATGGCGCAGATTATTTATTACGCGTGAATTGGATGATGCGGTTTCTAGTGTATGTATTGATGAGAACGTTTGCTATTTACGTATAATGACTAAATTAAATCGTTTTCTGTGCTCACAGTTCTACACAAAAATACTGAACGCATTTGTGGAAAGTTGGTTTTCTCTTCTATCGAAAAACGAAGATTTCGTTACAGGTAATGCTTTCTACCGTTAAATTAAGTAATGCTTTTGCCCACTTCAGTGGTGCATTTGGCCATTAATTCACATACAATCCCGTCCGAATCGGATGAAATTCGGGTATCATCCAACTGTACGCTACACTCGAATCACATCCATTTGTGACGGTAATAATGTGTGTGAAAACTGACTGACTGACTGAGAATTATATATGTACAACAGATTTGATCGTTTTCATCTTTGAATCAATTGAGAAATCAGAACCGTTGTGCAACATTTTCAATTGTAAATGTCACTTGAAATCTTCAAACTATTCATTAGCTCTAGAAATATGCACGATATAATAATCATTTTCAGTATAAAAAACTGTCGAAGCAAAAACATTTTGCTTCTCTTTGGAGATTTCCCTTTCTGTCTCCAATTCGTAAAACAGCAGTTTTGACGCAGCAACCGTCACGCCGTGCAAATGTGGTGTTCAAAGGATAAAACATTGACGTTGAACGATTCGTTTTGCAAATGTCACTCAGCACAGCGGCTCATTGGTGTAGGAACATTGACAAGAAATTGACGCACATTTTTGTGAGTGAACATTCAACGAAAGAAGGCAATTTTTTTTGCGAAATAGTTGCTTCAATTGCGAAACCAAAACCCTTTTACAGGTATGTACGGTTAAGAATAGAGTTTTTGCACAAATTAAATTGTGGATTATTTTGGAAATTGTTGTGAAATTGTTGTTTCGTCATACCGGTTCACATTTTCATGTAATGACATGTTCAAAACGGGAAAAATCGCAATATTCTAGACCGATTGCATTGATTGACGCGAATAAAACAATATAAATTAATTCGATCACAACAAGTTTTCCAATTTTTTTTTGTTACCAATTACAATTAATGGATTGTGGTTTTATTTTTTCCAAAGATTATTTCGCAATTTTGAGGCGAGATCTGCATTGAGACAGAGAGACAGAGAGCAAACGAAGCCTGATCTATTCAAATCGTTTGGATTCATACGAAGTGGACTTATTGTGACCGAGGTGAGTTTAGTGAACGTAGAAAATTGCAACAAATTAGCGTAAAATCATGTTTTTGCGTGTGGTGTACATGTTTCGACATGATTTATGGCGACGGACTGATGAATATCATCACATTGTTATCGTATTCGTTTGAAGCGATCAATCAGTGCATTGTTTTCGATTTCCGTAGCGTTAGCTAATTTCACAATCGCTTGCAACAAACATTTTATTCGTTCTACAATTTATTTTCTCTCGTTTAGATCCATCGCGATGGCGAGGCGTAAGCGGCACAATAAGACGTTTGGTAAGCCAAGGGAGAACAAAGTCCAGATGAAAAAGCACTCAATTGTGAAGAAAAAACGTGTCAATCGGAAAGAAGATCCAGAAAAACAGTCGACAGAAAATGGCACAATCGAAATCGGCGCGATCAAATTGGCATTTAATTCGATAATTAATCCGAAGTTAACAGAAACAGAAAGAGGATTTCTGATCCATAAGTTCTTCGAGAAATGTTTGAATGCTACGAAAGTCATGCATCTTGCATCGATGTTAATGCTCTACACAATTAACGAAGCATTTGATGATGGCAATTTTGACTTCTTCGTGAATCAAAACGGAGCAAATTTGATAACGGACTGTTTCAACTGTGTCACATCGAACAACATCAACGATCCACTCACAGCCCAAATGCCAGACGCATTTCTCGCGATGGTGACACAAGGTAGCCCCAACTTTGAATGGCCACGCCGCCATCAAATGACCCGTCAAGTTTATGCTCTCAAGGACCAGTATGTGGCCAATGTGAAGACAAACTTGGAGACGCACTGTTGGGTGAGATTGACCCACTTTCTACGTGTAAAGTGCCATGAATTCAATCACAAAGGAAGCCCACTTGACGTTATTTATAATGCATCATACTTGCCTTTCGATGACATTGACATTCGAAATACGATAAAAAATTTGATGTGCAATGAAGATTGGACATATGATGATGATGAAAGTCGAAAGTGGAAGATGGATATACTGTTTAAGGAAGGGTCTCAGCTTTGTGGACCATCATTCGTAAAATACTTCACAATGTACGAATACATTCAAAAGGACTGGTTCGAGTCTTTGTGGATGTGGATAGGCATGCAACGAATTGTAGAGAAATTTTTGATCGATACGGCTCACCTTCGTCAACAGTGGAAAGCATACGATCGTGATCCAGTGAACAATCGAGAGCCGTCGGTACCGAAGATACCAAAAGTGAAGAATTTCGCCGCAATTCCACTCAGTGATACAAAACTGAAGCACATACCATTCGACCATAATGATTTGATTGATATCATTGGCCAGTTGAGAAATGAACGGGGATGGGATATCCGTGCTGATTATCGTACATACTACAAGCAAGGCGAGAACAAAGACGAGGCATGGGGAATTGTGTTCGATATGGACAAAATCAGACAGCTCAGAACCGGTTCGAAGGAGTTTTACCACAAAATTCAAACCAACAGTAGTGCCGTGTCGGTGTTGTTTAGCAGACCCAAACGCAAAGGAGCCGGCGTGACTCTGTCTGAAATCAAAGCAAAGTACGAAAAGCCAGTCAGCAAAGGCGGTTACAAGTATGAGTCAGGAATTGATCCCGGCCAGAAAACAAAAATGGCCTGCGTGCGTCGGACTCTCGCTACTGGAATTGAAGTAAGTTGAAATATCATATGAAAATTAACATAGATTTGCATTGTTGTTGTTCATTTCACAGACCAACATCAAATTATCGAGTATTCAATATCACTGGGGTGCGCGACAAGGAATGCGCGACAAACAGGCCACGAAAATGACCAGAAAGTACGTGCACAAAGAACAGCGCGACTTGAAAAGCTATCCGATCACATCCGTATCGCCGCGAGGATCACAATGGAAATCATTCATTAAGCACAAAATCAAAATGCTGACAGATTCATTGGCTACATACGCCAGAAGAAAATACGCACAGCTATCGTTGCACAAGTACATCGAGTCTAATCGCGAAATGGATTTGATGGCTAAACACATAACAAACAATGAGACAGGAGTTGTATTCCTTGGTGATGCGGCGTTCCCATCAAATTCGAAAATCGGTGTGAAAAGAACAAAACGATCACCGGATCAGCGAAAATTCATAGTTAGCCTAAAAAAGAACGGCAAAACGGATGTTGTGCTTACACCAGAGCCGTATACATCACAAACCTGTGCCAATTGCTTGCGGCGATTTCCGAGAAGCACAAAAAGTGACCGATTCAAAGTGTGCAAAGATTGTCGCCCACACAAGGATGTGAGACTCCCACCGGTTATTGTGACTGATCGAAGCAGACGGCGCAAGCAACGTGATCGAAAACAAAATGCCAGCCAAAAGCCAACAGCAAATGTAACTAGAGCCGAAAAAGCTGAGAAGCACCGGGAAAAGCGTCGAAGTGAGCGCGAAAGCCACAATCCAGAGCAATTGGATACCGAAGAGGCAGTGAGACGGTACAATCGACGCATACGACGGCGTGAACTACGTCAACGACGTCGAGTTGCAGGCCATCGCAGCCGTAAAGTAACCAAACAGCCGGAAGCGGAATCCGATTTGCCAGGTTTTGTGAAAATTGGTGACACAAGTATTTGCAAGATTCGTGTCAAAAATCGTAAGGCCAAACCACAATTATGGCAGCGAATACATTACGATGCAACTGATAAAGGAATTGGGTTATTGGGGTCAAAGAAAATAGCCTTACAGAAAAACTGGCACTCAAGCCCAATGAATGATCAGAACGCTTTTACTGCTACTTGGCATCGTGACATCTGTGCGGCGAAGTGCATCTTGTACAGAGGTATGTGATCTACACAATACAATCACATTCATGTTTTATTGTATTTCAATTTCGAGTTCAATTCGTTCATTCTAGGCCGTTGTATGGTTTTCGACTTGAATGTGCACGAATCATTTGTGTTACCACCAGAAAGGATTTGGCCAAAATGTCGAGATGACCAATCGAGTCGGCCAATCAAATGCTGTCGATGAAAAGTAGAGCGTAGATCAAGAGAATAAAATAAAACATTAACGATTAGTTATTATCAAAGCTTGATTTTTGTGGCTTTGTACATTAAAATGTGTGTGCAAATACACGATGTAATACGGGTTAAACCCGTAGGTAAGTTGTTGTATGTAAGATTTTCTCAGTCAGTTGGTCAATTTCAATATCCACACCAATATTTACCAAAGTCATAAATGGACCTAGTTCAAGTGAAGCGTACAGTTGGATGATACTCGAGGTGGGTCCATTTATGACCTTGTTTCACACGTGATTTGTTATTTTGTTATCATAATCGTTTTTATATCCTTCTAATTGATTTGTTTTTACCGTTTTTTTCTACTTCCATTGTGACGTTAAAAATGACTGAAACAACACACAAATGCGGGCCTTAATTCGACCGTTTACATACGCTTGGTAATGGATGTATTTGCGTTAACAATTGTTTCTTGGGTACAGCTTTAAGGCACATTCTCCGAGAAGCAACTTGTCGCCTAATTCTTAAAATTAAAGATGTAAGTATTGAGAAAGACATAAAACCTAGGGCCGAATTGAATGATAATCGATTCAATTTGTTCTTCAATTCCAGTTGGACATTCCGAAAATAATAAGCAACAAGCTGTTGCCATGCGCCTTAAACCACCATGAAATTGTTCAAAAAATGTTGAAAAATGGTGTTCCACTTGATAAATTGGCTGATTCGTTCTATGCCAATGAATATCAAATTCACCCCGCTGTTCGCAGCCGTCAATCGGAGTTGGATTACCTGCGAGCTGTTGCCCGATGCTTGCTGCCTCGATGCGTGTCCATCAATCAGAACCTCGATAGTAAAGTGTTTTTCAGTTTGGGTCGTGAGTTGTTGGCTTGTTGGGTGCTTCTGCCGGTCATGGATGTACTGTGCTCTCCAAACTGGCTCAATGCCATGATCATCGAAGCCACCGAAAAACGCACTTTATCCTCATCGAAATTAGTCGAATCCAAGGGCGAAAAAGTGATGTTCTTGGGAAAATTCATCGATAAAACTATTGGAGGCGGCCTAGTAAACAAAGGAGATAATGAGCATCCATCAAATGAAGGAACAGATTTCCTCACCGATCAGCATCAGCTCTATATGTTTATGCAGTTCTTAAAGCGAGAGGGAGCCGTTGATATTCTTCGTTTCTATTTAGACGTGGACAATTTAAATGCCGAATTGATGGACCCCAAAATCACAACTGACCCAGCAAAACTGTCTTCACTGCAACAACAATCGGAAACACTACTAAAAGCATACCAAGCCATGATGGAGCGAGACTTCAAGCAGCCAGTAGCAACGCTTGCCGAAGCTCAAGAGGATGTGAAAAACAGTTTGAAGAGCAAATGGCAACGAGCATTCCACCAAACTCCAGAATACTTCAAAATGGTTTACGGCAGCCGTGAAATATCGGACTCGGGCGAATCTAAGTTAGTATCTATGATTTTTTCTTTGTTCATTTCCAAGGTGTTTATATTTTTATTGACTTTTCTTCAGAGCATCCGACGTGCAATCGGGAACGCCAGTGTCTCGTTTTAGCTCCAAGCTGAAGGGAGCTATACGCGGTGCAATCGACGGCGCACCTCTTGAAGCCACCGAAGTTCCCACCGTTTGGGATGCGTTTACCGATGAACCACAGGTATTTTACCTTCACTTTTTTCTAATTGACAGAAATCAATCATTCTTTGTCATTTGTCATAGGCAAATAGTTCAAATCTGGGTGGCAATTCAACAATATACACGATGGCGAATAAACTGAGGAAGGAACGGGGCCAAAATTTGGACACATTCATTTGCACGTTTATGCAGTCAATCGAACAGAGTACAGACGTTGGTGAAGATGTGATTGAAATGAAGGAAATCAAACCAACGGACGTGAAACCACATCCGCCCGGACATAGTCTGGTTTTCGGTGATTTGTTCGGAATAAAATCGTATGGAGTCAAACAACCAAACAAAGAAGCACTGGCCGAACAAATGCAATGGCTTCAAGGACCATCGGAGTGTTTGATTTATATCTGTGAGTTATTTTTCCACAAGACATCCATAGTTTGCTACGTTTTCCTTCAGTTTTAACAGACCTTTTTTACATTTACTAAATATCTCATCTCATTGCAGTGGTCAACATTTTGAATGTAAGCCGTTTTATCATCCGCTTGATTCTGGGTCTCATCAACATATCAAAATCAACAGTTGATGCTCTGTTATGCAAAGGCATAGATAAACTGTTGCATATAGCCCTTTATGAGCCCCGGCTAACACTCTTAGTTCGGACAGTCGATGCGCGATTATTCGGTGACGAAAAGAAGCCAGAGCCAAGTTTTACGGAATTACTCGAACATCAACGACAAGCCAGAAATCGTCTTTCAAAAATCTCTCCAAATTTTGCCAGCGTTGCAGACACATTGCAGTCGCCGACACTTAACAAACAGCTTATGTATTCCTTATTTGATATGATAGTTGGAGAAATATATCCCGAGCTGGATAACATGGCCAAAGTGTAAAAAAAAGTTACCAATACCCAAATAAACTATATATATATATGAAATTTACATTTTCATTGTACATTTGTAATCGTATGAATCTCAAATAAATCATTTTATTGTCGTAATTTGTTTTTTTTTTCTCATGTCCATTCAAAACGCACCAACGACTATTTGCACCGGAATGCAGCAACAACACGAAAACTGAAAAGTGTTGCCAGCGCCGAATTGAAGGTTTGGTATACACATAATTGGAATGTCATGCGAAATAGATGAAGAAAAAAAGAAAAACAAAATAAACACCCAAAAATAGCGTAACACTGTTGTCATTTCATTTAACTGAAAACAAAGGAACATTTTGCAAGTGAACAGCAACGAAACGGGATTTAAAGCGAAAGTGTTCGTTTTGATAGAGTTTTTTGTTTGTTAAGAGTGATAAGGGAGTCAATTTAAAAACCAAAGATACAGAATGAACACTACAAACGACTGGCAGACGTCTTGTGCAAAAATCAAACATCGCGGTGCATATTTGTTCAAACATGGAACGTGGGCAGACTGTCGATTCCTCGTTGGCTCGGAGAACAACCAACAGATTGTGTCGGGACACAAATTAATATTGGCGATGGCTAGCCCTGTTTTTGATGCCATGTTCAACGGCACATTGCCAGAGAAGAATGACCCCATACCCATTTGCGATGTTCAGCCTGAGGCATTCATTGCACTAATGGAGTGAGTGTAAAATCTTGAAAAACTTGACGACAAATTCGACGTTCAAAGTACAAATTATTCATTGGAAAACGTGTTATAATCTCATTTTTCAGATATATTTACACTGACAGAATCGAGATAACATCGATGGACAAAGCATGTGAGCTATGCTATGTTGCGAAAAAATACATGTTGCCAGTTGTTGTTCAACGATGTACTGAGTTCCTGTGGTCCGATCTTAATTCGAAAAATGTGTGCCGTGCATTTGAATTTGCCAAACTGTTTGAAGAGCCTGCTTTGGCTGAACGATGTTTACAGGTGCAAACGCATGACATTCAACATCTTATTTGAGGGAAAAATTGCTGATTTTATGGTGTTTTTCAGATCATATGTAGTCAAACCAACGATGTATTATCTTCATCGAGCTTCGAAGATGTGGAATTATCTACAGTTCTAACGATTCTTGACCAAGGTGAGCATGAAAAACGAAAAAAAAAATTAATAAATAAATAATGTTTCTTGACCAAGATTGCTTACACATCGACTCCGAAATGGATTTGTTCCTGGCATTGGTTCGATACGCTGAAAAACATGGACATGGAAAGCTTATATGTGAGTGTATTAGCGCAGTGTAGAGATTCATTTCCAAATTGTAATATACTTGAGAATACAATCGAATCGTTCGTTTTTTTTAATTTCAGCCAAGGAAGAAGCAGAGATGATTGATGTGGACGCAAATGAAGGACCATCTGATCCACAGCCAAATGCAGGGCCCACATTTCGTGATGCATTGAAGAAAATTCGCTTTCTCTTGATGACACCCAAGCAATTTGCAGAAAATGTTCCGCGGACCAATCTGTTAAGCACGACCGAATCATTTGCAATTCTTATGAATATTTCAAGCAACGACATACACCCGATGCCTGAAGGCTTCTCAACAAGCACCGAATGTAGATCGATCTCTCAAACGCCACTTCATAACAATTCAAATGCATTAAACTATTATCACGAGAATTCTTCGGATGGGCATCAGCTATTTCCGTTGCCCTCATCATCATCTCATGCGGTGTATATGCCAATTTCGAACGCCAATTTGAACAATTTTCATGTTCGCACAAGAAATGCATCCAATAAGTTTCGTGAACCGCAAGCGACGAGTCGCGATATGATCATAGATGTAACGGAAACGCGTCGATTCTATTGCGTGAGACCAATTAGAGAGCAAATTGACTACTTCAATACTAGCGTATCTGATTGCTCCCTCACGTTCACCGTCGATCGTAACATTTGCATAACTGGCATTCAAGTTTCCACTCAAGTGTTGGGCGAACAAAGTATGCAATCCGGAAATCTGCCCGAAAGATACTCGGAGCTCCTCTATGCCCACTTGTTGGATTCATACGGAACACGATTGACGTACACTCATTGCACCTCAAATGTACGCTTCGACTCATTATTGGAGATTTCATTTGACCATCCCGTTCAAATTCACCGCGATCGATTCTATAAAATCGGCGTTGCGTTCAATAAGGTTGGATGGTACCCAATGTGCACATGTGTACCCACCGTTACATGCGAGGGAGTTTGCTTCGATTTTCGTGTTGACGGACCAAACGGCGAATCATTGCGTGATGGTTTGATTCGATCCATCGTATGGAGCCCCTATGCACCACGAGGTGAACGTGACTGAGATTCATTTTACTCGGATCATTGCGCAAAAGTGCGTCGAAAGGAATGAAAATGAAAATGTATATGTACTATGACACGCACGCACGCACACACAGACTGACGCTGATGCAATGTTTGCTATTTAAAAAGGAAAATCATCAATCTCTAGTTATTTGAATTTCTCCTATAAATGTTCTTCTTGGTTTTGAATTAGCGCTAATCCACCCATCACCTGTGGGTGGTCAAAAGCCATCGCTTCATTCATTTAATTGCAATGAGAAAATCAGACACAAAAATCAAAAATTTATTTTCATTAGGTTGACTCTATTAACATTCATTTATTATCGTTTTATTCGGAAAGCAATAGTGAACAAAACTATGCGAATCTAAGCTATTGTGATAATCATAATTTGTTTGCACTTAAAATAAAAACGCTGTTTATTATGTCTAAATAACATTCTACAAATGATTTTGTATTCGGGTGAATTTTGTCATTATTTTCCAGATTTCTGTGCCATTGCCATGGCATTTTCATTGGCCAAAATTTGGAATTCCTGGAACCGTTGAGATATCCGTTGGTTCATCTTCAAGTATTTTTCCATACAATTCAGTGCACACAGGTCCTGTTTAGGAAGAGAGTAATCAGATGAGAGAGAGAGAGAGAGTCAGTCAGTCAGTCATACTTGGAAATGATGAATTTTGGTACTCGGTACCAAACGTATTGGTACTGAAATGAGCGTTTTACCTCAGCCTTCTTGACATCTCTGGATGTGAAGTCACTGACACAATCCATGAAGCAAATCTCGGACAATTTATTGTACGACTGAAGAAAATCAGAAAACTGAAAACGATACAAATCCAAAGGATAACATGAAAATCAAAGAAGTGAGGTTAGGATTGAAATCATGTATTTATTTGAAGCTACACAAAAAACCTACAGTTTTCAGTTGATCTTTGTCCAAAGACTCTAATGGAATGCCAGCTCCAGCCATCTTCAAATGAAATTAATGATTGTTATTCACCAAAGAGCACGAATCAAGGCCAATCGAATTTATTGACTTACCGCGATTGAATTGAATGAAAATATTCTGACTGAAAAGCATATGAATTGACATACAAACGTCAATAAGATAGTAAGGTAGTGTTGCCGCAATCAAAGCGAAATTCATATTTATCAGTTGATTCGAAAATGAAATTCGAATCCAAAATTATATTTTCAATTGTTTGGTTTTTCAATTAATTTATACTTTATTTCATTTCAATTTACAAATGTTTAATCAACTAATGTTTTCGGTTAGCAGCTAATGCCTAAAACTCTTAGTTTATATAAAAGATGAATTATAAAATAGTTTTAATTTTGTGTATTCATTTTTTTGTTTGTATTTTTTTGATCATTTTATGTTCCATAAAAATGAATTCTGTATAGAACATGGGTTTTGGTTTGATTTGTGATCATTTTTGTTGTTGTTGTCGATTTGATGTAAACAAATAAATAAAAGAAATGTTAAATGCATAAAATGTGATTAAAAGATGAACCGTTTGTTTTTTTGTGTGTCAATTCCACATGGTTTTTTTGTTTCGTTTTAAATCTTGGTATAAACAAGTCAATCAAGTTGTTGGTATAATAATGAAGGGAAAAACAAAAAAGATGATACGATTATTAATATTTAAAATGACAGAAACACAATCAATGTTGTAACGAGTCCAAATGAGACACAGAAAAGCAACAATTATTACTGTGACAAAGAAGAAATTTCAACATTCCTCCGATTTTGTACGGGGGCTTCCCTTCTCTTTACTCTACCTCTTTCTCTACTCCAAATAACTAAAATACACAAACAGTGTTTATTTTTTGTCACCTTAGATCAAGCAAACAATGGACTTCATTTTTTGAATTGCAAACAATGATCGTCGCCACTTTTTGTACATTGTGTATAAAATTGTCTAATAACTAATTCCGATTAGTCTTTAGATTGATCTAATTCAAATTGTTTCATATGTTCAACTAATTTCCACGTTTCGGTAAAATGAAAATCATCATTAAACTTAACCACTAAGCGTTTAGCTGGATTTTGTCCTATCATTTTACAATTTTTGGTTTCTTAATTATCTACCTGAAAAGTAAAGTGTATTGAACAAGCTGTTGCTAGAGTTACTAGTGTTCGTATTGCTGTTACTGGCCCAACGATTTTCACTTGATGTGCTTGAGTATGTGTTTGGTGCGGCAACTGAATGATGCGAATGCTGATGCGATGGTTGTGACGCTGGACTTGGTACTTGCTCTACGGCGGTTGTCTCATCGTTCGGATGTGTGTCACAATCTTTCATAAATTGAATGATTCGCTTGGTCTCTTTCATGTGATTAACATGGATTGCTTCCGACTGTACAAGAAACGCGAAAAATATGCATTAAACATTGATTTCAAATCAATTTCGACTCAACAATGCAAAAGATTTCGAGTAAACTACTTACACTGGCTGTCAAATTCATGAAATTGTAATACTTTTCCAGCACTTGAACCATGTCAACGAAACTGTGATTGCGTAGAATTTTGCGCACTTCCATCTCATGCTGCTTGCACTCCATTATCAAGTTTCCAATCAATAAGCAAACGTAACTCGCCAAAAATGTGTGTTCCATGTGATTGCCAGCCTTTTGCAACACTGGAAGCAAAATGAATCGATTCCGTTTAGTTTTAATGTCATCGCAATCAATGAGGTGATTGTTTGCAAATCCTCATAAATCCAAAGTCATTGTTAAAATTTCACTTAAATACTTACGCTTTGAAACCGTTTCTTCCACATCTTCCTGAGATTTGTGTTTATTTTTGTCACGTTTTTCCGGATTGTTCAAAATGTCGTCTGTGTTCTGTTCAACAAGTCTGCGAAAGAGAAAATTTTATTTTCAGTTAGACAATTTCAGACAGTAAAATGTTTCTCGGGTTCATGTCCAATGAAATTGAACCGATGAAGCAAATATCTGTTGCCGATAGATAGTATGTCTTATTCTTATTCTTATTCGGACCGATGCGTTCCATACCTTGCCATTTCTTCGTATTTGTAAAAGTATTCGATGATCGCTCGGATTGCTGGAACTTTATTGTACTGATTTCCGAAGTCAGACGGAGCATTGGTTTCCATGATGATTTTGCGATTTTCTTCCGAGTACGTAACTAAGTTAATGAGCAACAATAATACCTGCGGAGAAATGAGAAAAAAACCAATAATAGTTACCACTTTGGGATAATTTCCAAAACAAAAAGTACGAGGGTGACACTCACTAAAAGACTCAGTTCGAAAACGCATTTTTCTGGTATGTATTGAGGTGCTTGGAACAGTAGATGTAAACAGGTATCGAAAATAATGGGTTTTTCACCGAATAGAACCGAACCCAAAGGCTTATTGTTGAATGTATGCGTTAAATTGATAAGGACTTTTAGCGTAGGCACAAGAGCTTCTCGCAGTACGACGCCTTGCTCGCCAGCCGGTGATGCTTCATTCGTTGGATATAGCGAAATTTCACTGTCGCACAATTTATAGAATTTGACCAATGTTTCAATCACTTCGCCGTTCTTGTAGTGAAGAATATACTTTTGATTCTCTTCATTGCGTTCCGACACATTTTCCAATACCCGTAAGCAACGTTCGATTTTCCGCAATTTCTCCAACAATGTTTCAGTCCATTCGATCACATAATCCGAGATCTGCTTGCAACATTCACATATCGTGTTGATGATATGTTCAAGGCCACCAAGCTTTCGCATTTCATCCTTAAACCATTCGCCTGCCCGCTTCGATGTCAGCGTAAGTAGTGTTTCCATGGCCAGTGTGCCGATCGAAATGTTGTCCAGATTCAAGTGTTCAGCTTTACCCTGGCTTTTGATTTCACGGCAAATTTCAATGACTTTTTGTTCGTTGCGCTGCGATTGTTCGTCGGTAAGACCGGTTTCTTTGTAATTATTCTTGCGACTTATGTCCGAATCCAATAGATTCAACATTAATTCCAGTGAATGCTTGTCCAAATCCATGTTGAGATTGTCTTGAATCAACACGAACATAATTGCGGCGGTACAGAGACCAAGACTTTGGTTTTGTGTTGCATCATGCAGAGCACCGAAGAAATTCGTTGCTGTGCCATGTGCTCGGACATGCATACGGAACGCAGGCGTCATACACTTGAAAGCCAATTGAATTGCCGCCAAACTTCGGGTAGCAATTGGATTTTGGGATTTCAACGATTCGAGAATGTATTCGACATCATCGTCCATCTCTTGGAATTCACCAATTTCCTGCATTTGATGCGCCTTCTTCACATTTCGAATGCGCAGATCGTCATCAGGTACATTTGAACGCGCTGTTCGTGTGAACTTTGACAATGTCGTCGAGTTAGAACCACTCAATGCACCCGTGGACGGTGAATCGACATCGTCGTCTATGTCGAAATCGTCTTCGAATGTGTTCAGCGGTGGATTACTCTTTGCATCATGTGGCGATCCCTTCTCCTCGGAATCATCGTCCCATTTGTGCTTGTATACATGTCGTTTCTGTTTGATGCTGTCTCCTGAATCGGTATCGATTGCACGACTCTTGAAAATGCTGCCTTTCTTCTTCAATACCAACTTTACACTGGGCTTTTCGAAGATTTCCTCTGGCTTCTCCTCCGGTTGATCGAATTCAAACGATGTCGACGTATCGTTATTGTTTGATGCCTTTTGCTGGTCATGGCTGCCATTAAATTGATTTTGATTTTGACGCTTCGTTCGATTTCCGCGCCCTTTCTTCTGCTCATCGTACGACTCAGCGGTCGGAGTATCGTCAAACGGCAGTTTCAAACTGATTGCATTCAATTCACTTTGTGTGTCAGATTGAGGTAACGGTAGTGTTAGGGTGTCGGATGATAGCTGTGCGATTGGTTGTGGCGGTGTTGGATCTGCTGGTATTTCTTCTGCAGCCAATTTACGTTTTCGTCCATAGCTCCTCGTTGGCGCCACTGGAGCTGGCTCTGAGATTTGGTCCTTTTCCTAATCGATGATAGATTGAAATGTAAATATATTTGGAGCAACAACCTCGGTAATGAAATCAATTTGAAAAACTTACCTTCGTCATATTTCCGTTTGCGGTGTGCCTCGTTGAACGAGTTGGTCGCTGTGAAACCTGTGGTTGCGACATTTGGTCAGTATTTGCAGGACTTTGATTTGCTTTTGCTTTGGCTTTTCTTCCACGACGATTACCCCGTGGTTCACTGTTAGTTTCTTCGTTCGGTTGATTTTCTTCGATGTGTTCTGCTGGCAATGGATTCGAATGTTCAGGCACGAAAATATTTTCGTCTTTGTATTGCTTTTTTGCGGCGGCGGTTATTCGCTTTTTGGGATAGTTTTCGGTGACTTCTTTAACTGGTGTTTGTTCCGTTTGGATGTTGGCAAACTCGTTCGATGGCACGGTTTCGGTCACCTTGGATGCTGGCTCGTCATGCTTCCTCCGACCTCGTTGCTTTTTCTGAACTGGTTCTTCTGGAACGGTTTCGGTGTTTGCTTCGAACTTGGTTTTATTCTTGCCCCTACGCTTTTTCGGCAAAACACCACGTTCTGTGTCACTGTTTGCTGTATTGCTGTTTTGTGCATCAACGTCGGCCGATAGATGAACGGGAATATTGGTTTGGTTCAATTGTGGACTGGCAAATTGTTGATATTCTGGTGAAATGCTTGCTGCGGCGGCGACAAAATGAGATTGTGTTGATGGATCAAATGGTCTGTGTGTCGGTGATTCGGTAAGTGTTCGGTAGAGTTCGTAATTAGCCGTTCCGGGTACTGGAACATTGTCTTCTACCACATTTCCCGTAGCTGTATGCTGCGGTGTTGTACGTCTCGTACTTCGTCCTCGATATGGTTCCGGCTGTTCGTTTTGTTCCACCAATTCGGAATTATTCCTCAACCGCGCATTGGTTTTGATCTTCAGTTTGATTGGTTCTGCTTTCGGTTTGGCTTTCTCTTTCTTCGGTTTTGCCGTCGCAACGTTTGCACTTTGATCGTACTGGGGCTCGTTGGCTGTGTAACCGATATTTGCGCTTGTCGATTGCTGCTGAGTGGCTAAATCCTCTGACAACACCGCTACCAATGACGCAGCAGCCGAAAAATTTGGATTCGGTTGAAATTGTTGGGAATTTACGTTAACGGTTTGCTGAGTTGGTGATAAATATGGAGGCGATCCGCTAATGCCCTCACTATCTGTGCTGATAAGTCGAGAGGTTCCCTATGACGAAAGCGAAAAAGAAAAAGAAAACATATTCAAAAAAATGCACAGCCGACAATAAATCCATCAACAATAAGGTCTATTGATTGCAATTTGCACAAGCAAAACTAAGAAATCGGTGATCGGCAACGGTTTATGAAAGTGAAATATGCTTTTATATTGATGCGACACAAGTGTGCGATGCATTTCGAAGCATTCCGTTCAATAAATGTATACGAGTATGTGTGACAATGTCAATATTTTACAACACTGTGCGCTTACAACGCGTTTTTTTTTCTTTCCTTCGGTACTGTACTAAGCGCGTAATTTATAAAAATCGTCAAGTGATTCATGTTTAAGGATTTTATCCTATTTAAATCCATTTTGAATTTGAAAAATGACGTGGTCCTTGATATAAATTCGACTATTACACGATAAGAACACTTTTTCATATCAAGGCCATAGTTTTCATACATGTCAAACATCATATTACTGTTTGTAAATCTGTGCATTATGGTGTATGTGACACTGATTTCTTTTCAATATTTTTTATTGGTTACAATTTTACCTTCAAAATTCATTTTTTTTTAAATTTTCGTTTAAAGTTTTTTTCTATTCAAAAATATCTTCAAATAAAAACAAACAAAACAATCGATTTATTTAATCGAACACACTTTTTACACTCTACACTCTCAAATAATGAACACAATATGAAAATAAAAAAATTTGAACGAGTAACCAAGTCAAATGAAGTGAAAAAAATACAAGCAGATGCTTTTTTGCCACCAAACAGACTAATAATGTTGACACTTCACACACATAATGTTTTCCTATTTTTTTTTTCAACGTTGATGTTGATGTTATTATGTTACATACAATGAACTGACACACCGATACACGGAATTCCTTTGAATGTGGTCGTGTGCTGCACATCTGTGAGGGAGCGGTAACACTGTCGTAGAGCGCGCGTACACAAATATCAAAAATGGCGGAAAAAAATCATTCAACGTCAGATCATATCGTAGTTGTTGTTGTTCTGGTTTTTTTTTCGTTACGGTTGTTTTGACATTTGATATGGGTGCGTTCACACGAAAATCACTCACACTTGACAAATACATGTTGTTGCAACACAAAAGTTCATGACACCGAAGTAATGAATAAACGATTAAATTAATTTGAAAAAAGGAAATGAAAATGCTTACTTTTGAAATTCGTAGAACGATTGGCGGTCCGCAGTGTTTCGACGGCAAATCACCCGGTTGCAGCATTTGTTCGTCGTGATATGGCTGATATGGTTGTGGTATGTTTTGTTCGGTTGAATTGTACAAATTATTTACAACTTCTGCACCATGGATTGGCGATGTTATCAAATCATTGGTGGCTACAGCGGCAGCGTATTGTTCAGCGATTGGTTCATCGTTTGATAATTGTGCCCTTGAATTTCGTGGTGGGCTTCGGCTTTGATCCTCTGAATAGTTTACCACTTTCCTCGTTCGTGACAATACCCTCGTCGGTTTCGGCGCTTCGACAATCTTTTCGCTTGGTTTTGACTTTTTCTTTGATGCCTTTGGCAATTTTTCTGGTTTTGGCGGCTTTGCCGCTTTTTCTACTTTTGTCGGTTTCTCCGCTTTGGGTGGTCTTTCCACTTTTGGTGGTTTCTCCGCTTTTGGCGGTTTCTCCGCTTTTGGTGGCTTTTCTGCCTTTGATTTCTTTGGAGAATCTCCTTTCTTCTTTCGCTTCGGCTTTTCCACATATAATTGCTGCTGCTGCTGCTGATAAGCTGCCACCGGATTGGAAAAATACGATGATGGTGAGCCCATAACAGCGGCGGCCATCTGAGAATCAGACAATGCCGCGACAATTGCGTTTGCATCAGGCACTGAATTACGACTTTTGAAGAATTTTTTTGGCTTCGGAACCGTACTGCTTTCCGACGGTGACTGAACTGTGTTTGTGATTCCACCATCGATCAACGATTTCGGTGAAAATTGTGCATACTGCAATGATGGATCTTGATTTGGACTGAACGACGCAAATCCTACAAGAGACGCAATTCAGTTTGTTTACATTCAAAATACATTGGTACTCGATTTGGATATTTAGAATTCATTCATTATTTATACAATTTGCATAAATAATCGAACTTACCATAAACCGGACGCGCTCGCATCGATGTGAAACTTGTGACGCCCCATTTTCCAACAGTTCCCGCAGATCTGGCTGCGACTGGTCGATTTGTGTTTTCTTTTTCCTTCAGCAAAGCATCTAATGGCAACGCATACGATGGTACTGTTCGACTCTTACCCCAACGTGACATCTAGAAAAAATGCAGGTAAACAGCGAATCCCACACACAAAAACAATGAAACGTTATTAATTCTGTTTACATTCCATTCCAAGAAAATTATAAATAACTGCGAGATAAACACTAGAAATGTTGATATAAACAGTCAGCAAATGCTTGGAGATAGCCCTGTCCACTTGAAATCATAAAATCGATAAACATAATTGGGGCTTTTGTTTGGCCATATCATAGCCTATATCGATGTAGTACATATGTCATGGCGATGCTGCGATTGATATTCAAAAAAAAGAAACGTTTCGATAGCTGTTTCAAAAAGTGTGTTGAAACCAAAAACGAGTTTTTTTCTTCATTCGAATGCACTTGGCGTTCTGATTGATAATTCAATGCCTTGTGTGTGTGTATGTGTCATACCAGACCAATGCATACATAAGAAATGCATGAAGTGAAGATCAAGAAGAAAATACGAAATAAACAATGAAAACAATAACAATCCGACTGAAAACAGCGCACTGTCTAAGGCTTTTTTCCCTTCATTCGTTCGGGAAATCTAGTACAATTCCATCATCACATCCACACAGCATTATGTAAATGTTTATATACATATATTGAATATATCATATGTCGTGCATGGTACAGTGTGCCGAACGCAGCTCACATACCGACCCACTGAGAAGATGAAATATTCACATAAAAATTTCACGCACAGCTCAAAAATGAACGGACCGAAAACTTGACATTCATTTTGTTTTTTGATGGGATTTCATTTATGGCCCTTTCCTTCCGTAAAATTATCGACTGATTTAGGGTTATTTCTATTCACAAAAAGAATACAAATTTATGGGCTCTCAGTGCGGATTGCACAGTCATTTTTTCTCGTTTAATATGCATTACAGCCTTTCAATTCGATGAATACCTTCGATAACTCATATAAAAAATTACTTTTGCTACAGCACAAATAAAATGAATTGTCCACAAAGTGATATCACTTGCACCAATTTAGAGAAAAAGAATAAGCGTCGAATTGCACGGAATCTTACATCGAATTGTGTGGAATTTTTTCGAGTTGTGGTTCAACATTTACTTGAATCTATCGAAAATGTGGGATAAATCACATTGTAATTTCACCAATAATTGTGATTCTTCACGTTTCTGAATAGTTGCCCACTAATCACCTACAAACACATTTAAAAACGCGAATTGAAAGGAAACTCTCTTGACATTAGATGTGCAGCGAAAATAATAGCGAATGACTGAATGAGCGGCAGTCGTCTTGAATAAACCAAACATACGAGCATGCCGTCCATCTCGCTCACACTCTCATCATTCGATTTGCCGTAACGTGTGTGTGGCTCTCTGTCCATCCACTCGATGAAATTCACGTTTGTGCGCAAAATATGAATGTTTGGTCTTCGAAAACCTGCTGCCTTGCACTAGTATTGGTGGCAAATTTCAATGTATTGTTCCTCTTTTGGCACTTTCATTTCACATCGTCGTCCGTCCGAATGTACGTACGTACGTTCGTTTCGTTCTGTGCATGCATATACACAGATGCAAGGAATACAACTCGATTTGGTGAACTCGTTCTTATTCATGTTGTTATTGTTGTTCAATGGACGACAGAATCACTATAAACAATTTGAGAATGTACGTGGATGAAGCGTTTGCTCTTTTCTTTCGTTTTGTTTTTTTTTGTTTTTTATTACATCCACGCTGAAGAAGACGTAATTAATACAGATGGCGATTCTTTGCATCGATATACTTTCCATTGAAACTTTATTCGGGCCAATCGCAAATATTCAAGCGTATTCAATTCGCAAAATATTAAATTCGCTGATAACTACGGGCGAAATGAAAAAGTCACTTTTGAATAAATGCAAATGAATGTACACAATTCTAAAAAGTGGAATTTCGAAACATGCTATTGATTTCCAAGAATTCATTATCGTGAATTGCATCGCTGACTAGTTTACTACCGAATATCGTATGGTTTTGAGATGTTTGACGATAGTTGATTTTTTGCACAGTAAGCTAATAGCGTGAATGTAACAAACATTGATATCGGTCAATTCGCACCTTACAACAACTACTCGATTACACACTCGTTGACGATGATTTCACCCGATTTTTTTTCCCTTTACAAACAATTTTTTGTGATGGATGTTATTTTCAGCCAGCTATCAATAGTGGCCACTCATTGATACAAACAAATTTGTGTGCACTGATTTTTGCGCTTTAAAACTTTTCTTCGTCGGTTTCACACTTTAATTACAAAATTATGTCTAAGTAAGTAAATACGGCCATTTTGGGAATGCACTATGAAGTTGATACTCTCTCACTCACGATTTGTTTTTCGCTTTTGTTACGGTGCTGCTGCTGCCTCTAATTTGTATATATAGACAGAGAGTTATACATGTAGCCTATAATAATATATCTGAGTCGCGCCGCGCGCGCGTTTCATCCATACGCAAAATTCAGTATTCTTGTGTGTATATACGGAGACTCGACGGCGGAGAGACCATTGAAGAGGAGAAGCATACAGTTTCAACGTACTAGATCCCATGTACTTACACTTTGGTACAAACACATCTTACATGCATATGCTTGTGTATGCGTTTGCGTATGTTTGTATTGGATTCGATATATCTTCGTTTGTTTTCACTATGATGCTGGATACGTGTGTTGGTGTTGGATTTCATTCAATGAGTTCATCTCTCTTTTTTTACCAATTAATTTATTGGTACATACATTCAGGCGCATTCAATACTACCTTTTATTGCTCGAGCACATTTTCATTCAAAACAACGAGTTTCGTTTATAAATGGAAAAGAAACTTTAGAAAATAAATTGTTTCGGTTTTATTGGAAATAGGTTTCGTTTTTCACAATCTTCTGACAATTTTCTTGGTCAATTGGAAACATGAATGAAATATCAATGTCGTATTTAGGCAGTTTCTCCCTAGAAATTTAAAGAAAAATAGATTTAGTGGTCAATAATACGTATACATGGAATGTTGAAATCGAACCTGAGGAAACTGATGACGTTCGCACCGACCGTTGGTGTTCTGGAGAGCATCAGGGCCGACAAATACCGATTGGACTTCGGCTTTTCCGCACAATGCATTATTAATGCCCACTCACGGTACTCTGTGTCGATAATGTATGTGTTATAGACTCCCTCATCTGGAAAAATGGTTTGAATTATTAATGAGTATGGACGCTTTTGGCCCATGATTTTCAGCTTTATTGATGACATGAATTGAAAAAAAAAAACTCCGAATGATGAGCTAGATTTTTTTCTCTTTTCCTATCAAAAAGTCAGATTGAAATTGGTTCTGATTTGATGAAAAATGTTGGTATTAAATAAGATATTCGACCGAAAAGGTATATTCTTAGGTTTTTTCTATGATAATTGGATAGAATTTTTGACTTCTTCCATGAGATAAATGCACTGCATGAACAGTGTTCATTGAAAACACAATTTTTTCCACTTGAAATGAGAAACGAAGAGTTGACTCACATATATATTCTGCGTGAATCCAATGAGCTGGAATGTCAACATTTGGGACGATCCAAGTCAAATTTCCGTACAATGCGTCCATGTCAGGATCGTCTTTGTATAAATACGTAAAATTCATTGTGATCTAAAAAGATTGAAATCTAAATTGAGCAAATCAAGTGCATAACGGCATTTTATTTGTCCATTCATACGAACATGTGCACTTTCCGTTGATATCGAGAAATTACATTTCATGCAAGAGTATTCGGCCGCTTCCTCAGACGACGCATAATATTCAATAACATACCAAAATCCCATCATATCAGTTATATTGAAATTTCGCATCGCTTTCACCTACGGCGAAAAAAAAGTAATAAAGCAGAACGGTAAAGTCCATAAGAAAAGTGAAAAATAAAACAAAACAAGAAAACAAACACAAATGAGTTCTCAACTTCAATTCATTAAATTTTATATGTGAATTCGGTTTCTTTCACCGATTCATTTCAATGCTTGAATAAGACAATGTGCCCGAATAGCAAGTTGAATTGGATGTTGACCTGTGGACAGTTTTCTTGTAAGTCTGGACGATAGGGCACCGGATGGAATTTATTGTAGTCGAAGAAAGCAATGACATACGGTGTATGGAAAATATTCAACCATAATACCAGCGTCAATGTAAATAAACAAGTGATTTTGCTCGACATATCTATATTTAAATTCACTCGCTTTTTAAATCACTTGAAACACTTTTTCTTATGTAAACACACGCGTTTTATTCGTAAACGTAAAGTAAAACGAAAAGTGAAATTATCTATTGAGACGAAATGATTGTGTTATGTGGAGAAGCGATCCGTTCCAATATTTTTTCGTGACTACTTGAGCTTTGTTCATTTGATAAAAAAACAAAACATAAAACTTTGTTTTCAAGAATCATACAATGGGTTTTATCTATAACGGATGCCGGGGCTACAGTTTTTTTTTTCATTTCAGCTCGAAATTCAATGATAAAAGTACGTGTTGACATTTTGAAATGTGTATGAATAAATTTAATCCCACTTCATTTGATCGCCTAATGATTTTAGAAAACATCTTGTTGAATAAGTTTTTTTTCGAAAGACTCAGAATGACCGTTCAAACTGCTAAATTTCAAAAGATCGCCTGCGATTACGAACATCATTGCACCATGTGTCATTATTTCTATTCACTCATTAATGGAGAGCTAACGCTTAAAATACTTCAGAAGCTTCAGTTTCATTCATGCTTGCAGAAATTACGCCGTAATTATTTCATCGTTGCGGCTCATGCAGATTTCATTGTTCAACGTTGAAAATATGTCTGGCTGTTATCATTCCTTTCAATGTGGTTCAGTATGTAGTATGTACGAATTGGTATTTCAAAATCCTCACAACTGTTCACAATGGACAGGTTTTTAATTTGAGCATACTTTTAATTTTAAATAACTTGCGCTATTTCACGTGGAGATTGTATGAAAGCCCGATTGCATAGAATGTGTTGATCGCGTCATTTATTTCTTTCTTTTTTCCACCGCGACTTTCTTTTGTGCATTCTTTGAATTCGCATTGCTCCAGAATGTTTGAGCATAGCCGACATCTTTCCTTCTTGTCCGCTTTGCACAGTGCTGGATCCGTGAGCTGATCTTTCAGATTGAATCCGTCTTAAATGTACTCGTCGATTTTTCTCTTTTGTCGACAATTGCGATGATGGGTGTTCGTTGAAATTATCAAACATTCAAGATCTAATGGCTTAGCGCTCGCATTAGAGCCTCCATCCAGATGCAATTATTCGAGCTAGTGTAATTTCGGTGCGCACATGATGAATTATGTGGTCATAAAAACGGATGGAAATAAATTTCCAGTGATAAGTATCAATCGATTGATCCTTCAAGCAAAACTCATAGTTTTCAACCTCAAGCAGATACGAAAAGTAACAAAAATGCATCTTTTCTCCGTTTCCGAATTTATGTTAACGTTTTTATTTTTGTTTTATTTTCGCAGCAACTAAACGAGCCATGAATGAACCATTTCTCACACATTGAATAACCGATTTAAATTTTCTGTGATTCTCTTTCAACATTCATCTTTTCTGAAGTGCGAGCGTGTGCGCGCGCGATCGATGCTCTTTTTCATCTCTCTTCCTCTCTGTACGTATGTGCTTTGCAGCGGAGATGTGTTCGCTCTTTTCAAGAGCTGGTCAATTCAATGTTCTTCGCAGCACAAAATCGCACAGTATTCGCGGAAAAGAAAGGAAACTGCAACGTAGAAAGAGTGAATACTGAATACTGATAATAAGAAACACAGCCATAAAAACAATAATAATAAAACGCTAAATAACTTCGAAATTCTGTGTCAACAGACTTGGTTGAATCGCCTGTGTCACACATTCGATGCGAACGAGTGATTGCAATGGCAATGACGATGCGTGTGCATCGTTCATTTATTGAGGTTCAGATCGCCTTGTATCGGTTTGTTCGCGCTCTTGCTGACTGGCTGGCTGGCTAAATGCATGCGCATTCGAATGAGTTGTTAGTATGTGCTGCTCATTTCTCATTTCTCCGAATGTATAAGAAATGGCAATCCGCAGCGCGCGAGTGCAGGTAAGCAATGGTTCGTGTTTCATTGGCTTGTTATTTGCTAATAACCATAATTAGTTGATGTGTGAAATTGCTTTAGCTAAAAATAGATGAAAGCGAACAACTTGCAAGTAAAAAATGAAAAAGAATTGCTATATTCAATGGGTGGATTTCATTGATTATGGGTTTTAATTGCGGATTGCGAGCTGTTAGAACGATTGATGATGATATCCAATTGACCAATGGAAAGAGAAACAAAACACAGCAAAATCAATATCCGCCTCAAACTAACGAACTATTCGCATTTCGTCACCACAAAACCAAAAAGCACTGAAAAAAAGTTTTTTCTCTTTCTTTTAAACATACAAAAGAGATCGAAACCTTAATCACTTGTTTGTTTTTGGATTTAAAAAAAAGCAGTCCACAATAAGATTCTTTTTGATATTCACCAAAAACCACTCAACAAATGAATACAAAAAGAATGTTGCAAAAAAAAGAAACAATGATCTCGTTGAAGGTGAAATTTTTGGACGGAGCCGTTTGTTATTTCAATTAAAACACGTTTCGAGTGGAAAATGGGTCAATTCGTTTTTCTTAAATTTGCTTGTTAAACGAAAGCTCATATCTTATCGCCCAATACGAGCATCCATAATTCAGATCGTTTCAGGATCTCATTCAACTCTTATTTTATTGAGAGAGCAAACACTGTGCCACACTATCCATAGCATGTAACATATGCGGGGTGGTCTAGTCAGTTTGGTTTTCGATTTTGTTATGCTATGCGCGAAGAGAAAGAGAAAGAGAGAGAGAGAGCACAGTTCATCAAAATTAATTAAAACAAACACGTGGTGAACCTATTCCACTCTTTGCGGAATTTATACGTATATGTGTTCCATGTACTGTAATGCCTTGCACTTGAACCGAGTCGAGCTATGCCGAGCCGAATCGAGCGGAGCAACGCATGTGTGCGATTTTCGGTTGATCATTTCTCTTTTCTCTGGCTCTTGATCCGGAGGCACACACGTTCACATTCGCACAGTGAGTAGTCGTCGTGTGCGCCGAGCAACCACACAAGCAAAGAAAAAAACGTAGAAGCAGAAGAAAAAACAATCAAACAGAGAATCACAACAAAATCGCGTTTTTCCGCGAACATACAGTGTGTCTGTCGCAGAGACGTGTATCGTTGATAGTAAACAGGTGGACAAAACATTCTTACATTAACCGTGGTACGGTTCAGACGAGAGTTCCTCATTCACATTGTACGCGACCTACAGAAAAATTATTTCGATATTCAGTTCTTTGATACAATAACTAGCTAAGACAGCATAGCTTTCGCTCGAGGGCTTATTGATTTTGGTGTAGAATTTCAGTGAGTTTCGTTTGGAGAAAATCCACGGGCCAGTACACGGTTTTAGTGCATTGAAAAAAAAGAGAATTTCAGAAAAAAATCTCATTTTGAAATTGAACATTGATAAAAAGACGAATTGACAATTGTGAACAAACTATCAACTATCAAAATCGGATTTACAGTGAGACAAATATCGATTGGATTTATTTTTCAGGCACGTGCTATACGGTAAGTTCATTGAAGATTTATTTATCTTCGCGATTTATTCAATCAACCATATATATTTACGGAACAAAAATTGTCGTTGGAAAATCAAGTGACTGTCTAGAAACGCGACAGCACTTGATGTGTCTTTGTGCGTGTGTCTGTGGAAATTTTCTTTTATTTTTCGTTTGTAAAAAGTGCACGAAATACGCAATTGATGAATAAACGCAACGGAAAAGCACATCAACGACATACACAAAAGCAGAGCGAAACAATTCTCAACTGTCTCCATATTGGAAAATTGATCTAAATGTCAATTCACCATAATCAGCGATTACAATCTATGAACACAAAAGTTGTGATATGATTGTTTTTCTGACGAAGCGGCTGTCTCGATCGCAAGACATGGTCAACATAATGGGCTCAATGATCTACTGATCTACACCCATATTGATCGCAATGTCGATACAAATGTAGTTTTAGTTCCTTTTTTGCGCAACGCGCGCGCAATTGCACTTTTTCAGCTTTTATTGCCTTTTTCTCGCTCAATTGTTCTCAATTTTTTTTTCTTTCTTCTTTTATGATTCATTTATTAATGTAAACAGTGTCTTTCATTGCATCTTCCGACATCGTTTCCATTTTATGACAGTTTTTCGGTCAACAAACGTTTCACGCACGGTCGTCGGATTCGAAAACATTTGCACAACAATCAAGTTCAGGTTTTATTGAGTCTCGATGATATCACCATGATTTCTTTTCTTGAGTGATATTGCCATTTTTGGAATAAATTTTCGTTCTTTTCGAATGCACCCGAAAATATAAGAACCTATGCAGACTTTGGTATTTGAACGAACTTAATTCGGCAACTCCGTTTTTGAACTGTGATTTTTTTTTGCTTGAATTTGATGGAAAAATATAATTAAATTAAGTAAAATATTTTCTTTTCCGCCTTTTACCATTTGAATAGAATTCATCAAAATTCTCAATAATGATTAGAATTTGAAAGTCAAAAATATGACCGAATCGAGTATTGAAATGTGAAATTATTTTCTATTTCATTTAATTGAAAATATGAATTTTTACAAAAGAATTGGATCAACAAATTGGATTTGAAGTTCACGCCACATTAAATATAAACGTATGTTTCTTTCGATATTATTCGAAAGGTTCGCCGACAAAGACACACATTCACAATGTTCGTCGCCATGGTCTCCATCTCTTGTCACAAGCGGCATTGAACCATTTATTTTGAAGAGTAGTTTTTCACCGATGTCAAACACAATGTATACGAGGCTATGTTAGTGCGAATAATTTCCACTGTCGCAGATTGCACGAATCGAAGAGAAAATAGTTGATATCAGAAACTTGTGCGTAATTCCCATTCGTACATCTGAGCTGCAGTTGCGCCGATTTTCCCCTCGTGTCAAACAAATAATTAAATTCATTTTTACGTGCGACATTAAAGCAGTTGACATTTGGAAAAAGTTTTTGTTCCACAGAAAACGCGTTAATAGTGAGCACAAGTCTATTTTTTTCATCTTATTAACTACTTCTACTCTTCTTTTTTTTTTTAAATGAGAAAATGAAGAGGATGCATCTCGATTAATAATAATAATCTTTATTAATATCGCACATGATCAAAGAGCAAAGAAAAGAGAAACTTGACGAGGTGATTTCACAAGTGATGTCTTACAGTGTGGGAGAAAGAAATCATTTGCACTGTTACTCGATCCGTCTCAGGCTGAGACTCGAACGAGAAATATGTTATCCTCAATTCAAGTCGACTTGTCTTGACTTGTGTGAACTAATTATAATCTATCACAGTGAAATGTTCTGAACTTCCGTTGAATTTAAATTAGGTTTTGCAATTGTGCAATCATAACAGCGCCGTTGCTGCTCGAAAATAGGCCAACTAATGCTATCAGCGAAATTGCAAACTCCACTCGAAAGAACAATGCCTAACAATTTGATCCGTATATTTTCAGTTCCAAGAATGCGAAATAATGATACAACATTCCTAATTTCATATAACAAAAGACGAAAATATTCGGGATAGAAGACGAAAAAATAAAACAGGTTATGAATGGATTGAATCATGCAATTTCTCGTTGGTTTAAATTGAACAACTTGTTAAATGCTTGCATTAGGATGCGTGTAAGAATGAAATGTTCGTACAGCATAGGCCAAAAGTATACGTTCAATGCTTAAACTGATTATTTATGCACTGAAAATAATGCAATGGGTCGAAAGAGAAAAACATTTAATTAGTACAATTTATCTAAACTATTAATAGTTTTACATTTTTCCAACCATTTCTATGGAGGGAAAAACCGCTTTTGATTGTATAGTACACTTAGTAAATTGGCATGACTGAAATTGCCCGCAGACGCGTAAAACTTGCAGAAATTCTGAATTATATCGCGCACATATGAAGCAACGTGGAGAGAATCTAAAACGAATTAAATGTCGAGATCATGACAAAAACAAATACGTCAACAGTGAGAGAGAGAGCGGGAGATTATGAAATATTCTCGCGATCACAGCGTATACTTGTTCATTTATTATTCACACAATTGTTACTCCATATTCAATTGTCTTCTCATAATTTCAACATTTACCCTGTTTTCCCTAGTTTTTTTTTTATGTAACAATTTTGAATGTTTTTTTCTCTTTTTATTCACAAATGTGAAGCTAAATTGCACACGGTTCCGTTGGAGCATCCAATTGAGTGAATCATATTATAAGAAAGAAATCTTGAATTAATTGTTGAATAGCTCTCGATTCGGGATGCTTGAGACATATATTTTCCATGAGATTTTGATAAATGTGTGACAAACGATTCAAGTTATCGCCGCACAACTCTAAGAAAAAAATTCAAAATTTTCGCTTGATCTTGATCTTTTTAAATTTCATTACCATGTGTCGCGAAATAGACGAATCATCAGTGTCAGTGTGTACAATAATAATAACATGAATTTACGTTTCCTGCAACGTTCGTACAGGTACAAGTGAATTGTTTTTGTTTTCATTTACATTAATTTCCACTTGTGGCTGAGGAAAGGTATACCTGAGCGTCGATAACGGTACCTGTCATGTGTGCATACCAGAGTATTGCATGTCATTGCGAAAAACGAAGATGTGTGCGTGTGTTTTGAACTGTTGTTTTTTTCATCATCATCTTCTTCTTTAGCGCGCGCACACACACATCAATGATGATAGCAACATGTTGGCATTTCACGTTCATTTCGTTTGGATTTCTGCTTTCATGTTCTGGATAATTATAAATTCTCAATAAACGCCATACAGGTGCGCCATAGGAGCTAATTGCTTGTTGCGTATTTGAGTAATTCAGCAGAAATGCAGAAATTATGCTGAACGCTCGAATATTCATAATGTTGTGGAATGTGACCGACTTTGGTTCACTACACCACGGCAGCCACAAGTAGACAAGGAGTCATAGCAAAAAACACACAGAAACATACATTATTATATTTAGACACTTTCTGCAATTTGTCTGGCATTCAGTCCGAACATAATACAAAATTAATGAATAATTTTGGTCTTTTGAAAATGGTGAATATCAAAATAAAAGGAAAATCCATGTTAGGCGACCCAGTGATTTGAGCGACTCATTAAACTATGAATAGAGCAAGAATATGGTGCTGTAGATTCCACTTTACTTGCGGATGACACGTGTGATTTAATAACTGTTGAGCAGCGCGCTCGACTTACGATACATTTTATACAATTTATTTTTCTCTTTCATTTATCCAACAATTTATGTCCACGAAAATTGGGTCACATCGCATTTGCCCTGCTGAAAGGAAAAGCAGAAAAATTTACATTCATTTTGAAGTTAATTTATGCATAATCTTTTTCGCTTTGCCGTCTTTGCATATGTGAGTGCGAGTGTGTGTTGGTGCGTCGTCTCATTTTTTCGTTCGTTCAGTCAGTCATTGGTTCAATCCATTCGATTTTCTATTCGTACCTCAGCACCACGAGATCCACCACTCCAGTCCATGAATTCAACGTACGTATAAATTGCAAGTAGATTGAATAACATTTATCATTTATTGAAATATTCTCGTGCACAAGTGTGCACAACAAAGAGAAAGATCCAATGCCAGTCGGGAAACGAAAGAGAGAAAGAGAGAGGGAGGAACGTTGCAAAAAAATAAATTGTAAGACGTATCCAAAGGAAAGCGCGTTCTTCATGTTGTTGATTTTTTCCCTCTTCTTCTTCGTCTTTTTCTTTTCCTCCTTCTTGTTCTGTTTTATGATGCTGTTTCACTTGCTACACAGCACTACTCAATTCAAAAGCATACCAATCAATATCCACTTCTTTAGGTCGCAGATCTCATGTTAAAAGCAGCACACACGAGTCTTTCGTGCAGCTAAAAGAAGACAAAATGTTATCGACTGCGCAAAACCGATTAAGTTCTATGTGCGAGGCGAAGAATGTAGCCAGCAGTCGAGTGCGTCGCTTTAAACAGAAGCATGAGTACTGTGTACATATTTACAATCAGTTTCTCGGATGCATCATGTTTTCGACGTTTTGCATGCAACTCGTCAAAATAACTGGTCATTGAAAAGAAAACAAACGATAGCATGCCACAAGTGCCGATTATAATGCACCTTTTTTTTCTTCAACAGAAGAGAACCGATCGTTTGCGTCTGTCGAGTGAGAGAAGTGAAACTGTTTTTTTAACGTACGAATAAGATGAAAGAAATAGTTACCGAAAAATTTTGCATCGAAAACTCTTGTGTCACATTGACCCAATTCGTTCAATATATACAAATTGTCTGAATAGTCCTTTTTTGTTCCTAAAATATTCTCATCATACAATGAGCAAATTCATGGAGACACAATTTCAAACGATTAGTCCATGGAAATAGTCGCAAGATTTATTATGATGATGGTTACAAATATACGGCGACACAAACTAAAGAGAAACGTATTAAGTTGCAAATAAAATAGTGGATTTCAATTGAAATCCAATAAATTCCAATAATACGCATTCGTTACTGCGACCAACCTTTCTACTCAATAGAAAAAGCTCTGTTTTTCTTCTATGCTTTCTTTGCCGAGTTTCATTGGCTCAAGAGCACACGATCGGTAGAGCGAGAGCGAGAGAGTTCAATATCACCATCATATCAATGACCGAAGTGCATTAAAAAATGACTAAGCATACATATGCCTTCCCGAATCAATAAAAGAAGAAAGCATTCGCAAGATGGACAACAATAAAACACGTATAATGCCCATAAAATCGCTTTGTACTTGTAAATCGCCACACTTGCGTCAAAATAGCTTAGTATGAAGACAGAACGAAGAAGAAGAAGAAGAAGAAAAACAGAAAACGTTTGTCGAAGAAAAAAAAACGAAAGGCTCTTTTAAATCAGTACAAAAGTAAATACAGTGGATTTACGATTTCTGCGGAACATTGGATGGAACAAGAAAAAAAAGAACTCGATTCAAGCCTTCGGAAACGTCTAAGAAAAAAAAGCGCACGTAAATTTGCTAGACAAAAACCAATTAGAGGTTTTGATGGAAACAGAAATCATATTGGAATATCAAAATGTGTCGGCATACACATAGAGAAAGTGTGCAAAATGAACCACTAATCGAATATGCCGCTGATCGTATTCAGTTGGGAAAACACACCGAGAACGCCGACGGACGCGAATCGAAATCTTTTAGCATGCCAATTGAGGTAATAGTTGGTTAAAATTATTGACACAAAAAGCATTACGCGAGCGATGAAGAGAAAAAAAAGTAGAAGAAATAAAAATAGACATAAGAAGAACGGTGAATATATCATTGACATCAACTCAAGCGGAGAATCAACTCTGATCAATTTATGCGAAGCGGAAATCTTTACGAGAGTATAAATTTCAGACTATAGAAACAGATTTCAATTGAATTGAGACCAATGATCATGGCGTAGCACACACACACACACACACATGCACACACAATCAATTTAACTTTCGAGCAATAATCAAAGCACATATTTAGACTTCATTACCTATTTAATTCATGACCAAATTACTAAACGTACCAACGATCCATCATCTGCGACGCAGTCGATCTTTTTTCCCTTCCACTATTGGAACTATTGGAAATAAATGAAACTTTGGAAGTGAGCAGCACAATGACTTGGCACAATTCAAATGCAAACGCTTATATACAATTTTTGCTGAGTTCTTCAATTTATTTGAATGTTTTCTTTGAATTTCACAAATGATTTTTCACCTAAATATATTTAGAATTTGAGTGGATTCCATTTAACGTACGATTTGGATGCTTTTTTAGTTGATTATTGCCAATTAACCCCCCATGTTTCCAGAATTAAGTTTACTATTCACGTGCGTTCTTCACAAAAGACTGTGAAAATATCGTCATAAATGCGTAATTTTCACATCCCGACCAACTCATTGTGTGTCTATTGTATGTTTTTAACAGTTGCATGTTTTCAAAACAATTATGGAAAATTAAATTTCAACAATTTTTTGTTTAGTTATTAACTAATAATAATCTTCGCAGGGAATGTTCTCGATTTGTCAAAAAGAAAAGACCTCATTTCATTCAATTTTCTGATTGGGAAGCTTTTCTTCTTTCAATTTTTTGCATTTTTCAGTGTCTCTAGATGATTTTTTTCGATAATTTCCCTCATCCATATTCAAAAACCTAAATCGCATTCGCAAATTTTCCCGTCGTTCAACTGGTTTCAGAAGAAGAAAATTCAAACATTCCCCCTAGACTATTTACCGAGGGAAAATGAAAAGCGTACGCACGAGAAAACCGATTCGTACCGATAGTTAGGCAAATTTTAATTGATTCACCTTGATTTCACGTAATCTATGGCTGAACTTGATTTGCATTGCGAGCACATCATTTGATTTACATACATGTATACGTATATGCTTAACCACGATAGTAACAATGATAATCATAATAAAAGTGCGTGCTAATGAGCCGCCGTTAATCGATAGTGAACAATGGGAAACTGTAACAGTACAAAGGCATGTGGCAAATTAAAGCAAATCTCCGTGAGTTGATCTTGCACATGTGCCGTGTACTATAAATTGCACTTCTAACAAACGACAAAGACATAACTGTGAATTGTATGCAAAAAGCGTTGAAAGGGAGTCGTATAATACCATCTTTGAAACAGAAATGATGCTATAAGCTATTGTTTACTATGGCCCATATTTTCTGGGATCATTTGGAAATTATACACATACACTCAGCCAGAGATTCATTGCTTCAAGACTTAGTCGACTTGGATCGGCTCAATTACGCTGTCAGCGTTTTCAAGCCATTCGACAAGAGTTGTCTGTGAAATGCAACTCTGCTTGGGTTGAGTTGGCTTGGGTTTATGTTCTATTTTTATTTTCTTCCATTCGGGTTTGTGTGTCTCTCTCAACGAAACAAACCGACTACAATAACAACAACAACGGCGGCGACGACGACGACGACAACGGCGACTGTCTACGTTGTTTTTCCATTGTACACTTCCGTAACGCGAAGCGAATGAAATAAACAATGTCAAGAGGCATATTTCACACACCTTTTCGCCGTATGCATTTATTGTCTTCTCAGTTTTTCTTTATATGTGTTTCTCTTGTTATTTTCTCTCTTTGCAATGACACATAAAATTGATACGATTTTGCTGTATGTCATAAAATGCGTTGCGCCGTGCCACAATGGCTGCGGCATGTATGTATATGTGTGTGCCGTCGTTACCATTTCAGATTTAGAAGAGACATTAATGAGTGGAATTTGGAATAATATGTGGTGTTAAGTGTACATTAAAAGTCTTTTTGTGTTAAGGTGTGTAACACATTTTGCTAAGTATTCGCGCAATGCACTTGACTATTTTCTCAAATTCGAACTTTTTTTTATCGCATCGTGGGACACTTAAGTTTTATTTTATCGTCTCGTCTTGTCTTGTTTGCAAGCACTGGAGCGCCATTTCTTTTTCGTTGGCTTCGGGTGCATTGTCATTTGTATTGTCTTGTTGAATTTGTCATTGTTTCTATTGCCTGATTGTTTTTATTCGCTTCTGAATTGAAATCTTCTTATCAGTATCACGCTTCGTTTGTCGAAGAAGACAAGCAAAAACATGGAACATAGGTCATGACGGTGTCTGACAATTCTTATCGGGAACGAATCACTCATATCAATGAATTACTTACCCAATTATCTTTTACGTCCAAAATTTTACATTTACTAATTATTTACATTCTTAACACCTAGAAATTCTCTTCTTTTTTTTCAAATGATTACAGATTTCGCAGCATAAGACAATGAGGACTTTCATCACAATAAATTTTATGTTAATGTTGATCTTGGCTCAGGTAAGATGACAACAAAAATCAGGACCTTTACTTGTATGTAATTTGTAAGAAGAAAGAGTGCATGCAAATGTCTTATTGATGAGTGTCCGGTGTTGGATGCAAATAACGGAATTAGACGTGGAAAGTGAAAATAATGTGGTTTATAAAATCATTTATTATTTTGAATTGCGTACATTGAAACGAAAATGTGCACAAATTGTGTTGGACACAAAGCGGCCGTGGCTGTCGAACCATATCACTCTTATCGACGCTTGGTTGACGCTCATTCAGAATATTCGATCTGCGATCCAATCGGACCATGTTCACATTACTTACTTAAGTACCGTTATGCGGTTTTCTTTTCTCTCCCAGTTGAACGAGCGTGCGTGCACGCGCGCGAACAAGCAATTTCTTTTTGTTCTTCTCTCGTTCGACAGACACATTCGCACACTTCACACACGAAACAAGCGACATACATGATTAATCTAATTTCATTTTAATTTTTCTGCGTCGTCTGCTCTCTGGCATATGTATATGAATATGGATGTGTATCCAGGTGTGTACTTTTACTCTGCGTTGAACTGCTTAGGCTTTTGAAAAGAATCATTTTTGTCGAACAAATGGACACCAGGTGGGAAAATTCTTGTTGGGACTACTATTGCACATTCATGATCTCTTTTTTTTTAATGCGCAGGTCAAACAATACGCATTGAAAGTGATCGACGACCGTTGAAGAGAGCATGGGAACATTCAAGTTAATTATTAGCCGAACTCCTTTATCCGTTTTTTTCGTCTTCAAATTTTACACCTTTGAAACTCATTCATTTCACTTCGACGATTGAACCATGATCTCATTTCTTGTAATCCGATTCAATTCACATTCGTGCTACTCCGAATTTTGTTTACCTTTAATTCGCGATCGCTTGTTATAGCTTTTCATTTTCGTTTGTAACTGTACATTTTTTCATTGGCATGCTATTGAATTGAAATGTATACGAAAGCGATGAAAAATACAAAGAACACACAGATCTGAGCCGGTTGATAATGCGACTCCCGTAAAATTCACCAAACCGAGCATGACCAATTAACATTAGCTTTTATGTAAACGAATTGTAATTTCATTTTGGGCAAGGTGCAATGTGACACCTGTAATCTTGGCTTTTGTCGATTCTAACGAACATATTAATTATTCATATTCATCATCGCACATGCCTACTTTTCGGCATAATAAAAACTTAAAAGTGTTTTAAATGATGTAAAAAAAGAAATTTTATTTAAAGGCATATTCAAAGTGGGAAAATGAGCGTCATTTATTATTTTGGGCTGTGAAAAGAATATCAATTCAAACACGAAAATAATTCATTTCAAATGGAGTCAATTTGAATGCGCACAAAAAATGCCGCAGTGATTTGGAGCTTTGAATGAAGGGAGAAAGAAAAAAAAACTCTCACGGCTCATCTTGTTTAACTCATCAATTGCCAAACAAGAAGAATCATTTCGCTGTTTGCGGAGATATCATTTTGGGTTTTGCGGTTTTAAAACTAACCGACCGACTAATATGTCTCTAGAAAGTACATGTAATTTAATTTTTGATGAAAATAGAAGCCGACATTGAAATGAAGAAGAAACCGAATCGTGTAAATGGCTGAAATGGAGCCAATCAATGGTGCTCCGAATGACAAAAGGCAAAATAGCCAATGATCGTGCCAATTTGAAAAGAACAACTATGAAAGAATGTAAAAGTCAGTGTGCGCACATTGTCAAAAAGCGAATATTTATGGGTTCTTTTGATATCCAGACCCAAGTGATATATACACACACATGCACACATACCGGTGGCACTGAGAGAGCATGAGGAAGAAGTTGAATGCCGCAGGGAATTTACATTCCAATAGCGCGAATTTATGCGGTCATTTCGACATCGCTTCGCAACACTTTTCACATTATCATTTGTGAGCTCAGGAAAACGAGTACATGCGAACCAAGCGCTTCGTTCTTCTTTCACACAAAACCACTTCATGCGCGCACACTGTGTTCCCTTATGCATGGCTTGAATCGTATGCGTGTTCAATTTATTCGGGTATTTTGTGAACCACATCATTGCCTTGCTTTATCATCAGGTCAATATCAAAATTTTGCATCTCGTAACCCGAGAACCTTTCATTTGCTTTCGAAATTCAACCGAGCAAAAGAATCCACTTGAACATTTACAGTACGAACAATTGATAAGATCAATTTATAATTGATAAACATCTAAAGTCAAGGTCGTGGTGCATCTTATCGTTATTATGTCGCCGGCAACCGAGCAATTGCGGTGAGATATGTTCAGAAACCTTTGACAATTTGTTTAAAAAAACTGCTCTTTCGCTCGGAGAATCAACTCACCAAGCTAAAATGAAGCTTGCGAGTTAATCTTACCGTGGCGCACTTACCTGGAAAGTCAATTTGTGCCGCAAAGCACATTTTCCATGCCGATGAAAAATTGTTCGGAAAAAAGAGAATCAAATACGTACGTATTTATGAAAGCAATTTGTTCGGCGAGCAAACGATGGGAACACGTTTGGTAGAACACTTGAAAAATGAACTTGTTGCTACACATGTTTACACACCGATTGCAACAAATAAGTGCGTAACACGGCTAAAATCCAATCATTAACATTTACACTAACAAGGAGTTATAATTAATGGAACGAATGCTGATCGAATACGGCAATCAGCCAACTCATTCAGTTTCATTGAACTGGTGAACTTTCTTCTCTTGAATACGAAAAATCAAGAGACCTCATTAGCAATTTATTGGCTGACATAGTGGAATATTGCGAAAAAGCAAACGTCTGTATCATATGGTGTGTTATATTGCATGATCATCGAGAGATTGAGAAAGAGAGAGAAGAGAAACACACAGACACACAAGATTTAACAATTAATTTTTGGTCAAAGACAGTTCACATACGGACAATGACAAAAATGCGTTCCGTCCTCATATTGCGGAAGAGAGAAATACAGTCGATTCCAGCCGATTCCAAATGCACGAGACACAGAAGCCGAAGATGATAAAACTGTAAAAGAGAAAATATTTGCTCCACTTTTTTCCGGCGCGTATATTTATGCCTGCATATGAAATGGATTTTGGTTGATGCGTGCTTTCGATGTTTTTGTTTCGCCATCGTTTGGATATGAATATTTTTGCGGCTCGCGCTCACGACGAGGCATCGATCGTAGCCACATCATCGTGTGTGTGTGTGTGTGTGTGTGTGAATGTGTTTATAACAGGGAGAGTAGAATCAATTCCATTGCACAGTCAGAATGAAGATTTGCTTTTGGCAGCCGATAAACATCAACCGCGCACAGTTTGTTCATTGTATTGGCACACAGAGCCACAGACACACTCACACCGAACGAAACTGCAATTAAGAAAGAATTTCCAATGAAAATTCCGTTGGTCAAGCCTTCTCTTTTCGCCCGTTCTCACAAACCTGAATATTTTAATGATCAATGGAATATTGTGTGCGTTTGGCGAATTTTATAGCCTCATATTTTTGATAACCAGTTCAGCCGACATCAACAACTTCATGCACATTCTCATTTTCATTTTCCACGTTCTTCTTTTTTCTCCTCCATGCACTTGCTGATAAGATTGTGGTGCAACGATTTTTCGGGATTACACTTTAAAATAGCACAATTTTTTGCGCAAGCATTTAACACGAATTTCATTCATTCACTCATATTTGCATTTTCGAGAAGTTGCACAATTATTTCAAGCATTTGTCAGATTTGTGTAAAAAGCCATTTTATATACAATTTTGTGTCTGAACTTTTTTTCTTTCAAAGACGTAATAATTCTTGTCGAACTTTTACCAAGCTCGTTTTTTAATTTTTATATTTTCGATTTCACAGTGTGAAATTCACACTTAAAAACAAAAATGGAAGAAAATGAACAAACTAAAAATGTCATCTTAATTCTCAATGGGTAAATTCCAATCAAGTTATAGCTACATTCTAACGGCCGAATGCGTCGTATTCACGGTCTGTAATAATAATACTTTCTAATTTTTTTTTTTGAAAATTTATGTCACTGCTTAGCGAAAAGTATGTGCGTGTGCTAGCATAAATACAAACTTAAAAATCATATATTTCAATATTCCCCGAGTTATTCCATTGCAAACGAATGCGTGCATTGAGTTTTTTCTACCAATGATTGCAATGTCATTTAAAATCGATATTATTGATTCTTGGAAAAGATTGTGGAAAAAGTCTTTGGTGACCGCACACTATCTGCACCTTGTAAAAACCGAACAATTCAAAGAAAGTGCTGAGAGAGTGTATGCACCGTAAAACTATTTGTTGCAGCACCGACGCGACGCATTAACGATGATCGTGGAAATTGGCGAAAGATTATATTTTAATAATAGTATTACTACGATTGGCTCTCAAATTCCACATCTCCTTTTTCAATTTATCATTATTCAGCTATAGAATATATTTGGTTTACGATGCACTTTCTTTCAAGTTTATGTGTGACTATCGTCAAGGCTGTAGCTAAATCATCAAGCCAATCGTCAAAGTTGACCGTAAAAATTGCTTTTGTATACACAAACAAACTGAGTTGTTCTGTAGTGTATATCCGATATTGTCTGTACAATCGTAAAATTGATGTTAATGGCACCAAGCACGCGTATTCCGGTTTATGTTTTCATACGTCGTCGTTGTTGTTGCTGCTGCTGTTGTTGTTCTTGTCTCCACTCGTGAGCCAGGCCGACTCACATATATACAGATCGTTGTCGATCACTTGTAGTAATCCATGCTGTGAGATTGAGTTGTTCGTATCACGAACATTATTTATGGCATTATCCATTTTCACGCATGCTCAATGGCCTTATGATCAATCTTTACTCACTGTTCTATTCAAGACTTTGGGCAATTTCATTCCGAGTATTACGTTTGTTTTGACCATTTGTTGGTTTTCTTGTTCTTTTTCATAGATTTATGCGGCTGATGAGGCCGTTGAAATTGTGAAGGCTGTTTCGCCGGATAAGAAGACGCCAAATGAACCTGACACAGAAGCCGATCAAGTTGCATTAGAGTCACAGGACCAAGAGTCACCACCGGCTATGCTATTGCCACATGCTCCTCCTCCGCGTAAGTGTACGATCTGTTCTAGATAAAAGAATTGCAGCAAACAAATTTTTGTCAAGATCTTCAAGAAAATATTCGGTTATTATTTGACGAGAAAAATAATTTTGTTTCGATTTTATGTCTTTTGGAAAACAGTTGGTGGTAACCGTGCGAATGTTGGTCAACCTTTTGTGGCTCCGTCACAGCATTTGGTAATTCAAATATTCAAAATTTTTATTTGTCTAAAGTTTAACTTTATGTTTTAAATATAATATAGGCGTATCATGGTCCACCACCACCGCCACCACCCCACTTGGCACATTTGCGTCTCCAACACCCACCGTTACCCCCGCAATATCCATCCCCGCCCCAATTCCCCAAAAAACATCATCCAAATGAAATTCCTGATGAAAAACAATTGACAGCCGCATCTGCAACAAATGAACTGTGGTCATCACCGGCTACTGATACACCCAAAATCATTTCACTCGATGTCAAGTGCGAGAAGAAAGGAATGAAAGTGTTCCTACAATTTGACAAACCATTTTACGGTATTGTGTTTTCGAAAGGACACTACAGCAATATCAACTGTGTGTACTTGCCAGCGGGCTTAGGAAGAACATCGGCTACATTTGAAATAGGTAAATTGACTCATGCCTAAATAAAAAAGAACATTTATTCGAATTTAAATCCAATGAAATTTATAGGAATTCATGCTTGCGGTACATCCGGAAATCTCGAAACTGGCCAATATGGATACGGAAGTGATACAAGCTCGGGAACATATTTCGAAAACATCATTGTACTTCAGTACGATCCACAGGTGCAGGAAGTTTGGGATCAAGCACGAAAACTGCGCTGCACTTGGCACGATCAGTATGAGAAGAGCGTTACATTCAGACCATTCCCCGTTGATATGTTGGACATTGTGCGAGCTGATTTCGCCGGCGACAATGTTGGTTGCTGGATGCAAATTCAAGTTGGCAAAGGTCCATGGGCTTCCGAGGTGTGTTTGTGATTGATTTTACTCGGGTAATTTTAATAAAACAACATTCGTCTTTCTATCATTATACAGGTTTCTGGAATAGTGAAGATCGGTCAAACAATGACAATGGTTTTGGCTATTAAAGACGATGAAAACAAATTCGATATGCTGGTACGAAACTGTGTTGCTCACGATGGTAAACGTGCTCCAATCCAATTGGTTGATCAGCGTGGCTGTGTTACTCGCCCAAAGCTAATGTCACGTTTCACGAAAATAAAGAATTTCGGCGCCAGCGCATCGGTTCTCTCATATGCACATTTCCAAGCGTTCAAATTCCCCGACTCAATGGAAGTCCATTTCCAGTGCACCATACAAATCTGTCGAATCAGTTGCCCGGATCAGTGTTCGGATGGTAATGTCGGCTTGGATGTGCATCATTTGTCTGTTGGCCCTGAATCGCAATATGGCCCTCCGCCACCACCACCATTGCCATTGGATGCCTTCCTCAATGGTGTTGCCCGAAACGATCGACGCATTCGAAGACAAAGAGCCGCCGGAGAAGATCCAGAAAAGGAAATCGGCCTGAATCGTATCATTAATGTGGTGTCATCGGGTGATTTAACATTCCCAATTGCAGCTCCGTCGAATGCAAGCGAAGAACAGCCCACAGTTGTAATCTCTGGCCACGAAGAAGGTTTGATTTGCATGACAACTCCCGGTTTCACGATTGCCTTAGTCGTACTCTTGAGCATTCTGTTCGCATCATGCATGCTGTCTGCCTTCCTGTACATCCGACTTCGTCCTTATTCACTCAGTATCAAGGAGCGTGCAATTTCATTCACTCCAACGCCATCGCCAACACATGCAATCCCAACCGTGAAACGAGTTGCTGGAAATACATTACCAAAAAAACGCTACGCTGTCGCTTATTCCACATGAACGAAAATAGAAAAAAAATAAGATTTCCCCAACGAAAACACGATTTGCAAATCACCGAACATATTTCGAGGAGCAATTTGGAGTTCTATACAATCAACAATACGATACACTCATCAATGATCGAATCGCTTCATTAATAGTATTGAGCATTTAAGAGGAACAAACATGAAAATATCATCCAAAAAACGCTCAATTCATATTTGGATACTTCGATCAAACTCAGTTTTGAAGGTGTTGTGCCATTTAAATATTTTTTGCTTTGTTTTTTACTCTCTTTGCTTGTCAGAATTTATGCAAAATAACAGAAAAAAAACGAAACCAAATCGAACAATTTCAAAGCTTTCCGTGGAAATTCTTTCGTTGCTCATCGGAAACAAAATTGAAACAAGAAATATTTTTTGTAACGGAAATTGATATGATAAACACGTTTGAAGGACAGTTAAATGAAAAACAGTAACAGTACCAAATAAGCTAATAAGATGTTAAGTTTAAAATATTTTAAGTGAATTTTTTTTTCATCATAAAATCCAGCTTATGATGATACACTATACACATTTCGGGCATTAATTTATTTTGTAAAGAAAATTGTTCTATCTTTATCGTACTCCAATTCGAATTGAATCAACACGAAATTTTGTTATTGAAAACTGATGTTATTTAGACGTAGCACAATTAAAAATAATGATCACAAATTCCGATTTAGATTCATCCCGAAATGTATAAATATATTAGCAATATAGTAGTCGCATTTCTTTGACGCCTATCCATACATACTCAAACTAATACACATGACACAACCCATACATCGAGATCAAAGTAAAGAAAAAAGTGTAAAAATCTACCTTCCAAATTGATTTGGCAAAAAAAACAATGATATTATTAACATCAAAACAACAGAATTAATCCATTTCATCAGAATAATTGTAAAATTAGCGAATTTATTCCTCAAATTACTGAAGGAAAACGAATTAACATTGATAGAAGTTGTCAATTCTCATACAAATGCAGACAACGATCAGTAATCGAATTTTGTTTCGAGATCAAAAACAATTTTGGCATCCCATTCAATTTTCCAATTAATACCTACTTTACTATTATTTAAACTATTGTAATTACGATTAACCAATATTTATTGAATGAACGAGGGAAAGAGAGAGAGAGAGGAATGAATTTTTTTTGTATGAATCTTCTATTTTGACTGGTATCTTTTAATGCATTACAGTGTAAGACTAAATGATGTAATACATAAAGTTAGAAAATAAATCGTTTTAAAATTGAAATTTATTAATTTGGATTCATCGTTGGATAGAGTACATTGAATGGTCAACTAGAAGGGTAAGTGAGAAATAATCACAGGTTATTCAGATCATTCTGGAAAAAGGTGTTCATTTTAATTATTCACAGTAAATACTTGCTGTTGACATAATATTTGTTTCTACGCGTTGTTTCCTAATTTGCTGCAGTCATTTTGATCCAGATTTTGATTTTCTGGCTTAAACCTCAAAATCGTTAAACCTTCAAATTTTTGACAAATATTTCAAAGTTTTTCCTGAAGATATGCCACAAATTGAAGAGACCTCCATTTAAAATACGTGCAAAATTGGAGCCTAAATACACGATTTTTGGAATCGGCAAGGGAAGCTTGATCTATATTTACTTACAATTCGTCCAGTCAAATCATCTCTCGACAATAGGAAAAAAAACTTGGTGCAAAACGCAAACAATTTTTCTAATTACTTTTATTTGTCTCTATATAAATTTTCCTTAAACAAAAGATCGCTACAAATGTATGATTTTATAAATGATTTCCAAATAAATAGCTCTCAATTACATTACTAAAAAGCGATATAATATGAACAATATTTTTAATTTTTTTTTCACTATTTTTCTGGACGTAGGAATATTTTAACAAATGTGTGTGTGTGTGTACCATCAATAGAATTTCATGATTGTTCAAGAAATTTGGAAGAATAAGATTGAATCACCCAATTTTCCTAAGAATTGATGCTGATGCGTCGAACAGATGTATTCCAAATTTCGGATTACAAATCAGAAACTCCAAAGATGATCCATATTCCAATAAATTAAATGTATTTTCTGTGGAATCCGTAATTAATACAAGATGCTATTTTGAATTTCAAATAATGTTGCTTGATCATTGATTGGCTGTAGCCATGTGAAGGTTTTAGAAGGAAATCAAAATTGAAGGACTGAACACAAATTCTTGCGAATGAATGGAGCATCTCTAATGTTTTTTACAAAGGAAAGACTAGTAACAATGCCTTCAAACATATCATTTGATTGTCATTGTTTCATCAATAGATTTTTTTTTTCAAATGAATTTCGAAGAGATTAGCTATTCTAAAATTCATCGATATATTAAAGTCTACAATCAATAAATAAATTAAGTACATTTCTATGGGCAAAACAAACGTAATGATAACAACATCAATGGTTATACCAAGTACGAATCATACGGAAGCATTAAAAACTCTCGCTCTATATGCTGCTTACGAATTATGGATTCTGTTTAGAAGTTAGGGCTTAATCTCTTTAGTTTTTGATTATTGCTTTCTTTTCCGTTGTTCCCCGACAATTGTTTTATTCCGTATTTTTTCTTTTTAAATTGAATTATAAACTGGTGATTGGCCAGAGTGAAATGCTTTGGCGGTTTTGCTACTCAAATTACTAAAGTGTTTTTTATGTCGTTTTTCTCTGCTTCATCGATTTCTCTAATTTCCGGCAAATGCTTATTTGCGTTTATTTGTTGATATTGCAGTCGATTCAGTCAAAAGTCATGGAAATTCTTACAGTGTTTTGGTGGCATGACTCTTATTCGCTTCAAACTTTATTGGATGGATTTCCCTATTCCCCAGTCGTTAAGCCTGGATTCCCAGCATCGCATGCGTGCATGTTGTTCATGCGGAATAGTCGAAGAGTCATCCAAGAGGCAAAAGTGTTGGGATTCATGTTGCTATTTTGTGCTTCAAATGCAGCCTTTTGTAATTGATAGCGATAGAGTAATGAGCCAGCGATCAGAGCCGAAACAACGGTTGCTGATGTAACCAAAATGAAGAGAATACTGAAACCAGGTACTGGCATACAAATACCATAAACGACTTCCTCGGCGATTTTTCCTTGGAAAACGGTTTCCGTTTCTGGTTTTCCGTCACGTGGGCTAAAGGCCAAATCGGCTTCAGAAATGACGTCAAACACACCGGTCACACCGATATCTGCACTGCGCGCCTGACGATCGGAAACAACGACCGATCGCCGGTGTCGAGCGCGATATGTACGATTATTAGCGGTAAATGTACGGAAAATTGGTCGCACCTCTTCGCCGAGATTCAGTGATCTTGGTCCCGCCATTGGTGGCAATCCCATGCGATCTTTTCCAAAGTTTCGTGGTCCTTGTGGGAATTTCTCTGCTTTTTCGGCTTGCGCTTTCTTCGCCTCGAGGTATGCTTGCCGTAACATTTCGTGCATTGGTTGGTCTTGTGGCAGAATGTCATCAATTATATCGTCATGAACGTCGTGCACCTCCTGGATTTCGGGCACATCTTTCTGTTGCTGTGGCTGTTGCTGTTGATTCAACGGTAATTCATTGATTTGAGCTTGAGCTTGTGGCAGATCATGTTCCGTGCGAATAAAGTGTGGTGCTTGGGACTGTGGTGGCTGTTCTTGTTCTTGTTGCTGCTGTTGCTGTTGAAGCTGTTGATTTTGGATAAATTGTTGTTGTTGTTGAAGCTGCTGCTGTTGGATTTGCTGTTGCTGTTGCTGCTTAAGCTGTTGTTGTTGGAGCTGTTGCTGCTGCTGTTGTTTGAGTTGTTGTTGCTGAATTTGTTGTTGGATCTGTTGCTGTTGATGCTGTTTCATTTGCTGTTGTTGTTTCTGATGAATAATAGCCTCTGGTTGCTCGACCATCGGACCGTGTTGATGTTGCTGCTGTTGTTTTTCGGCACTGTTCGGTACTTCCTTTGAATTGCCCTTGCTCTTCAGTCCAACAACCTCAGCGATTTGATCGTAGAATGATGTTTCTTCCACATCTTCATCATCGATGTCACTGTCCGGTTCGTTATTTTCATGAATCGTGTTGCGGTGGTCGGATTCCAAATGATTGCTTTCACGTTCGATCGATGGTTCAATCATTTCCTGTTCAATTATATCATGACGCTCATTACTGCCGCTCGCTTGACAATGGTCCAAACATCCGTGACGGCAAATTTCCACTTTACATTTGATATGCACACTTAAAGCGTCCGGGAATTTGAAAGCATGGAAAAATGCGTATGTTATGACCGTTGCTTTTTCATCGGGTTGTCGGGCTTTCAAAAATCGTGAAATCATCTTTGGTCGCAAAACACAACCGTATTCATCGGATAGATTTATAATGTGTCCTGAACCGTCTGACGCTATACACGATTTTACACGCATATCGAATTCACCTAAAATAAACAACGAAAATCGTTTACATTAATCAATCATTTCGAGTTGGCAGCGATTAGTCTGAAAAATACTGGTTTCACCACATAACTGCTTAAAAGTGGACCATTAAATTGAGAATAGGTATGGTCGTGACTTTGAGATTGATTCTAAAACAAAAGCGTTCGGAAATAGTCTGCTCGGTTTTAGCATATTTGAGTAAATATTTTTGGAATGTAGAAAATGTGTTTTAGAAATATTTCATAATGGAAAAATCATTTGGATTAAGTATCGTCGATTTGGGTCGAAGATACTTGTATACAGTTCAAGTTAAAAATGGCATCAAATCTTAAAAAAGCTGACGGTAGATAATCGAAACAGATTATCATTAAAATTGATCTTGAGATTTTATCTAATTGAAATACATTTTCAAAATGACCACTTGAAAATGAAGTGAGCGTTTTAGAGACAGTTTCAGTCATAAATGGCTTCATTCCGTTCATACACTTCAGACGAGCGCCTAAGTATAGTAATTACCTCGAAAGTCGTTAATAGCAACAACAAGTGTAAGTGTCGATCCAATTGGTACAATTCCACTCACGGGTGGAGCCCACGGTCCTTTGCCACTCTGTATTTCCATCCAGCAATCAACGTTGTCACCTTCAAAACGATTTAGCCGTCATTTATTTTAGAATATTCATCGTGTGCTTTCGTTCAGAAAAAGAACCTATCATCATTGAATCAAGAAAATAATACCTCTGAAGTCCAATTGGATAACGTCCAAGTCGGCGATGACCATCGGTGGTTTTGATGCGGTCTTTTCATAATCATTGAACCATTCACATCGGAGTCGTTTCGCCTCGTCCCATACTTCAAGCAAATCTTTGTCGTATTGAATGACAATCTAAATGATACACATTAAGAATGCAATCAAATTTATTAAATGATACAGCGCGCAGAAAATGATTTATGATTGTAACAATAAGCAGTATTAGTTTATTTTGAAATCTTTACGATTTTGCCGATTACAGAATTAATTATGTTAATAAAACCGAATTCCATAGCATTTCTCGGAACGTAACACTGAAAACCATTCATTGACAATATGACATCGGTGACAACCAGTTATATAGAAGAAGGTTATAATTCACTGTTTTAGATTCAATAAACCGTCAATATAATATATTCAGTGTTTGCTCCAATTTCATCAATGAATCGGAATCATTTGCCGATGTGTGTATTATATGAAGGACATTTGCGGCACACTCGCCAAATCGTTCGCGCTCGATGGAGGCAAACGCAACCCGTTAACATACTTAAAATAGCACTCAAGCAATATTTACAGTAAAAATGACCCCAATTTTGAAATCGATGAAGATAAAATGCAACAAGTAACTCGTAAATACAAACAAATCGCTTAATCAAGAATAATAAGAATAAACGTAGCCATATTTCTTACTGTATTCTCGTAAAATTGACCGTTCAGATCAGGTTTCGTACCACACCGTGCATACGCTATCCGAAATGCATAGAATGTCTTTCCCGATGACGGTGGCACATAAATACATCTCGGATCGGAGTGCTGACCTACATAATGCCGTCGCGTTGCGATAAGAAGAGAACAGAACAAAAAGAGGAATGAATGCGTTTGATATTTGCGATATAAAAAGAAGAAACAATATACAGGCTACAACATCAACAACAACAATAATAACAGCAACAAGTGGCATATTACACAGTGCAACAAATTTTGGGTAAAAAAAAGTAATTGGAAACGACCACCATGACATGGAAGTACTCCTATGACATAGCAAACGTCTCGCTGGGTTTTACAATTTTGGCTCGGGTTGTTATTTTTTTCGGCCTGTGTAATTTTTTTGTTTTATATGATTTTTGCAATATTGATGTCATCACTTTTTGGTCAATAACGCATTCAGAATCGGAAATATCGTCTTATTTTGTCAAGCAAAGTTGTAGCGAAGAGTCTAATAAACAAATTTTATGAACAAACTATACATGAAAAACCCATCTAGTAGGTGCTATGGAGCAAAATGTAGAAAAAATTGCCGATTTTTTCAATTTTCCAACCATAACTCGCAGCGTATTCGATTTTTCTGGCCATTTTTTAAAAAACAATTTCAGCGAACATATAACTGATCAACTTTGCTTAACATATCAACTCAAAGAAATCATGTTCTGTCTACCTTTTGGGCTCAAAATCGCTCTTTGGTACCAAAAATGGTCAATTTTCTGAGAATTCTGGACTATTACATGCAAATATCTGTATATTTTTCCATATTTTTTGCTTGAATTTTCGTTAAAGTGTCTCTGCAGATAATGTGGACTTGTTTTTAAGCTAGTCTAGTGGAAAAAAAATCACTTATTTGTAGGGAAATTTCAAGTTTTGGACCATATTTCGAGCGTTTGGTGGACATTTGGCCAAACAAAGTCATGACAACAGCCATATTTCAGTTTTTAATGTATGCTACATTAAAGCCTAGGTTTGCAGCTAAAAAATAGGGCCAATATGATCTACCTATGATGTCCATTTGGAGATTTATGGCTTCCCAAGTGATGACATGTTCATTTAAGGCACTATTTTGGCACTAATCATCGATTAGGCAGCCATAAGTACCCTACCAGACGTCATTGGCATGTGGCATTGGCCTTATTTTTCAGCTAAGAACATCAGTTTTAAAATGCCATACCGCCAAAATTTAAATATGAGTAGTTTAGAGCGAAAATGTAATACAGAAAAGTTGCGCGGAAAAATGTCGATGATGAATGAGCGGAAAAATGATAGCTATATAGTAAACTGTATAGTAAACTATAGTGAACTATATAGCTATCTCTTTTCATTTGACATTTTTCCGCGCAACTTTTCTGTATTACATTTTCGCTGCAAACTACTCATATATCATATGTCATGACTCAATGTTCACCAAACCAAGAGCTTCTGAAGGTTGGTCGTCCAGAGGGGGGTGATTTCAAAGAACCTCAAACCTTTTTGTGCTGTCAAAAGACAGATGTTCTAAATTGAATGTTTTCTATGTCGCCATCTGGTTGGTAATACTAATATCTTCACTGTTCTGATGAAGATTTAATTTGTTTATCCAATTTGATACAAAATCACTTTTCCATTCATAAACTCAATTTAGAAAAGAAAATCACAGTTATTTCGACTTTTTGCATGCAAAGAGTGAAAAAATTGTCATCATCAAGTTTAGAACACGGCACAACCAATTTCAAGTGTTGCAACTTCGTTTTGAAAGAAGCCGAATATTATCTGAAGAAAAACACTAATACAAAATAATAAATGACACATGATTCTTTTGTCTCTTTGTGGACATTAATTCCCACATTTTGACATTTCGCTCCATGGCACCTACTAGATGGGATTTTTCATGTATAGTTTGTTCATAAAATTTGTTTATTGGACTCTTCGCTACAACTTTGCTTGAGAAAATAAGACGATATTTTCGATTCTGAATGCGTTATTGACCAAAAAGTGATGACATCAATATTGCAAAAATCATATAAAACAAAAAAATTACACAGGCCGAAAAAATAACAACCTGAGCCAAAATCGCAAAACCCAGCGTGGGTTTTGCTATGCCAAAGGAGTACTTCCATGCCATGGTGGTCGTTTTCAATAACTTTTTTTTTACCCAAAATTTGTTACACAGTGTTAATCGCACACAATGAACTGAAGATGTGGATTTTATTTTGTATTTAAATACAAATATATTGTTGATCGTTTTTGAAAGCGAAAAAAATGAATAATAAACGATGGTTTCTCTTTCGCATACCTTTTGAGCTCACAATGCCATCGAATGGTGCCGAAAATGATAGATGAACATCCATATGATCCTTACCACACATAACTATAAATTGAGGTAAAACATTGAAAAAAGAATAGAATTTTATTTTAAATCATTATTTCTGATGAATGGGTGAATTTAATGAAGCTTTTTTTCGGAAATTTTCCCGTGGCTTACCTTCTAAAGAATTTATCGTTGGCATTCCATCGGGTCGATCTAGTGGCCATATTTCGTTACCGGCTAATACTAAATTAATCTGAAAAAAATTGTGACAATAGAGTCATTTTAATCTCAGTTGCCGCCGCTGTAACGAGAAACGTTCAAGTTCCGGAACAATGGAATTCGCTTTGCTTTATCACACTACGACTAAGAATTCGTTTGCTTTATCTTGTAAATGTGTTCAGTGTATAGCGATTTAGTGCTATAATCCGCAACAAAATTTCTGTTGTTTTTATTTATTTTTCATATCCAAATAAAATTATGAATTTATGAATCGTTGTTCCGGTTTGAGAATTTGACCATTTCAATTAATTAAAGCAAATTGATCGAGCATTTATAATATGTTCCATTCAACGTATTATTATGGCTTTATTGTGTTACTTTCTTCGCGACCTATACGAAATGGAGCTGAAATTCTGTCTGAGAATACCGTGAGATTTGTTCGTATCACTTCGACGTTTTGTGTATTAATTTGCACTGACGATGTTGGCAACATCATAACTAATCATGATGGATGAGTTTAGGATGATTTTTGTTTGTTTGATTTAATCATAAATTTATTGTTGACTTACCATAAAACTAGAGATTATATAAATGATTTTTAGATCCCACAACCTCGTAGGATCTCTGTGTGAGCTCCACATTTTGGAGCGGATTCTTTTTTGTATTGTGTTCTGTGAATAAGTATCTGAAAAAAAAGAGACGAAAAGAAGAAGACACTTTCAGATTATATTGAAGAAGATGCAGAAAAAACGAAAAACAGCATCGAAATAGATCGAAAGTAAAACAAAACAAAGGAAAAGAAAGCACCACACGCGCCTCAAATCGTGCTTTTGCTGCTATAGCTGATAACAATGAGAAAAAAGATCACACTCAATTCGTTTAAATAGATTGGAATTTGTGATTAATTTACATTGAGATTTCATGTAAATAGAAAAGCACAGTTTTGATAAAAAAAGAAGGCCTATTTTCGTCGATTCAGCGGAAAGAAACGTAACATTTTGCACGTTGAGACTACCATGAGAGTTTGACACAGAAACCGTGTTGATAAAAGACAAACACTTCAATTTGAATATTACTCGCATTCCTTAATAGCATAATCAACCATGGCCGAACTATGTCTGCAACAACACGCTTTTTTCTCGTTTAATTTGCAAACCAGACGATGATAATACCTCTGTGAGATGATAATGGATAGGCCGTTGGTGAATTCGTTGTGAATGTTAACGGTATTTAAGAAACGATTGAAAGTTGGACCAAATGTGCCAGATTATATGGTTGAACGATATCACCCGCACTCGATAAGCTATTGCGTGTTGTCTACCGGCATTTCCATCGGAAATGGTTGTATTTGTTCAACAAAATGGTGTATGGAAGATGATTCGTAATGACAGTTTTAACCGTTTATTTCCGATATCCATCAAATGACCCGATTAAATGAAATCGGAATGGAATTTTAATGAAATTGAAGCCAATTATAAAGCATCATCCGTGACAATCATCAACTTATTTTTATAACTTGTATTTATTCCCCAGTTAATAAAAAAAGACAATTCTGATCAAACGCCGCAATAAGTAAATAAACAGCTTGAATGGTTTTATTCGCTGAAAAGTGGATGTCGAGTAGAATAAAGTCATTTGGAGCGATTCTTACGTTTTTTTTTTTCAAACTGGTTTATGATCTGACTGAGTATGCAGGTGAATTACAATAAAAACAAACTGAGTTGCCATTTATTTTTCATGCAGACAGACAGCCACTGGCTTGCATTCAAGTTGGAAATTAAATAACCCATAACCATAGTAATCATTCTAATATAACAAATTCTATATTGCCCGATGCGGTGGTGCCAAATGAATGTGAAATAATATTTTTTTTGGTCGCCTTAATTGAATCTTACCACAATTGAAATCTGAATACATCAGACAAAAGATTGTTCCACATTTTGCTTCTACTTGTTTGTCATTCATTTTGTTCTTTTGCGAACGAAAGACAGAGGCAAATAATAAACACATCCACACACACAAAACTAGAATGAGTTGTCACAATTATCAAAAGAAATTTTCTGAATAAAGGTAGCTACAGTTTGATTGTATTTTTATTTTCAGATTTTCCAAGACAAATGTTATGCTTTATTCATTTTGTGTGACAAACAAAACGAGAATCAGATAATCACTGGAACAAAATTGTAGTGAAAATGTTGTTTGTTGTATTTTTTTTCGCTCTCTCTCTCTCCCTCTCCCTCTCTCTCTCTCTCTCTCTCTTTCCGTCGGTTTTGTGATGGTGAGAGACAGAGAGAACAGAAAGACGAGAGAAAAAATAGTTATTCACGATCTGTTGCGCTACTCATGACATGGTATTGTACTTGTTAGTTGTACAGCATCGTTCTGTTCATCATCTTATGTTAATATAAATTTCATGCCGTTCGTTATTGTTTTCACGCCCATGAAAACAGTAAACAAAATTCTTTTTCCACCTTTTGATCCATACATTTCCTCTTTCTGTTTTGTGCCATTCCGATTCATTTTTTTTATGCAAATACGTGATGACGTTTACTTGTGTATAATGTCACGACAACAATATGTTTCGAGAGCATTTTCTGATCAACATGCATGCAATCAAGATGAAGTAATTCTAAAATAATAATTCTATTGTTTCATCTAGATTCGAGAGAGAAAAACGAATCTCTTGTTCAAATCTTCGGCCAAATAATAAGTGTCATGAGTATCAAAAGAGATTTACATAATTTCATAGCGAATGCAGTCCGAAAAAGCACAGTGTGAAAAGCCGCGATTGTTTGAAATATACAAGTATCAACATTTGATCCAGTCAAAGTTTGTCTACTGTTTATTTTGCTGGACATTTTCAAGTGAACAAATTTTAACACACTTGAACGGACGAAAGCGTGACCGAACATTGCATGAAAATGGTCGAAAAAAGAACCAGATTTTATTTACATGCCGATTTGTTTTTATGTAAACGTAAAATGAAGTCACAATGACCACGCATACGGCGATAGTGCATACGTTTCGGAACACGTAGAAAGTGAATGAACTCACTTTCTTCACCATTTTTTTTTTGCTGTTTCGATGATAATAGCAAATAATTCGTGGCCATTAGTTTCTAAAAATGGTGCATTTGAAGCTTTTTTTTCTTCATGTTAAACAAATTAATTTCGTTTCTATTGTGAATAAAATTGAGCAGTTTTTGCATAGTTCGTGCGTTCAAATGTTAGTGAATCAGCGATATTTCTTTTTTATACAGCTTTATTTCAGAGTGAGCAATTTTTTTTTTCGAATGTATATTCTGATTATTCATTGATTTTTTTTCCGTTAGATAGCGTTTTTTATGACACCAGAAAAATGGCTGTATTGAAAAACGTGCGAAGAAATTGTGTGGCCTGCTGATGACGAAGATTTCAATTCCGTTGTTTTTTCGTATTTAGTTTTCAAGATCTTTCAAGATTCTATGGAAAACAATGAAAACTTTTATTGGCTAATAGCAAATGGATTTTTTTTCTTGGCTGATGGCATTATGGCCTTAATGATGGTAACAAAGCTGCTCACTCAATTCCATTTACAAATTAATTGAAAGTTCTTTTGTTATGGTTTGGCAACACGCTTTTGTGCTTTGCTTTCATAGGAATGCCGTTTATATATCTCTCTCCTTCTCTCTATCTCTCACTCCGTGAGGACGCGATGTGAATTGATTCATTGTAATTTTGATGCAAATGATCGTACAAGATATTTGAAAGTCTGACACAAAGATGCAAATACTCACACTCATGCGCAGTCTTGTTGAAAGGGATTAGCGTGAATTAATTAAATCGATACATCAAGTCTAACACTTTTGAGTGAAGTTTCATATTTTTGATATGTGAATTCTGTTCAGAATTTCAAAGTGTGCGCTGACCATTTCAAAAGAAGAATCGAGAAGAATGACGTGAGTGTGGTTCGATTCATGGGCAAGATCGGGAAAGATAGAAGCAAAAAAAAGAAAACCATACAGCAAACGCCATTTCGCAGATTTTGCGAGAGCATAAGAGCATAGAGAGAAAAAGCGTTGGCCTTATAAGAAAAATCTAATTTCCTTTGATATATTCGATTCACCAATTCCGAGTTCCGACTCCAATGAATGGAATCGATGGAATATCGAAACGGATGATGAGAAGCTCAATACCCATTACTCATCGAGCATATACACATACTTGAAATGCTCTAATAGTTAGATGAAAATGTACGAGTCGAGCATGATCGAAAATTTTTCGTTCCGTACGTGTTTTTTTTCTGTTGATGTTGTTGCTGTTGTTATTATTTGTTGTACTTGAGCGGTATGTTAACGGTTGATTTTCTCCAAACAGTTCCCGAAGAAAAACTGAAGCGAGAAAGAGATAGACGACTTGAGAAAAGGCATCGGCATACTCCGCTCTCAGTATCGAGATAGAATTACTAATTGCACATGATTTCAGCTGCACAGCTCACGCAATGCATATGAACGATACCAATAATAATCCAAGGTGGATTTCTATTGAAAGTTCGAACAAGTTGATTTTCGTCACGAACACTTCATTTCTGGTGCATGCGTTGCTTCGAAACGGTAGTGCAACCATTTCATTGGAACATTTTCGACGCTATGTGTATGCAGCAGTATGGTGATGGAAAATGAGAGAGAAAGAGCAAGAATATTGCGGCGCATCGAACTGAATCTGATCATGAACTTCAAAAACTTGTTTAAAGCCCGCTGATTCGCACAGTTTTCACACTGATTTTGTTTCAGTGTGTGAGTTTTTTTTCCTCTCTTCACATTTTCGTTCCGCTTTAATTTGTTTTAATTACAACGATTTTTATTATTATCCAAATGAAAATGTGATTGATTTGTTCTGCCGACGTGTGTATCTAGATTGTTATATCTGATATGCAAGCTAAAAATGTGTTTCCCTAGACAGATTACGTTAATTATTGCCCGTTCTTTTAAGACAGTAAATTGATGAATTGATGTTTAAACTGGTCAGCGAATGAACGTGAGGGGGGGGGGAATGGAATGACAAGCAGGTATAAATGTGTACGTATCGCTCTAATATCATGTTTATGTTTTGTGTACATGAAATTGGCTGGTCAACCTATAGAGCAATTCAAATTCATGGTTAAATGATTGTTTTGAGAGCAATTTCTTTTGGCTATTTTCATTCAACGAACGATCAATTGCAAGGCTTCGGTGCCATTTTAAATGACATAAATCAAATCGATTTCATGGCTGTATAGATCGTAAAGAAAGTTTCACAGCGAAATTATACACGGCACGGTCCATCATTTTCCGTTTGCTTTGATTCGTGGCTTTGGGCCTAGGTGAAAATAAAACTTATTTGTACTGTTTTTTTCTGCTATCTTCTCTATTCTCGCCATCTCCTTCATAAAAATCACAAAGGCACATTTTACTGATAATTTTGCAACTTAGCCGCATTTAGCATTTGTTTCGTTTTGAATAGACGAACCGCACGAGCGAACGTGCGAGTGCAGATGCGCGCACGCGCTCTCATACACACATTCTCTTAAAAAACAAGTCAAACTGGTGAAACAATAACACCTAACGTGTATAAAACTTTTCGCAATTGTATATATAGAATTGTTTGCACAGCGACTCGTCAATTAATGATCGGAACCAAAACAGAAAGCAAAAGAATGTCACAATTTTCCATAGTGCGGTCGATGTGTGTGTGTGTGTATATCAAGTTGTACCGCATCCGATATCGGGCATTCAGTTGGAAGGAAATTCAATAGACTGGTGATTGCAAACGGTACACGGATTGAATTCATTTCGATCTGTTTGGCTAGAAAATCATGTTATTTATGTAAATTGCTATTCAATATACAATAAAATCCATATGACACCAAACGAAATCGTGCCAAAAAAATTAATTGAATTTAGTCTCGCGTTTCCACTTTATTACCGCCATAAACTATATGCATGGAGTACGTGGTGAAATGCTGTTCGGCCACACACATATACAGAAAATAAAGGCTAAGATAAAAAGTCGGAGGCTGTTTTCTTGATCGCGAGATTTTTACGATTATCGTACCAAAGAGTCGGATTAAAATCTGTTCATGCGATTAAAATCGATGCATACACTCTTCATTGGCTTCATAAAGCCATACTGGTGTGCTTGATTTTTGTGCCACAGCGAATGCATTGTTCCAAAATGACTGAATTTCGATCTGATCAGTGATATATTCCCAATTCGATTTCAACATTAGATAGTCGCATATGCCGAAAATAACAACGATTCGGCCTGAATAGATGGAACACCTGACGATTTATCGACGCAATGGATTGTGATCACTAGCACACAGAAGAAGTGGAAGAAGAAGCAAAAACTGTACTGGAAAGGCGCTACGGCATTCCTCATACCATGATCTATACCATTTTTCCGGTTGAGTTTTGTGTGTTATGAAATTTAAAATAAATAGAACGAAATGATTTCGAGAGACGAGAAAGAAAGAAAAATGAAAACCTAATAATACATTTTTAATAATAATTTACCGTAAATATTTTGGATTTTTGTTGTTCTTCTCTTTCTGCCACCGTCGCCGTCGTCGCTGCTACTCAAGTTGATTCTTGATATTAAACGAAACCAGTTCAATGAAAACTTCTAGCAAAATGTCTCTTTCAACGCTTCATTCAAGTTTATTTCGATGGAACTCCATTAGCGAAAAACAACCGGCGAGTTCAAAACTGACACAATTTTTTTACGCTAAAAATACCAAACTGTCGAAAAAAATTATTTTTGGCCAAGCTTATCTCGTAATTTTTTTTAAAGACACTACTGGATCATAAAGTTAATATTAATTGGGTGGCTAAAGATCAAAAGATACAAATTATTTAATCAACGGCTACATTAATTGGATTCGACATAACGACGGATGAAATCTTCATTTTCAGTTGTGCACACAAACACACACATACTCATTTCACATAAGACTTTCTCCGTGTGCACATTTTTTCTTCTTTCGTTGTGTCGTCTATTTTCTTGGATTCCGTTTTGCTTTGGCTACTTTCGCCGTTATTGATATTTCGTTTGGACAACAGGACATCGATAAATGTGTTTTTTGATCGGAATTTCAGATCGTTTTGCCAATTCAGAATATAGAATGAGCCAAATGAGCTCGTACTGTTTCGTGTGTTCACACTTTTCGCACAAGCCAGCGATCGTTTCAAAATCGCCCAAAGTACTATGTAATTTAAAAATTATGCATGTGCACATACACACCAAACCTTATAACGAGAAGAATAGAAAGAAAAAGACGAGAAAAAAATGATAAAGAAAAATCGAAAAAGAAAATAGAGTTGTATGTCGAATTTGGTTATTTATTTGCGTCCGCAACAAACGTAAACAAGACACACTTAGATTGGTAGGTAGGTCAGAAGAAGCGCACCAGCGATCCAATTGAAGCTTCAAAGTCAAGTGAGTGAGCATAGCATATAATTCTTGTATTCTTCTATGTGTCTTTTCTATTTGTTCATTTATTTCTTCTGCCTGCCGCCTATTTGCTTGTTGCGATGTTTTTTTTCCAACGCTGTTATATGTTACGTCTTTTCTTCACGCTATACTGCGAAAAACACTGAGCACCGTTTGTGAGCTGCGAAAAGGCGAGACAGCAAATTGGCCAGGGGGAATAGCTATCGTTTGAATTGGCCTGTCAGACCACTTCATAGTTTTGCATTTCAATTTGAATTTGAAACTGAACTGAACAGGACTGGACGTTGATCGAAAGAAAATGTTCAAATCATACAAAAGCTGGCGAAAACTCGGGCACAAGCCTGGCACATGAAATTGTTTTACTTATCACGCGGCCATCAGTCAAGGTAATTGATTTTAAGTACAGCCAAATCTGACCACAGAAGAAAAAAACAAAAGTTCAAACCAAATCGGTTTTCGGAGAGATCTACAATTTGAGATTAGTCAGCTCGAGGTCGGAGAATTTGATGGAAAGTTCCGTTCGCCTCACGATCGATAATAATTTCGGAAACCTGATGCCGATGCTGACGCTTATGTGTGTGTATTTGGAGTTTCCGTGAATGAAAGTGGGCGAGTGTGTGTTGGTTAATCGAAAGAATGACCGCGATTCGGCTCACTGTCTCATTGATGACTGACTCATGTGAGAACTAAATTTTATGCATTCTTTTCGTATTGAAAAGCGAGAAAGAGAGAGAGAGAAAAGGGAATAATTCACTTTCACCGTTCAAACTCCAAAGAGCGGAATTGATTTCTCAGAATTCCTGTCGATACCATGATGCGATGATTATGAATACAGATTTGATAAGATTGCTGATTTATTTTTGGTAATTCCTCCGAAAAAAAACATGGATTCAATTAGAATATCAAAGGTTCCCATTTCTAAGCCGTGCATCATTTAACCCGCTAACATTCTGTGTGTTACCACGAGTTTCCGCTCTCACAATCGTCGACTGTACCATTGACAATGCGCAAACAAATACGAATGCGTTCGTTAGATTGTTCTCTATTCTTGTTGATTTGTTTCTTTCTTCATTTCTCTTCTCCACAATTTTTTTATTACGGTTCCATCTAATTTTCTCCCGGTTTCGAGGCGGTGAACATCGTTCGTAAAAAGAACATCAAACACACGATTAGTGAAGCCGGCGGCGGCTGTGAAAAAACATCAACAACAACAACAAACATCCAAAGACGCAAAGCGAAGGAAAAATAAAATCATTAAAGTGACGACGATGACGACGACGTTTTTTCGCCGTTGTTTGCGTTGCGCGATCGAATACGAATATGTGTGTCAACTTCGTTAAATTGAATCATACAGCGAGCGGTGGCTATTCAAAATAATTAATGGATTTGAGGGAACAAGTTCAACCAATTTCAAATGTCCGAAATTAATCCATTAGCGCCTGTGTGTGCGCCTATAATTCATTGTCTTTTTCGCCAACCTCCTCATTTATCATAATAATGAAAGCGTTTGAGAGAAGAAAAAAAAGTTTTTTGATCGAGTCTTCAAAACTGTAATTCATGAGCGAGTTCATGTTTTTTCTGACTTATGATAGATAATGATTGCTTTTACAGTGTTTTTTTTTCTCGAATTTTAAAGCTTTCATATAGTATGTTATTTATCTGCGAGTAACAATTTCAAGCGGTTAACAATTGGAACAAGAGCATCGCTGAGTGATGAGTGGCGCTTTAAGAAAATATTATGATTACATATCAAGATGTTGTTGGAAATCAAAGAAGAAGAAGACTCAAAATCATCACTGCTCGAAATTAGAGTTTCGTTTCAAAACGGAGCTAATCTCGCTATATAATTTTCCACTGTAAACCGCTTCATTATCAACATAACTAATGCTAACTCGGCGATACTGTTGCTGTTGTTTTTCATTGCAAGTACCGTTTTTTCTGCGTTAAATTGAGCTACCGCACAATTTAGTCAAGAGTTTCGATTCTTCATGCGTCAAGATTTCTCTTGGTAACGATATTATTGACATGGTAAATATTGTAACCGCAGTTTGAAGTGTCATGCCTGTTTTTTGTTTGTCGCTTGCCATTCATTTAATGATTTAAAGCGTAACTTACTGCTCTCATATCTGTATATCAGATGTAAAAGTAAATTTACGAATACGACATTATAATTTCACTTTATCTCACTTGTTGAAAGAATCGCAGCGCAAAAAGAAAATTAAATAAAATAAAAGAACTTGCTTACGCAAAATGGTGAAATAGCTCTGAAAGCCAAGAGCGAGCGAGCGAGAGAAAGAACAGCGCGGTGCGCGGTGTGTTGATTTCACTACACTCACACACACTCATGCACGCACACTGACTGTTTCTTAAGTTGAACGGGAAAAGGCATTGTCGCACCATGTTGAGATCGCGCTCGCGCGCACTCTCTAGCTTTCAAGCCCGTTCTACAACAACAATATGTTGGTCATATTTGTTTTATTTATATGCGTATTTAAATTAAATAGATGGGAGAAATTTGTGTTGTGTACAAACGAGCAAGCACAAATGATACACCGGTTTCTTGGCTTTCCGAACATTTGCTGCTTTCGAGATATGAACTCTTGGTGCCGTGAATATTTTGTCTGCTGTGTTTCTCACCGTTGTCGTGGTGTGATGACAATTTCTTGAGAATATGATCATTGATAGTGCCAAATTCTGTCAACAATCGCACTGCACTTTGATTATTGTTCACATTACAATAAATAAATGAGATGAATGGAGGTGATTTATTGCTTGTGACTTTCGCACACACACATATCTGGAAACATACTTTTGCGCTGATGACACTCGAAGATCAAACGAATACCGGAATGCCAGAGTCATCTTCAGTCAGTCGATCATCATCATCATCAATGGAAAATTTGATCGAAACAGGCATTTTGAGCGAACGAAAGAATGTGAGAATATATCAAGTAACTGAAACGTACGATGGTATGTATGTGATGAGACACTCTCTTCTGCGCGCACCGATAACACCCGATGATGAATCCTCGACAACACGATGAACAAGAATATTAAAATGAAACAAAACACCAGCCACGACAACGGCAACAACAACAACAACATGATGAAGAGCAGACTAGCTGCTCAACTGAGCCAACAGAGTGATCAAAATGCAATTTTTAATCTCGTTACATTTAACATAAGAATTGAGGTCACCGAACAGTTACCATGCACACATTCAGCGTGTGTACAAAATCACGCATGCCAACATCATTTGCAGCGTATCGTCTCTTATTCTCTCGTCTTGTTCGCCTCGTATATTTATTCGAGATTGTTCGTCTCAGATGCTGAGGCGCTGTGTGTGTGTTTTTTTTCTTTCTTTCTCTCTCATTTTCTTCACATTTCGTATGACTATGGTGCACTTTCATAAACCAGTCATCTTCCATCGAATTCTTCACTTGTAATTTTTTTTCCGTCCGCCTGTTGTGGCGAGAGAGATGTGATAACGATTTTCCTATATATACGTATTTATACGGTCCGATTTCTTTTGGTGGTATGGCCAAGAGGCTTGCATGGGCCGAACCGAACCTATCCAACGGTTGATACGCTGAATTTTGTGGCAATTAATCATAAAAGTTAATGAGTCCGTGAAAAACAACAACTAATTTTCAATTTTTGCTTGTTGATTTTTACGTTTCGCATTGAAGAAACCACTTCGGTTAGTTTAATTTGATTCTAAAATCGTTAAAATTCGATCAAATTAATACTCTCCATTGGAAAACGGGGGAATATTGTGTGCACAAAAAAGTCAAAGATTCTATTTTCGCTTGTCACCCATTAACCATGGACCCCTTGAAAAAGTTGAATTTTCACTTATTCTACAGATAACAAACACAGAAATTGAAAACACAAAAAAAAACTTTTTTTTTCGTTCTCACAATCAAACTAAATTTCGAACTCACACCGAAAATTTTCTCTTGAATTAAACTACGATGTTGATTAAGTTTTTCCTTTTGAAATAACGTAGCTGCACGTGCTAACGTCTAAGCAGTCTACCACAGAGTATTTAATGATGGTGCAAAAGAGTCTCGCTTTACCTGTTGCTCCAACAGAACAACTGTTTTTTTTTTTCGATTCTCTTTTGTATCTTTCTCCCATCGGAAACGCTTGTGCCTCGCATTGCTTTCTTTCATTCACCGTTTAAGCCATACTTCGACCTGCTGCTGCTGCTGATGTTGCTTGTGCCGCATTTTTCCTCCTCTTCTCCTCTTCTCCTATTTCTTTTCATTTGATTCGATCGTCCGTTGTTGAATAGCGTTTTGTGCAGACGTTACGAATAGAGATGTGTGCCACCGTAGAGCCACAGACGGATCCAGTGTCTGCAGCACGGCAATTTTGTTGCTCTGCTAACCTATAGAAAATCGTACCGAGCTAGAGCTAAAGCCAAAACGAAAGCCAAAGCAATAAAATGACGCGCGGTTCGGCAGAACAAAAGATGGATCTAGAACAGAATCAATATTCCGACTCAATTAGTCTAAGACTTTTCGGATTTGATTTGTCGATTTGCTTTTGCGCACAGCACGCCGAACACTTTCCAAAATCGATTCATCTTGGTTTTTGTCTTTGAAAGCGTGCAGCGATCATTTCAGTGTGCGCAATCCAGTTTGATTTGGTTTCTCTCTAAACGCAATCTCATGAACATAACTAATCCAAATTCGAAGCTCTCAATCTTGCCCGTAAAATGAAATAAGAGAACATTTTCGATGACGACGGCAACTATGATGATGATGATGATGATGATGATGATGATGACGACGACGAAACCCGAGTTCTAATACCAACACGACATTGTAATCATAGCAAAGTATAGTAACGGTCTAAATAGCACATATTCCGCAGCACCTTTTTATGTATGCGCATAAGAGAATCATATATGGGGTCCGTTGGTTTTGGTTCTCTGGAAACCACATAGCGCATTCGGGTTTTATGGCTTCCAACCGTTTCATCTTTCTTCAAGAATGCATTGATAGCTCACGAACATATTCTACGTATGATTATTGGCTGCCGCGTCTTTTTCTCTTCTCATTGGTTTTATATGAATCTTGATCTCCACATTGAATGCTCACAGTACTGGGAAGAAATGTGCTTGAATCAAAAGACAAAGAGTCTTTCGTTGCGGCTTTTCGGTTTTATGAATGGGAAAACGTTCTGTTAATGCTGGGAGAATCTTTAAAATGCTTTTTCCAACAATTAATTTTCACCAAAATAGCTAACAACATTTGGCTGGACGCTGGCTAATTAAATGAAAGAAAAGTAGTTTGTTTCATTTTCGTGGAAATCAATGCAGTCGATTAATTGATATTAACTGCTCTATTTGATCATCGATAGGTTGGATATTTGACGCAAATCGAGGCTTTTGAATTGATTACATCAAAACACTACTAGACATGCAATTTACGGCATTTTTGAAATGCATTTGTAACTAAATCTAATTTTATACCAGCGATAATAAATCATACTTTGCTACACTTAAAATTAGAGGGTAATGAAGCATTCAATCTTTTTTTCTGAATAAATTTGGACTAAATTTATCTAATAATTTGAAATGTACCAAATGGTTTATTTTAGATCTAAACTTTTATGGCTTGCAATAATGTGTATTGCTTCTAGTATTTACACCAATTTTCTCTCAACATACACGAAAATCTCATATTTCAATTATATATAATATAACAAGTGCCATTTGAAAGGCAATCGATTCTTTCAAATTTCCCCCATTCGTAAATATACGGAACAATTCGCATAATTTAATTCCAATTTCAATTCCGTCGATAATTTAAATTTATCGCGTGAATGAGAAAACTTTTATTCAAAATTCAACATATCTTCAACAATATCATTTAATGAGCACGCAAACAGCCAGTCAAATAGAAAAAAATGCTGCGAAAAGTTCAGTTCGGCTCATCTACACTTATCGAAATATTACGGATCAATCATTAAAATGACGGTCCGTCAGTGATGATTTCGTTGCGATTTTCTGCTAACAATAGTTACGGCCACTTAACCGGGCGGGGAAATGAATTGAATCATTTTTCATTTAATTCATCATTTAGAAGAAAGAAAGAGAAAACAAAAGCTACAACAAGCGATTTGATTTGAGAAAAAAAAACAAAATCAAACAGTTTGAAGATAGCTCTGAATGCGTGTAAGTTATTGTGTGATTTTTCCGATTTTCTGATTCTCCATGCACACATTCATTTCTCTTGAATATACTTTCATTGCGATTCCATCTCCAATAAAATCAGCTAACAAGTTTCGCATATCAAATTTGAATCATTCTTTGTTTGAAAATAATTTATGTTGCATATTCATGTTTTGCAAAGGTTCTCATCTATTCGCGTTTTTTGTTTGTTTGTTTGTTCATTGTGAAATTGCAATGGCGGGTATTAAAGCGATTATGGTTCTTTGTGTCTATGATCTGAATTCATGTCTTGCGGTTTAATTGGTTGGAATAAATATAGCCGAAGTGACACGACGTTCGTTTTGTTCTTCAGCAAAAGAACCATTTTGCAAAACTCGGATGAAATTGCGTCGCAATGAATCACTGTGTGCTTAACCCACTTTCAAGGTGCATAAGTTTCGCTGACAGAGTCATTACGATGAGAGAATCCATTACTTAATACTATATAAATGCAATTAAAAGTAAACAATAGTTGGATAATATTTGAAAACGGTTTTATTATTTCACTGCACATATGCACGCACGCCACTTGTCATTTATTCCGAGACGGAAAAAGCCGGTCGTGTTGGTAAAGTAAATATTTTGATCCAATTCAATGTAAAATTCTCATGAATTATTCCCCTTCATAAATACGTCAGATGATGCTTTGCGGCTAATAAATTAATCACGTTTTATTTCTCGGTGCCTCTTTTGACTGCTAATAACCGCCCGTATTTTCTTTTTTTTTGTATCGTCAACATCACATTGCGGATATCAACACATATCTTTTATTGTTATAATTAGAACATTTACTAGCACCGTAAAATAATGATAAAAATACGAGTTACACGGGTGAAAAGAAAATGTAATTAATAAAACCATGAGTAGCAATGAATATGATTACCCCGGGACTAACACTATTCAAGATACACTAGTTCTTCACGAATTCATACGCATGTTTATGTATGCCATTCAAACAAACAATTTAGACTAAATGTTTTTGGGATATCAATTGATAACAGCGAAACAAAATACGCACATGGTCGTTTAGAATCCATACACATGTTTGCAAATTTCTTACTCATTTCGCAGAATAATCACTCTTGATAAATTTTTGCACGATTCAGTGTTCACTGGAGTATGAAACGCTGCAAACTGTCGGCAAGTTGTGATAGAAAATGGTCGAAAATACGTTCCAAAAGGCAGCTGATGGCTCTAAGACAAATGAAGTGTTCTACATTTCACCAATCGTTTACGAAGGTATTGATTTAATTGAATAAAATGAAAAACAACATGAAATTTTACTAGATTGTGTGTAAACGTTTAGTGTGCTTTCTATTGAATTCTGTGAAATTTGGTTTGGCGTAGTTCAGTTTCTATGATGAAATAAAAAATCATTTCTAAGTGATAATGATTCATTTTCTTAAGATTTTTGACTTTGAATAAATAAATGATTGAAAGATTGAAGAGTGTATAAATCTAATTTCTTTGTGACTGTGAATTCAGTGAATTTGTATTTGGACTCCCGGGGCTCTCACTCCTATATGTGTTAAACAATGGAATTTTGTTCATATATATGTTTATATGAATTTTAACCTTCTGGCTGTGTTTGGGTAAATTGAACATGGACTGTTTTTAGTGACATTTTTGTCACCTACGTATATAAAAGAAAAATAACATTTTTTTCAATATTTTCCTTTGAATTTATATGATTTTTGATTGAACACAATATTATCTTCATTATTTATGCATTTATTTATATCAAATAACACTGCAATCTTTGAACCATTCGAAAGTTCGATGTGTAGATGCTGCGTTTGACAAATTTTGATTTGGTGATTTTTCTACTCGTCATCAAGATGTATTTGCATGTGTCAGAGAAAAACCGAAAATACATGATGTCTCTTTCAACTTTTTGCTGTTTGAGTTGAGAAGACTCCAAAGTTAATGTACAAGTGTAAAATACAGAAAAAGATTCATATGCAGTAATAATCATATTGATTAGAAAACACATGTGACATTTTTGTCACCAAACACAGTCATACTGGTGCGGAATTTAATTTTATATGAAAAGTTGAATTTTTTAAAGAAATTTTTCGTTTTATATAATAGATTTAATGGTCGGAAGAGCATTCCTAAAGTTTCAGATAAAAAATTTCATGAAAAGTTATTTTTTTCACTTTTTATAATGAAAGTGACAAAAATGTCACCAAAAACAGTCAGAAGGTTAATTGTTTTACATACCCCAATTGCATTAACAAAAATCCTTACAAAGTCGAGAAAACAGTGAAAGGTTTGTGACATTACACTAGCGCCAACGAATAAATGCAATGACAGATACGGCAAAATTCACAACTACTTTTCACTATGAGCTACCAGTTTCTCAGTATGAAGAATTGAGGCCTGCTTCAGTATTCTCATTAAAACTCATGTCTACAAATAGGAAGAAAGATCAAGTATTTGCAATAGCAAAAAATGTTGTGAAATTCAATTGTAAGTTGATGTCAGTGATTTGCGCGCTCTGAAGTTTTATATCAGTTACACTGTTCGGTGAATTTCTTCAACAAAGAAAATGTGTCTGCTGAAGCAAGCCTTATATGAAATTTCCAGTTTTTACACGTAAAAGTCTTTCTGATTTAAAGAAATGTGTCTCATTTTTAGTTCTGAAAAATGCTTGTATTTATTGCAACAAAAGAATAAATTATTAAA
>NW_022595289.1:3186154-3202822 GCF_009176505.1 Sitodiplosis mosellana
GGTGTGAAATGGAAATCTCGACGACGGAGCAAGGGCTTTTGAATTCGGTCGGATACATTGGAATTGTGATAAGCTCGCATATGTGGGGGTTTTTAGCCGTAATTTGAGAATCAAGAATAATGCGTAGTTCTTACTAGTGATGCGTGGCTATAGAATTTTTTTATATATAGGACACAACCGGACGAAGACGTGTTTTATTGATATCCATGGGCGGAAGTTTCATTTTTGCTCTGTTATCTGCATTCTCTTTCAATGTATTCACACTGATAATGACAAGGCTGTTTGTTGGCATTTTGTAAGTTCATTCAATTTATCAAATTTCTACTGCTTCTTCTGGCTCAAGTTCATTTGGTCATTGAAGTGAGCCTACAAGAAAGGAGAAAATATAATAAATATAATAAAAAATTAATAAAAAATCATTGCAGTGTTTCAGGTGTTCAAGCAGCGACTTATTCGTACATTGGTGAATTCCATAGCAATGAAACGAGAACGAAGACATTATCCTTTGTGGCAATGTTCATGCCGGCTTGTTTCGTTTTCTTGCCATTATTGGCATGGGTCATCATTCCAATGGAATGGGAATGGAATCTATTTGATTGCATGAAAATTTCTCCATGGCGCATTTATCTGCTATTGAGTAGTCTTTTGAATGGAATCAATTTCCTTTGTTTGTATCAACTGCCAGAAAGTCCGAAATTTCTGCTCTCCATTAGTCGCAAAAATGAAACTTTGAATGTATTGAAAAGAATGTATTCGATCAATATGAATATCGATAAACAGGTAATTGACACAGTTTTCTCATTCCTTCCATGGTCACCGTAGCACACCTAAAAGTCATAAAATCAAACGTATATTCCCGCAGACATATCCAATAAAAGACCTGGTGACCGAGCCCACCGGAATTGCTCTATCCAAAGTGCGTGGAATTTATGGCATTTCAAATTTGGTCTGGAATCAGACATGGCCATTGTTTAAACGACCAAATGTTGGAAGTACATTTCAACTATGTTACTTGATGTTTGTTCTCTTTTCCATTGGACATGGAACATTTATGTGGTGAGTAAACCACGTTCGGTCGACTTGATTGCCTTTCTTCTCAAATGATGTGTCTTTAAAAAAAAGGTATCCCGATTTTCTTACTAAAATGCAAGACTATATTGATGGCTCATATACATTGTGCGACATTGTTGGAATGAGAGTGTTGCCATCAAGCATTCAAAGGTAACCATAAAATCTGAAGAATATTCAATACAGTGTTGTCTGTAATACCACAGTAAAATGCGTTCTTTACAACATTTTTAGGGGCCTCAACTCGTCGCTTGAGTCGGACGACAGTGTATCATCAATCGTGCTTACCAAATGCAATGTCGATCGTTCGAATACATTGACTTTTAAAATCATTTTAATGATGGGTGCTGTATTTGTGACAATCTCAGCGTTAATCAGTGTTTACATCAACAAAGTTGACCGAAAAAAGCTTCTAAGTATAAAAGCGATCATTTTCCATTCTTGTAGGAATATTTATTTTATCACTTTTAAATTCTAGTTGGATGGTTATTGCTTTGTTCTGGATTTTCTGCATCTATTTCTGTAATACCACATTTTTATGTGATGGCCATTTGTTTTATGATTTTCTTGAGCTGTGGTCTGTGCGGCGGAATCATCAGTGCAATATCCATCACAATATTTCCGATCAATATCAGGTAAACACGGGATCATGAAACGATCAAATAGTCGACTATTTACGATTATTTCACTGGTTTAAAAATGTCTTTTGTTCATTACAGGGCAATGGCAACATGTCTCATTTTAATGTTTGGAAGGTATTGTTCGATTCAAATGTTTGATTTAAATGTCTGAGTATTGATTGAATTTTAATGATTGATTTTAAAGGCTCGGAGCGGTTGGTGGAAGCAACTTTGTGGGGATATTGCTGAATGGTCACTGTGAACTCATATTCTATTTGTATGGCATTCTAATTTTAAGTAAGTTCATTTCAAATGAAAATCGTACCAAACATAATTTTCAATACCATTCTTCAAATATTTTAACGTTTCACTCACACAATATGTACACTTGTTCTAGGTTGTTCGTTCGTATGCTTTTACTTGAATACAAATCCAGTGGAACCATCGGCATTCACAAAACATAAAGCAATTGAAGTGAAATGTGAAACATGAAATTGATTTTGGCAATAAAGTAAAATGTTTTTCTTATACCAACGCGTTTCAATTTCGAAAGTTCAACTTGGTTTGTGCCAATAACAAGTTCATAGTGCAACTTGGATTTGGAATTACAACAATTCAAAAAAATATCTTGGAAAATACTACGGATGAATAATTTATTGATAAGAATTTCTTCGTCATTTTAACTTATCAACTCTATAGGTTTATAAAAGTTTCCGGTGGATAACTGTGAAAAATGCAATCAAGTATATAGTAAAACAAAAACCATCAACTATGAAGAAAAAATTAGAGTGTAACGAACCAATGTCATGAGCTAAATTCAAGGTCACTTATAAAAATAGAATTTGATTACTTTGATTATCGCTTGCATTCAAATTTCTATGGCAAAGTGAAACTTCGATTCTGAATTTCCTTCTTATCGATCAGTCTATATCAAAATTTTGAATGTTTTAAACTGTTCTGTTTCATGTCACAATGAAACATAAGTCTCCGTTTGAGTTTTGCAAATTGTCTAAGACAAATCGGGAATATTGTATTTCACGGATCGAAAGTGAAGGTAGTATACTAAACCCAGTGTAAATCTTTCTTATGTGTTTTCTTATAGGTCCAACCGAAGAAAATGATTCAGAAAAATGCAGCTTAGAATATGCGCTTAAAGCCACAGGTTTAACTTGCTTCTATTTTACGTTTGGTCAGGTTAGAAAATTGCATAAGTATATTTTAATTGTCTACAGAGCAAGGGAGATATCACTTGTACCTGTTGCTTGTGTGTGGCATCTGTTTGATGAGTATCATTATCGAAAATACAAATATTGGTTTTGTGTTGCCGTACATTCGCTGCGATATGAAAATCTCTTCTAAAAAACAAGGACTTCTATCCTCAATGGGATATGTGGGAACTATAACAAGCATAGGCATCTGGGGCTTTTTTGCCGACACTGTCGGCAGAAGACGCATTCTACTCATTTCCATGGCCGGCACGTTTATTTCGGCTATGTCAAGTGTATTCTGTTTCAATATCGAATCATTCATTGCAGCGCGATTTTTCATTGGCTTTTTGTAAGCTTCCTTTATATCCTTCTGACTTTTTGATGGCTGTTGTCGAAATACTAACCAGAAGAATTTAAATCTAGTGTTGCAGGCATCCAAGCATCAACTTTTTCGTATATCAGTGAGTTCCATAGCAGTGAAACGCGAACGAAGGCTTGTTCGTTTGTGACCGTGTTTGTACCAGCCGCTTTCATTTATTTGGCATTACTGGCATGGACCATTATTCCGATGCAATGGGATTGGGCAGTATTCGGATTGAAGATATTACCATGGCGCGTTTATCTATTTTTGAGCAGTCTTTTGAATGGAATTAATTTCTTCTGCTTATATCAATTACCAGAGAGCCCGGGATTCTTACTTTCTACCAATCGCAAAGAAGAAACATTGAACATATTACGGAAAATGTATTCAACTAACACACAACTCGATGGACAGGTATTTTTTTCAATTAACACACTTCTGTTATATGAACAAACCACAATATCGTTCATTGTACTTCTCACCTTTTGTCACTCATTTCATTCAAATAACAATGTCATTCTGTGTGGCTGAAATAACAAGTGGTGTTCTGAATCGATTGGCGACTAACTTTGTGCGTGTGACCATTGTCAATGGAAGAGTTTTCATTATTTTTTTTTCAAATACACAATATAGCTTTATCCAGTGAAAGATTTAAAAGTCGAAACGACCAGAACCACCTTATCGGATGTGAATGGTTTCTATGGCGTTTTAAAATTGATAAAAATTCAAACAGTGCCGTTATTCAAGCAACCAATCGCCGGGCTCTTTTACAAACTCTGTTACTTGAGTTTCGCTCTGAATTTAGTTGGGAACGGATTGTTGATGTAGTAAACGAATAGCATGCATATTTTACGGTGCTTCTCATCGATACGATTTCTTTCCAAAGGTTTCCATATTTTTTAACACTAATACAGGAGCGCAAGGGTAAAAATTTGTGCGACATTGTCGAAGAAAAACCAGTATCAAAGGCAGTTTATACGTAAGAACATGTTCCTATGAAACTAATCGAAAACATCATGAGAAATCAAGAATAACACGTAGTTTTTTTCTACTAGTTATGCGTGGCTACATGTAGATTCGGAAGTGAATAAGAAGCTCATGAGTATGTCTATTGATTGCGAAGACAATTCAAAGACTTTGATTTTTAAAGTGCTTTTGGGGATGGGAATTCTATACGTCACGGTACTATTTATGATCAGCGTTTTCATTGACAAAATCAATCGCAAGATTCTATTCAGTAAGAGGCATTCCAAATGTAGAGAAAACAACTTTGACATTATTCCTCATTTCTGCATGGTTGTGGCTCTGTTTGTTTTCTTCTTTAAATTTCAGTCATTTGGATATTGATTTGTACAGTGCCAACTGTAACGATATTATTCGTACGGGAATTCTATACGGTGTCAATTTCGTTCATCATATTCTTGAGTACGGGCATATGTATCAGTATGATTTTGGCGAATTCAGTTGATGAATTTCCAGCAAGTTTCCGGTAAATAAATAATGAATCTTTTTTGTGTGGATTAAATTAAATTTAACACTTGATTGACAATGTAAATAGAGCGTTGGCCACTTGTTTGGTCATGGTATGTGGCCGAATTGGTTCTGTATTTGGAAGTAATGCTTTTGCAAATTTCCTGACAAAATATTGTAATGCAATTTTCAGTGTATGTGGCGTTTTGATCCTGAGTGAGTATACTCAAAACAATGCAACTTCATAAATATTTCGATATCGTTTGGAAATCTGTGAATAATTTTTAATTTTAGTTAGCGTCATCGTATGCAGTTTCTTGAAACTAACAACTAAGCGCAACGATTCCAACAATGCCGAGCGTGTATCAAAATCCACGGAAATAAAATTTTAAAACTCGCGTGCTGAAAACCAATCCAGGTTGCGGTACAATTCGGTTCTGCCTGCGCAATTGTATACACATAGACGTTTTTGAATAAAATACACCGTCTTCTATTGTGTTTGACTAAAAAAAACGGCGTTCATTTTGTTTTCAAGGTTAAGAAAAGAATGTTTTCTTACCCTATTATTGAACACAAGTTCTGGTTGTCATGGTATTATTGAAAAACGCCGCAATGTAGACTACACCAATGAATTTTTCACATGAGTCAAATTGTAATAGAAATAACGTTACTGCACGACTCTTATCTGGAAAAAAGTGACAAAATTGATTTATTAAAATGATGATTAAATAACGTTAGATGGACGTCATTTTTATCGCTCATCATACATTAGCGTACATTCTGAACAAAAAATTCAAGCTTCAAATAGTTTTGCATTGTGCACACAACAATGTTCGTTCGTTGAGCGCCGCTCAAACTCAAGTTGGAAACAATCACGACTAATTGACAAATGAAAAGTCTAATTGAACGTTAAATTGATCAGCAATTAAAATCAATCATATTGATCATGAGAAGTATATAACAACATATGTGTGAAATTGGAAATGGCAACAAACACATTTTATTGTGAAGTTTGCAAATAAAAATATTTCTACTGAGCACTTTAAATACGGAAGTATTTCGTGGCACACATTTACAGATTGCATTATTATCTTTGATGTAAAAGTGTTGTCGGAAATAATAGAAGAGCTAAGAAATCGTTTGAATTTTGAAAAGTTTAGTTATAACTAAAAAAGAATAGATAGTCGTGTGATTTAGTGACTGAAGTGCCTGTGCCACAGTAGCATTTTTATGTAGATTATACACTACTTTCATATATTAATAGTTCGAATAATAATTTAAAGAGAAAAATGGCGGGTGACATTCCAATGGGTGCCATAGAAGGAAATAAGCAATCTGGCATTGGTTAGTATAAATGAAAATTGCATAATATGTAGCAAGTGTTAATGTGAAACTATTTTCAATTATTATTTTAAGCTATTGAAAACGAACATGAAGTAAGCCCAACAAAGGTGATAATTCATGAGCATACTTTGGACGAAGCAGTAGGAGCAACAAGTGAGTGATAACAAAAGATGGAATTTTTCTGAATACGTATTTTCTTCTCTGTAAACTAATATTCGAACAATCCGACAGAAATTGGAAAATTTCAAACAATATTGATCGTGTTGAGCGGTCTTAGGTAATCATAAATGAACTGAAAATTTAGGCATTTTCAATAAAATAATAAATTGGAATGAAAAAAAACTTCTTATTCAGGCATAACAAACCAAATAAGCAAATAAAATTTGCTAATTATGCCAGAATCAGGAGTTTTTCTCCATTCTAATTTATTATTTCAGCTGGCGCAGTAGATAAAAGAAAAATTGATATATGTAGGTATTTTCACTAAAAAATCCATAATTAATCTTCAAGTATTATGGGAGCTGGGTTGGAAAATGTCAACATTAGCTATATTCTACCCTATGCAAAGAGTGATCTTAAATTAACCATTGCCGAACAAGGCGTGCTGACTTCTGTATCATTTCTCGGCATTGTGTCGACATCATATTTATGGGGTTTTCTCGCTGGTAAAATCATTTTATACATGTACCACCATGGCGATTTGAGATTTATGATAATTAAAGAAAAAATTGTCAACCCATTTTCCACCAAGATACATGGGGCCGGCAGAAGGTGCTTTGTGTAGCGGCTCTGAGTGGATTTTGTTTCTCATTTATATCTGGATTTGCAACAAATACGACAACGCTTATTATTCTTCGATTTTTAGCGGGAGCATTGTGAGTGAATGAATTTTAAAGTGACTAAGAAAAATATGGCAAATTAAATGCTAATGAAAAACGTCTACTTCCAGCCTGGCCGGAAGTCAAGCGGGTGGATTCTCCTATATAAGTGGTATTTTCCTTTTGAATTTTGTGATTAAAATTGTTTGAATATGAACATTTTTTTCGATCTCGTATGCATAGAATTTCACACATTCAAAACGGCTGCACGAGCGGTTGCTTGCTCATCAATAATGCTAAGCGGTCTGGCAATCGTATTATCATTGTTAGCCATTGTAATATTGCCAATGGGGTGGACTTGGCACATTTTTGGTATGGATTTTAAGCCTTGGCGCTTCTTCATCGTTTGCAGCTCTTTTATCAACTTGTGGAACGGTGTTGTGTTTTTATTTTTGCCAGAAAGTCCAAAGTTCCTACTTGCCATTAATGAAAAAGAGAAAGCACTTCAAGTATTAAGAAGGGTTTACGCATTCAATACCGGTCAACCGGAAGAGGTATGTACGATTGTCTATCAACATTTTTTTTTTCAATAATGTAACGACAAATATTTGAAGAGCTACCCTATCAAAAGCATCAAGAGTGATTCAATTGGTGGTAACAACTTAGCGAGCACGAAAGGATTTTGTAATATTATGTGCTTGTTATGGTCACAAACGAAGCCAATTTTTTTGCCTCCTTTGCTTGCGCATACGTGGAAACTGTGCTACCTCATATTTGCCATTTTTGCCATTGGACATGGAACTTTTATGTGGTAAATGCCAAAGCGTTCATTTTCAAAATGACAGCATATATTTTAATTTTAAATTCAACAAAAACATTACTCGGAATAACCATTTCGAAATGCAGGTTCCCCGATTTTCTGGTTCAGCTTCAAAACTACAATGGACCGCCGAAAATTCTTTGTTCAGTCGTTGAACCAAAACCAAAATTAGTTCAGGACGATTTTGAAATGTACGATAAGGATTTTATACATGATATTTTTCGAAAATCGTGTATAATTTGTTTTCTAATTTTCAGATGTCAAAATGTAGATAACCAAAACCTACCAACGTACCAAATTTTGTTGGGAGTCGGCATATGTTTCATGGCGTCTGGCATGTTAACAAGTTTGTTGATGAAGAAAATTTCACCCAAAAAAATTATCTGTATGATTTTAGATGTTTTCTTGGTTTTGGGTTTTTTAATCGATTCAAATTTTTCCAAACTCTTTTGTTTGCAGGCAGTTGGATGTTTGTTTCAACGTTGACATGTTTTGCATTGAATTTCTTCACTAATTTCGGAATGATTGTGACCAGTTTCATAATTTTCCTCAGCTGCTGTAGCTGTGCAAATATTGTGATGGCAGTTGCAGTGAATTTGTTCCCCACCAACTTTAAGGGAATGGCCACCGCTTTCATATTGATGTGTGGAAGGTAATGCAAAAATTGAACTAAATTCGAATGGCATAATTTGAATTGATATATAAACATTTTTCAGAATTGGAGGATTTGCCGGCAGTAATCTTGTCGGAATGCTACTGACAGGCATGTGCACTTCGATTTTTTATATCGAAGGCGGATTATTGATCAGTAAGTATAATTAAAAAAATTAAATTTATATCAAATTGGCTATTGAACTAAAATATTCATTAATTTAAATATTTTCAGGTTGTATCTGTGTCTTTTTGACAATAAAAACCACCGAAAAGTCAACGCAAAAGCCAGTACCTGAGCCAAAATAATGGTTTTGCAATTAATACAAATTAAGTTCTAAATGAAGAATAAATAAATAAAGATTCATTCTATTTCCGCGTGTCATTTTTTCCACTTAGATTATCACATTTTTTGTTCGCGTACTTGTACATCAAATAAGAAGAGCACACTTGAACTGATGACATTTAAGAGGTGTATATAAAGAGATGAATCACAGAGTTGCCAATCACGCAAACCGTACAGATTTATAACGCAAAATACAAGTACAGTTCAGTTCTTATCAATGTAAATGGTGTTGTTCGACTTCTTTTTTATGATTACCAAACGTATAACGTATAACGTAATAATTATGACAATTTCATTCGTTGAACTAAAGCTACAATTAAAGTAAAACAATTCCCTGTTTTATATTTCAATTCGTCAACCTGCTTTTAGAACGTATTATTTTTAGTATAATGTTATCATGTCAGTTTTTGCTGAAAAATCAGTATATGCCAAAAAACGCAAATAAACCCAAGCAAAATTTATTAATGTAATGAGTTTACAGTTTGAAAAAAGGGCACGGTCTATTTGTACGATAAAAATCGTACAAAATTTACGTTTAGCCTCACAGGCTATTCGTACGGTGAATTTCAGAATTTCGTACGAATAGATATAGAGACTAAACGTACGGATCGTACGAATAATTTTTCTCCGTATGTTTAGTCTCCATGTCTATTCATACGAAATTCTTAAATCCGTTCATTTAAACGAAAAAAATGATTCTGTTTCGAAAAATGGTAGCAATAAACAAAAAAACAACAACAACAAACCAATTTGATTACTCATTTTTGGTGAGTTATGTTTGGGCTCATTCGGCAATTACGGATTCAAAACAATTGATCGGTCTACAATCGTAAGTTTTGAACCCAAAATTGCCGAATTAGCAATTATTATCGTTCACGCAGACAGACCGAGTTGATTTTTGCACTTGAAGGCAGTACAATCAATCAGTTTGATTTCAATCATGATTTGCAGCCCAAACACAATTCACCAAAAATGAGTAATCAAATTGGTTTGTTGTTGTTGTTTTTTTGTTTATTGCTACCATTTTTCGAAACAGAATCATTTTTTTCGTTTAAATGAATGGATTTAAGAATTTCGTATGAATAGACATGGAGACTAAACATACGGAGAAAAATTATTCGTACGATCCGTACGTTTAGTCTCTATATCTATTCGTACGAAATTCTGAAATTCACCGTACGAATAGCCTGTGAGGCTAAACGTAAATTTTACCGTACGAATAGACCGTGCCTGAAAAAAGCGCTTACAACCAATGAATTTAACTATTCGTCATCACTTTAAATAAACGTTTTGTCCATAGACGTTTTTGGAGGGTTTTAGATGATTTTGTCATGGCTGCTTACAAAAACGTCTATAAAATTGACAAAATCGTCTAATGAAATGACAAGAACGTCTATGACAAAACCATCTAAAAATGTTACAAAATCGTCTATTTTTTTTCAAAAACATGACAAAATCATCTATAATTCTGACAATTTTTCATATGACAAAATCGTTGTGGAAATTGACAAAATCGTCTATATTCACAATTTCTGAAAAAATGACAAAAACATCTAAAAACCTCCAAAAACGTCTGTGGACAAAACGCGTATTAAAAATGACAAAATCGTCTATATTCACAATTTCCGAAAAAAGTGAAAAAATCGTCTAAAAATCTCCAAAAACGTCTATGGACAAAACGCGTATCAAAAATGACAAAATCATCTAAATTCGCAAGGCAAACTTTTTTCTTAACAAATGTGCTATAAAAATGGACACAAAATATTTCTTTAATTAGAAAAAACACCACCGTATTTATTTTTGTGATATATTTTTTTGCTTCAAAATCGTTTCTATTATTACAAATTCGTATAATTGTATTTTTATAAGAAATCGTTTGTTCAAAATATCAATTCCCCATTTTTGCTCGACTGACACTCAGTGAATGGAGCACAGAACTTAATTCTTATTATAACTTCTAAAAAGAAACAAAGTACAGATAAATCCCGTGTATCATCTCCACTTGTATTGTTTTTTACATTGAAGGGCGTTGCACGCACCTTAACATTCACAATACAAACTCAATGCGAGTGGAGACGCCTTATGAAAAATGGCACAGATTGCTAGTGCTAAGGTTTATCTGTACTTTCGATCAATTGCTTTTTCTATCACAATACAAATTGACTGCTACATACGCTGGAGGGCTGGTGCGGATTTCTTTGGCCGCCCACGAGGTGGCTTCTTTGCCAATACTTGCAATCGGCCGGAACTCCTGTTTGCTTACATAGGAGAGCTATCCCTACGATGTGTTTACATGTTACATTTTTCATAAAGAAAGGACAAGAACATGTAGAACGTTTCCAATCAACAAGTAAAACAACTTTATACACACGTTGGTGTACTTGATCGATATAAATGTCAAAATCGGTGATGCTCTCTACATATTCATGGATGAAAATTGCTTGTTCGACTGTACTTATTCGATCTTCTTTGCTTTCTTGGCACGAAATCACATAGAAGACACCGTTGTCGCTTTTGAAGATTCTTCTCTTCGTTCCAGGATCTGTTGCAAATTCAGCACCTTTTTGCAAATCCAACTTGGACAATTGTACTGATGTGTAGAAACATTTACTCTCTTTTGTGGCAACGTATCGCTCTGAGGTGTGTTTGATCATCTCGCATAGTGTTTCCTTAAATTGTGTGAGAGATTGTCGTTCTCTAACGGTGTGTACTCTTTTGATAGCTGAATTAAATCCTTCGTTGGGATTATTTGTGTCTGGAGCAGTCAAGCAGGCGGCACTGTACCAAAAAGATGATTTTGTCAACAAAAACGTATTGGAATTTTAAATGGTTTGGAATAAAAATGTTAGATTTTCAGATGATATTGTCCTTTTTAATGGGCATTTTGTCCATAGACGTTTTTGGAGATTTTTAGACGATTTTGCCACTTTTTTCGGAAATTGTGAATATAGACGATTTTGTCATTTTTAATACGCGTTTTGTCCACAGACGTTTTTGGAGGTTTTTAGATGTTTTTGTCATTTTTTCGGAAATTGTGAATATAGACGATTTTGTCATTTTCCACAACGATTTTGTCATAAAAAAATTATCAGAATTATAGATGATTTTGTCACTTTTTTAGACGATTTTGTAAAAAAAAGTAACAATTTTTCATTAGACGAAATTGTTTTTATTTTAGACGGTTTTGTCATTTTTTATAGACGAAATTGTATTTAACCATTTTGTCATTTTTTCGAGAAAATGTGTATTTAGGTGATTTTGTCATTTTAAATAAAAAATTTGTTAATAGACGTTTTTGGAGGGTTTTAGATGATTTTGTCAATTTTGCCAGAAAACTCGTATTATAGACGATTTTGTTATTTTAAAACCCGATTTTGTTAAGAAAATATTGTAACATTTTTAGATGATTTTGTCATTTAAAAAAATATGTCATTTTTTTAGACGATTTTGTTTTATTTTCAGACGTTTTTGTATTTAACCATATTATTTATTCAATTTAAACCAGAGGCAGTATGTATCTTTCAAAAAAAAAATTAAACCAAGATCTTGTAATTCATTATTGAGATAACTGAAAAAATCTTTTTTCTGTACCTACTTTGTTACAACTATATATCCTTCGTACTATGCTTTTAATCCATAGTGTTATTAAAAGGGACAACTTTTCATGATATATTAATGCAAAGTTACTTCGATGAAATACATTTCATGTAGTGCGCAAAAAAGTAGTTTGTTGTGAAGCAACAAAATAGAATAAGTAACTGTTTTTAACTGGCACATGAGCCGAATAAGTGCCAGGCGATAGTTTAGGCCGCCCTGAGTTTATAATGGGCCATGGTTTCGGGTAAATGGCATTTCAGGAGGAACGAATTTCTTGATAAAACTTAGTTTTTACACCAATACTCTGGTAATTATAAGTTTTTTACATATCTATTTGAGAAGTAATTTGTTCAGACGATCACGCAGAAGCGATTATATCGTCACCAATTTTTTTATGATTTACCAACAAGATTTTGTTAATCTTTTAAATTTTAATTGCATTAGCGTCACTGTTGTCGTGGAGGGTTTGGAATCTCAATCTTTGCCGGCGATTTGTTGTATAGACAAACAGTTATAAACCAACTCAGTCGCAGACATTTTATGGCTGATTCGAGACGAATATCAATTCCTTACAGGACTCAAAGAACGAATTTCATGAGTAGACTGTCAATCTTTATGTGTGTGTGTTGTTTACAACGTTTGATTGACAGTCAAGCAACGTCGGTGAAAATAAAACAAGTTCTTTCTCAAAAAAATATTTTGAAATGAGCGCAAAAATAAATGTTTTTATTTTAAAGCATTGTTTATTGAAATAGAATACAGTTTTCTTTCCTCCTCTGTTTTATGTTTTGATATTCATATGTTTAATCCAATTCAACCCTCAAATTTTAAAAACTACTTGTGCCACTGTAACAAACGTTGTCACCGTGTTGATAATGATCAAAATACACTTCCCATTGACTAAAAACTTTGCAATTTTGCATAAACATAGGGGTATTGCAACGACCATAAAATATATGTATTTCATCAAGTTTATCAAGCTCTTTCCAAGTTTATGCATAGTGTCGAATTTTTGTTCAAGCTCTACCATCTAAATGTACAGTAAAATAATTTACGGGCACGACGTAAGATGGCGTTTTTTCTGGTCAAAAAAGTTGCAATATCCCTTTGTGCATAAAATAATAAAAAAAGAAGAACAAACGTGTACCATTTGATATAGTTTTTGTATCTTTATTGAATTGCAATGAATGTCGACAATGATAAGAATTTTTTATTAACAAAGTCGAACATGGATTTGACAACCAACTGTCGTTTTGCACGTGTGTGCCAGCTTTTGACATGATACGTGTTTTTCACGTGAAATTCACAAATTTCTGGCTTTCGAAGAAATTCGAGTGACAAGTGCCATTAAAGGCTTAGCATCTCAAGCCGAAAGTTGAATTTAGATTAAAAAAAATTATTATGGTGATGACAGAGATATTATTGATTATTGTCTGACATTTACAGTATATTTAAGTGGATCTGATTTTATCGAAGCATAAGTCGTCAAAAAATTTCGTAGCTGCGCAACTAGCGATTTAATACAGCTGGCGCCATCTGGAATTTCTGTGTACAGTGTACCGAACTACACAGAATGTGTGTGATTTGTTGTTGTAAAGAATAAAAACAGAGCAAATCAAACGTTAAACGTGACCACAGAGTGTACCTGTTGCGCACCGTAACATGCAGTGTGTGTGCGCACAGAGACATTTACAGAAATTTCAGTATTTTCTCTCTATATTCATGCTGAAATAATTCTCTAATAAGGTTTAATCAATAATTCTTCCGTTTTTCTTGAATGTATGTAATTTCAGTCATTGGAAATAATGTTGAAAAGATCAAGGACTCCTTACGCAGCTATACGCTGGAAGAGACTATTCGAGAAACTAATAAATGAACACTCCATGGTCCTCGTCTGCAAAAGAATGTCTTCATGAATTTTTTCAATTTCCATCAGGAATGGGAAAGTGTCAATACATATTCACCTTTCTGACGGGCATGGGCCTCCTTGGTTCGGCGATCGAAAATACGAACATTAGTTATTTTCTACCCTATGCAAAGTGTGATCTGAAACTTACCACACAAGAATTTGGACTTCTCAGTGCCATATCATACCTGGGTATTGTTTTCACCTCACATCTATGAGGCTTTTTTTCGGACGGTAATTTAATTTTTTTAATCTATAAAAAAGATCAATTATACAAAAATTAATGAATTTAAAAATTAGAAGAGAGGAGAGACGAACGAATTATGTCGCATTGAACGATGAGAGTGAACGTCTCTTGATACAGTGTCAGTGTGGCGAACACTTACTCTTTGTTTCTTGGAATTGTTGTTCCTTCTTCTTTTTCTTCTAACAAATTGATTGGCAGCACAAACTCAAGTAAAAAAAAATAAAATTCTATAACTAAACACAATAACAAAATAATCAAATATTGTTTTGTTTATTTTTTTAATGTGATTTTTTTTGCTTGTATTTGTGCTGCCAACCAATTTGTTAGAAGAAAAAGAAGAAGGAACAACAATTGCAAGAAACAAATAGTAAGTATTCGCCACACTGACACTGTGTCAAGTGGACATCGCTCGATGCAACACGTTTCGTTCGTCTCTCCTCTCTTCTCTTCTTTCGCACGCACACTTACTCCGATTATGTGTAAACCAATGTATATGCATGTCCGCGCTTGAATGTAGAGCGCTTGTTCACTCACAGAAACGTTCGTAGTCACTGCATTCAGTTACTGAGATCCCATCAGAAAATTGAATATCTATGCTGAAATGATTCTCTGGTAGCTGGAGCGTCGTCAGGTGGATACTCGTATATTAGTGAAGTTCGTAAAAAAGTTCAACTCAATCAAAAGTGAATTTTTTGCTGTAGACAAATTTAAAATATTCCACATTCGTCCTTAGTTTCACACACCGACAACGGCTGCAAGAGCTGCTGCATTCGTAAGCATTGCCTTGTCGGCTGTTTGGGTTATTATGTCACCTATTGCGCTTGCAATTATACCAATGGACTGGAGTTTCTACATTTTCACTTTAGAATATAAGCCATGGCGATTCTTTTTGACTTGCACATCAACCATAAACTTATTCAATGCCATCGTATTCGCATTCATGCCTGAAACACCCAAATTTTTACTCGCGATAAACCGCAAAGAAGAGGCTTCGAAGGTATTAAGCCAAATGTATGCCATAAACACGGGAGAACCCAAGGAGGTAATATTTTTATTTTTTGTCGTTATCAGTACCATATTGATTACATAATATTTTATCATTCATATAGAAAAAATTACATATATCTATATTTTTGTAAAAAAAAACGTTCAATGTTCCAGAAATACCCAGTCAAGAGCATTGAAAGTGTAACGTTAGGAAATAATTTATCGGAAGCGAAGGGAATATGTGCTTTCTTCAGTTTATAGTTTTATTCCAAGCGCCATTGCTAACGAATACGTGGAAATTGTGTTACATTATTTTTGTCATGTTTTCGATAGGACACGGCACCATCATGTGGTATGAAATCACTCCTAACTTTTTTCCAGAATTGAATACCGTTTTCTTATGCAATTCATTGATATTTTAATTGAGATTCAGGTTCCCAGATTTCCTGATGCAATTGCAACGATACGAAGGTATTCCTAAGACGCTGTGCGAAATCGTTGGATCAAAAACTGTTGCTAACTCGACGGAACAAGCGTATGTAAATGTGCTGTTGAGTTCCCGACTGAAACGATGATTATATTTACATTTCGAGTGTAACATCGATAACAAGAATCTGTTACCGTTCCAAATTCTGTTCATCGTTTAGTATGTTTCCTGTCTCTTTCATCCCTCTCCAGCTTTTATTTGAAAAAAATTGATGCAAAGAAACTCGTTTGTGGTTGACTACTTTTGTCAATGACAACTTGCGCTTTGATGAACGTCTTGACCAATTTCTACCCGATTGTGATTAGTTTGGTGCTTTTCTTAAGCTGTCACGTATGCGCGAGCATTAAGATTTTATTCTACAACTGCCCAAGTTGGATTGAAGTTGTAGAAGGTAATGAACTGTTTAAAGGTTTAAAATGTCCCGTTGACAAATGAGAGCTAACATTCGATCGCGACAACATGGTAAGTGCTGATTTGGTGTTATTTCACGATAATGTCTGATCATTAAATAGAACGCGAACGAATCATTTCTAGTAACATACCATCACATTATATCATAAGACTAAATTACTCGAATATTTACAACGAAACCAGACGTTTTCAATTGGACGATAACATACAGGTAAGTTGGAACCGACTAACGATTTGTTGTGTTGGGGAGAAATTGAAAATTGATATTTTGAATGTAATTTTGGATTATTGGATTATTGGATATATGCGGGGGTCAGAGACTCGTCG
>NW_022595289.1:3207822-3250057 GCF_009176505.1 Sitodiplosis mosellana
GAAGAGTTTTAGAATGAGACTGAATCTTTATTGAACATAAATTCTTACATTTAAATCCAAGCCTACTTATATATCAATGATATATAATACAGAGTTTACTTTTATTTGAATAATAAATATACAAATAGTATATTCAACAGTCGGCGCCGTTTTCGGCCATTGCTGGCCATTTTTGGCCGTTTTTGTGTCGATATTTCAATACTTCTTCTACTGATACTTAAAGAGGGCCTCAATATCTTTCGAAAAAAATCGCAATTTATGTAACTGAAACAAAAAATACGCCGAAAATATGTTAAATATTCAATATGCCATATTTGGTCAAAAACAGGCCAACGACGACTGAATTCGATGATGCATTGCGGCCGATGAAAACAAATTTGAGATACAGATTTTTGCATACCACCCTAAAATTGTATGCTCTTTCCATTTTCGATTTGAAAAAGATATGTTAATAACGTATTTTTTCGAGAAAAATTACTATTTTCTTCAACTTTTCTGATTTTTCAAAACATTCTGGCCGGCGCCATTTTTGGCCAAGCCAAATGATATTTTTGTACAAAATTCATGTGGTGTCACTAAGGGGACCTCAATACCTTTCAAATAAGCCAATATTCATGTAGTTGTGATCAAAAATACGCAAGAAATAGCCTAAGATATGACCACCTTGCCATAGTACGAATTTTCGGCCAAAAATTCGCCGATGGCCAAAACTTTGGCATAGAGGCCGAATTCAGAAAAGTGCTTCCTACATTTTCGATAGGTCTTGGCCCCAGCAATGCGTGATTAAATTATTGGCACGCAATTCTGTTACACCCTGTATAGTTCACTATAGTTTACTATGCAGTTTACTATATAGCTATCCCTTTTCCGCTCATTCATCATCGACATTTTTCCGCTCAACTTTTCTGTATTACATTTTCGCTCCAAACCATTCATATACGGTGAATGTGGCAGTCTGAGCTGTTCACACAGTGATAAAGCAAGATGTTACAATATGCTTGATAAAGACTACAAATTTTAGTTGTCATTTGATAATTCGAATTGTATGGATTACATCACGGAAAAACTTTTTGAAAATGCACTGAGTCGAAATGTGTTGCCCATTGTGATGAGTGCACGTCGTGGCGACTATGAAGAACATGCACCAGAACCATCGTTCATTCACTTTGAATCAGCAAAAGAATTGGCCAAATATTTGATGATATTTATGAATTCTTTTTTTCACCACACGTAGTGTTGGCAGTCGAACACTTTTGAACGCTTGTTCGACCGTTCGAAAACTTAAAAAAAATTATATTGTTCGTTCGTAGGAATTTAAAAAATCGACGATCGAACGAACGAACAAAATAATTTTTTTCAATAATGTCGAACGAACGAACGTTCGAAGCCAACACTAGCCACACGGCATCTAACCTCAAAACCGGTATTGACGTAGCCCATTTTATTTTTATCGAATTCATTCAAACTATTGTCAAACAGAATCAAACAGATATGGTGTGAATATGGAGAACTGGTCGCGAATATATTACAATGTTTTATAAAATGATTGTCGTACCTTGATCTAGGCGCCTTTTTATGGCTTATTAGAATACGTGCTCGATTGCTCTTACCTGCTCTTTGCTTTGCCTTATCTCATATCTAACGCGTTACGTAGATTTTATTAATCGCAATAGTTGTTTTCGCTTCTAAAACAACGATATGACAATGATATACACTACACAAAACTTCATACGATTCAATAGAACGGAGTAGTCTTCTCGTTGATCTTTAATTAACACCACGTGAAATGAAAAACAAGTACAACCTCAGCTCTAGTTTAAGTCGGGAAGGTAGCCATTTTTTCTATAACTGATTAAAATTATTGCTGATGAATTTCTTTTTTTTTTGGTTCTATGTTTCTGTGATTTTAGACAACAAAAGACCCAGCATCGACTACAATGGGAATAAAGAGTACACATTGGATGAAGCCATCTACCTCACAGGTGAATTAACATCGAAATTGGATAAATGAAATGATGTGATAGCTAATTACGCCTTAAACTTGACTTTGCAAACAGGCTTCGGGCGGTTCAATGTGGCTATAGTGATTTTGTCTGGAATAGTCATTATGGGTGCTACGATAGAAAACATAAGTATTGCATTTGTTCTTCCTTATGCAAATTGCGATCTTAATATGACAACAACTGAATTGGGACTCGTTTCATCGATCGCATTTCTCGGAATTGTTGTGAGCTCGCACTGGTGGGGTTTCCTAGCGGATACTTGGGGACGACAGAAAGTCATACGGTTGACCGCAACATGTGCACTAATCAGCGCCCTCTTATCCGCTTTTGCAGTGAATGCAGCAACGTTGGTTTTACTACGATTTTGCGTTGGGATATTGTAAGTAATTGTGTTTGATTTTTTTTAATATTAAATCATTTTCTTTTATTCTGCGTCACTTGAAAAGGGAAACAGAATTTCTACAAGTTTCTTTGGGTCAATAGTACATTTTTGTTTTGTATTTCACAATTTGTAGCATTTCGGGTCTTCAAGCAAGCGTCTTCTCTTATGTCAGTGAGTTCCATACCAAATTGACCGCTCCAAGAGCAGCATCGTTTGTGTCCATGTTTATGCCAATGATTTTTATTTTTGCTTCAATCGTTGGAATGATACTAATTCCAATGAACTGGAGCATCAATTTATTTTTCATCAAATTCGTTCCATGGAGACTGTATATTATCGTCATTGCTATTGTAAATGCTGTGAATACCATAGTGTTCTCATTCATGCCCGAAACGCCAAAATTTCTGCTTGCTATGAGTAAACCAAATGAAGCGTTAGATGTTTTGAGGAAAATGTACGAAATCAACACTGGAAGTATAAAAGAAGTGAGTCCAAAAGAATTCCCTTATTTTCATTCGTTCCATTTATACGAATGTTATCGCTATTTAGGGGTATCCAGTTTATTATTTGATTAGTGAGGCAAGTGCAAATGATTTGACGGCAACAAAAGGATTTATGAACATATTGAAATTAGTGTGGAATCAAACAAAGCCAATTTTCGTTGCACCATACTTAGACAGCACGGTTAAGCTCTGTTTCATGGTGTTCACACTTTTCGCCATTGGACATGGAACTGCAATGTGGTAGGCAGCTTTTGCTATTTTATCATTTTTATACCTTTGTTAAACGCATCTGACTACAAAATTTGTACATAAAACGTGTTATATTTGCAACATATATTTTAAGGCTTCCAGATTTTCTGATTCAGCTTCATAATAATGAGGACGCAAGTAAAACGCTGTGTGGTGTTGTGGGACATGAACGACTAATTTTATCAAGGTAAAATTTCAAATCAAATAAAATCATGAGTGATTTTAACTTTGTCCTGATAATTTCAGTGATCAAGAATGTAATATAGATAACGGTGACACGTTAACATTTCAAATAATGTGCTATATCGGTGTGGTGTTTACGATCTTATCTGGACTAATAAGCTTTTATTTGGATAAAGTTAATCCACGTTTTTTAGTTCGTTCGTATTCTTGTTTATTGAAAGTCATTTTACTACCAAATTAGCTGCTAGGTGACTAGACTTTAACTTGACATTTTCTGTCTGTTTCAGCTTCATGGATTATAATCTCGGGTCTTTGTGCACTAGCGCTAAATCTTCTAACAGAGTTCTACACCATTGTTATAGCATTTGTCACATTTTTGAGCAGTAGCTTGTGCGCAGCGATTGTCAGTGCGATTAGCGTCAGCTTGTATCCAACACATATTCGTGCGATGGCCACGTGCTTCATATTCATGTTTGGCAGAATTGGAGGGCTAGCAGGAGGCAATTTGGTTGGTGTGCTGGTGGAAAATAATTGCAATTTGATTTTTAATGTATTTGCAGGCCTCGCATTCGGTAATTAAGATTCTTCTAATTTTTCGTTCTTTCATCAATTTCTCATGTTTTCTCAATTTAATCACAAACCAATTCTATTTACAGTATGCGCTTTCGTTTTTCTATCCATGAAAAAAGAAACTCCCACACCAGCGGTTCAGTCGAACGATCAAACAAACAATTGCTCGGCATAAGGGCGAACTGAAAGTGAACGATGTCACATGTGATATGCTGTTAGAATTACTGTTGTCAAGACTAATATCCATATTTATTGTTAATATTCAAGCATAACGTATTGTAATAAATAACAATAGACTTTTCATTTGAGAAATACACAGGAAAATTCTTGATTTTGCAATCACTTTTCTCTCGATGGTCGTTTGCAAATCAAAACAGTTTTTCAGGAGAATAATAGTAGTTTCCTCTCGATATTCAGATAATCTACTTCGTTGGTGGCTTTTGGTTGTTTTGTTTGTCTCAGCTCAGTCAGCAGTATTTGACAAGTGACTTTGTTTTGGTTTTGTGCGGTATATTCACGAACTGTTGTGTCAAATTTATTGTTTGCTGAAGAAATTACACGTAGTTTTACGATATTTTCGTAACAGGGTTCAAAAACCAATAAATCAAGTGTTGTTCTTTCCGTCGTTGAAATAATTTTCATATCTTTTAGTTTCTCGTTACACAAACCACATGAAAAAACGTGTTGTGTGTGTTGCGCCTGAAATTGTTCCTGATTTTGTCATCAATCAGTCGAGCATGGATTTTAGTGAAGAAGAATTGAACCTTTTAAACAAAGGCCTGAAATATTCGCCAACACCGTCTGTTTTACCGCTAACCACTGCAATTCTTGACATTGAAACTGTCCTGAAGTTCAGAATGAACTCAGTTAAAGATGACATTAGAAATAAGGTGGAGAAAGTGATTGATTCGTTAAGTGAGAAAAAGAGCAAAGTAACAAAAAAGATGAACAATGAATTTGACATTATTAAACAGCTAAAAAGCAAAAATTGTTACTACGTCAAAACGGATAAAGGCAACAAACTTGTTATCATAGATAAGGCGGACTATGATGAGAGAATGTTAAATTTAATCAACGAATGCGCCTATAAAAAAAGTCAAGAAAACTCCTCTACCAAAAATGATTCGGGAAAGTGATAATTTGAGACAAAAAATAGGAAAAGTGTTTGGTGCGCGTCTGGCTCGAAATCTCAAAGTGTCGAATCCAAAAGTTGCCAGAATTTACGGTTTACCAAAGATACATAAAGCCGGAAACAAAATGAGGCCGATTGTATCTAGTATCGGGACCACTGACTATCTCATTGCTAAATGGCTAGTGAGAGAAGTCAAAAAACTGCCACCTTTTGAGAGTTTTTCAGTCAGAAACTCAATTGACTTCGCTGAAAAAAATGAAAATGTTGTTGTGAATTGTGATGAGACTAAAATTTCATTTGATGTGTGTTCTTTATTTCCAAGTATTCCAATTGATGTTGCATTGAAGGAATTTGAAAAATATTTAGAGCAAATTGATATTCCATTCGAACAAAAATCAGTTTATTACCAAGCAGCACGTATGTGTATGGATCATAGTTATTTTCAATTTCGTAATTCGTTTTATCATGTGTCGACTGGAACTAACATGGGAAATCCGCTTAGCCCATTGATTAGTGAGTTATTCATGTCGGCATTCGAACGAAAATTAAAACAAGAAAACTTGCTCCCCAGAATCTGGTGGAGATATGTAGACGATGTATTCGCGATAATAAAGAAAGACGAAATTGACTCAGTGTTAAACGTGCTCAACAATCGATTCGATTCGATTCGATTAAATTTACGTGTGAGAAGGAGGATGATAAATGTAAATAATCGTTTTTGGACATGGAATTGTCAAGTTCTGTGGACAATAAAATTGATATTGCCATTTACCACAAACCCACTGACACTTTGAGAACAATAACTAGTGATTCAAACTGTAGCATGCAACACAAATTGGCTGCATATCATTCAATGGTTCATCGATTGTGTCGAATGAAACTCTCAGCACAAAATTACATGACTGAATACGCTCGCATTAAACAAATGGCGAAAATAAATGGTTTCAAAGGAGATTTGGTCGACGTGTTGATAAAAAAACATTTAGACAAAATAAACAAATTTAATAAAAAACAAATAGACGTTTGACAGCTACGCTGACAGTTGTGTTTTTTTTCGTTTCTCGTCTTTGTTTACATTATTTTATCGTTTTTAAATAGTTATCCACATTTTTTTGTCACAAATTTTATATCATTCTATTCGTAAAGACTTGCTGTATTTGAATATTATAAAGTTCATCCGTGTCAACATCAATTTCGTCGATTTATTTCTGTGATAATTTGTGCACATTTTTGGTTACGTCGCTCTCGTTACTCACATCGTTTTCCCGTGTTATTGTTGTTGTTTTTTTTATAACCATAAAATGGCCCAATGTGCGTTGTGTGTGAAACCCGTAGCCAATGACAAAAACAAAAGCATTTCATGCTATGGTTTATGCGGCAAACATTTTCATTTTGCGTGCCTTAATAAAAATGATTCCACCACTGTTTTCAATAAAACTCTGACAAACTTTTTGGCGAAAATTTCCGGTTTACAGTGGTATTGTGACAGTTGTCAGCCACACACTCTTAGTGGCATTGTAAACAATTTCACTGAGTGTTCAAATTTTATTTTGGACCTCAAACAATCGCTAGTGCCTCTCATCGACAAAGTGTTGTGCGCGGACTTACCGCAAAAGAATGCCAGCAACCAAAATGAACGAAATGAGCAGAATATCGGTGCTACAGAAGTGATTGAAATTGACCAAAATTCGTTTCTTCGTTTTATTGAAAATGCCAATGCCACCGTGCACACTGAAAATGTTGTGATCGAAGAAAAGTCAGCGGAACCGATGGACGTGAGTGAAAAAAACGATGACTTGGACATTACAGTCGTCCCAAATGTCGAATCGGATGCTGCTACATCGAGTGTATATTTTGACACTCCACGTCCGGACCAAAAACACGTTAAGCGTAGAATTGGTTGCTTAATCAACGAAACGGTGAAACGTACGTGCCTCACATCATCCGACGATCCAGGTATGTCACGCGTTGACAACGCTGCTGATGAAAGTGTCAGAACACCATCACTTCAGCAGAATGCAATAAATTTGCGCAATCTTGTTCACGCTCCGGCCCGCAAACCGGTTATAAAAAATGCCTCACGCGCTCAAGCCAGCAATTTGCACGCCAAAGCGGTACCGTTACCACAGGTCAGCAATTTACACAAGAAAATTGTTCCATCAGTTCTACTGTCATCCAAACTGACGAAGAGCGTTCACATTTCACGCTTTTCAAATGACACCACCTGTGATGATATTTTGAGTCATTTGCGCTCCATTGACTCCACATCCAACATTGTCAATGAGATTCAATGCAAAAGATTGACAAGTGGTGGCCGGCCAATTTCAAGCTACAAATTCATAACGTTCTAACTGACCTTTCCTCGTCAATATTTTGAACGTGTTATTAACCCGTCGATATGGCCAAGTTCAGTTAAGGCCTGTGAATTTGTGGACAAACCAAAACCTCCCTCGTCCACCAGTGCACCACATGCAAATTCAAACCGGCAGTCAAAAAACGGGATGCCCTCAAATGGCAACACAAACAGAGTCAGAAACCATCCTCAGCCAATGTACGCTTATACACAGGCACCGACGACACCGAATGTGAACCATTGGTTCAATCCATTTGCTCAGCGCCCAAGTCTCTACCGCGCAGCAAACTCCGAGCAACAGCAAAACCGTTTCGTCCATCGCGTGGACAACAGACGATTCCGTTGAACCCCAAGCTGCACACACCCGACGCGACACGCATCAGTGTCTACTACCAAAACATTCGCAGCTTGGGTAACAAACAGGATGAATTTTTCCACAAATGTGCTGCTTTCGGTTTTGACATAGTCATCTTGACTGAAACCTGGCTCAAACATAGCCACCGTAATGCCGAATTCTTTAATAGCACTTACGACGTCTACCGCAAAGACAGATCATTTAGACGAGGTGGAAGTGTTCTCATTGCGCTCAACAATGAAATCTTCTCTACTGAAGAAATTAAATTCGACAAAGTGGACATTGAGCACGTATGCATTAAAGCGAGCTTGCCAACACACAACATTTTTATTTACAATGCATACATTCCACCGAACTCACCCAACGAAATCTACGCTTTGCATCGTTCAGCCATTGAATCACTCACGACAAATGCCGATGACGTTGTGATAGTTGTTGGTGACTTTAATCTGACAAACGTTGAGTGGATAAATGACGATGAGGATAGCAATGTGCTTGTTCCCTCTAATTTCCACTCCCAATGTGCTGCTGATTTCATTACCGGCCTGATGGGCCTGGGCCTCCAGCAAATCAATTCAATAAGAAATCGGAACTTCAAACTGTTGGACCTATTTTTCACAAACGACCATGCCAACACATCAATTTCCGATGCCACTAAACTGTCACTGACGGATAAAATCGACCATTACCACCCTCCTCTGCTGATTGAATTTGAATGGCATCCGAATAACAGTGGTTCCGAAAACCAGAATAATACGCATTTCAACTTCAAACGGGCTGATTTTCAGCGCATGAACGAATATTTTGCTGCCGTCAATTTCGATGACTTATTCGCAAACAAATCACTTGCGGAGAAGGTGTCATCCCTTCATGACGTGCTAGCGGAAGCTATTCAGTGTACGGTTCCAACGTATGTCCGCAAGAACAACCAAAAATGCCCATGGAAAAACAAAGAACTTCGACACCTCAAGAACTTAAGGAAAAAAGCCTGGGATTACTGGAAGCTGACCAATGATAAGGAGCCATTTGAAAAATTGCACGAGGAATTCAGTGCAAAAAACACTGAACTATACAATCAGTACGTCGACAAAATGAAATCAAACTTGAAAAGTGATCCTTCTTCGTTTTGGCAATATGTTAACTCTAAGAAGAGCACTGATAACATTCCAAAAAACATGCGATTCTGTGACACCAAGACATCCAGCGAATCAGAGCAAGCAAATTTATTTGCGGACTTCTTTGGGAGCAATTACTCCACATCAACGACGCCAAATAATCAACCGTCACCTCAGTCTGAGAACACCTCTTGTTTCCAGCTTGACCTCGATTTTGTCATGACTGAAATGACGAAGGTCAACACCAAGAAAGGTGTTGGACCTGACGGTATTCATCCTTTGATTTTAAAGGAGTGTGCTCAGACGCTTGCTAGTCCGTTGACCAAGATCTTCAATGAGTCGCTTTCATCTGGCATTTTTCCCGACGAATGGAAACGATCGAGTGTATCACCCATATTCAAAAAGGGCGCCAGATCGGACATTGAAAACTACAGGTGCATAGCAAAACTACCAACGATCGCTAAATTCTTCGAGCATCTCGTCAACGTAAATTTGCTTGAAATTGTTCGTGATCGCATCTCGCCTAACCAACATGGCTTTATGAAAGGACGATCTACAGCATCAAACCTAACCGAGTTTGTGTACTACGCCCAGAGTGGCTTAAACACTGGAGCTCAAGTTGATGTCCTGTACATGGACTTTACGAAAGCCTTTGATCGAGTTGATCACAGCATATTGATCCAGAAGTTGGAAACATTCAATCTACCTCAAAACATGCTGGCATGGCTTAAGTCGTACCTGGAAAATCGTACCCAATTTGTCAAACATGGAGCAAGTGAGTCGGTCGACTTTACAGCGTCGTCGGGGGAGCCACCTCGGACCAACACTGTTCCTGCTGTTCATCAACGACATCGTGGATCAAATGCCCCCAGACATCATGATATTATTGTTTGCTGACGATATCAAAATTGCCAAAATCATCAAATCTCAGCAAGATTCGGAGATATTGCAACAAGCCATCGACAAACTTAAACATTGGTGTGACGTGAATCGGCTGCACCTTAACCTCAAAAAATGTGCAGTACTATCTATCTACAAGAAACGTCAGCATTTGGATACAAACTACACCTATGGCGACTATACCTTCGACAAAGTGACTGAACACAAGGACTTGGGTGTTCTAATTGACAGAAAGCTATCTTTTGCCAAACACATCGACATGGTCACTTCGAAGGCAACGGCTGCACTTGGCTTTGTCAAACGCTTCTGCCATGATATCACCGACGTTACCACACTAAAGTCGCTGTATTTTGCATTGGTTCAATCCCACCTCGACTACTGCGCCATGGTATGGCTTCCATTCCACAAGATCCACAGCGACAAAATTGAATCCGTGCAACGCCAATTCACTATGTACGCTCGTCGTGAATACCCATCCGTGCATAACCAATATTCAATCACACCGTATGAGCAGCGATTGTCAGACTTGAACATGATTAGTCTTCGCCGTCGACGTGTCAACGCGTCATTGACATTTTTCTACGACATCATCAACGGTAACGCTAACTGTCCAACAGTTAGTGACCAAGTCTCATTCCATAATGGCCGTTCGTTGAGACACAGTGAGCAATTCAAGGTCAATGACAAGCACATGAAGTTGGTGCGCGAGGCTCCAATTCCTCAAATGTGCAAAATGGCGAACATGGTGCCACAATTGTTCACAAGAGCTACCTCGAAGACGAATTTTGCATCATCGGTTCGCAAAATGGCGGACACCACTTTTGGATCGCTTTGCAAACTCAAATGACTACCTGGCCGCCTCGTCAATTTTTCATCCAGGTAACCTCATTTATTTGTATATGTTCTCTACGAGAACACGTAGATACTACCCACACTAATTATGGAATTACGATTTTCATGTTGCCGTTAAACCCGACCCATGATCTCAAACGGACGAACCCGTCAAGGACAACACAGATTGCCCGTGTGCCATTTTCTTTGGGATGCCGCTGATTGCAACAAACATGAGCCCACACAAATCACGCAGCAAAAATCAATACTAAAATTCTGACGAATTATTTTCCGTACATTCCTTCCATATGTATTGAAATGATGATACCTTTCTGTGATGTTTACACTTATTTATTGTAAATTCATTTTGTTCTTTGTTAAAGCCATCCACGAGTTGGCGACTTAATATTCTTATCATTGAAATCAAATTTGAATTATTTATCAAATAGCATCAAATGCTCTAGTTACGTTTCAAATCATAGTCCATGTCAACTCAATGCACTCTGCAATCGACATGGATCTGCCTTTACAGACGTAAAACTTCTCGTCAATTTATCTACCGGTATAAATTGAGCGACGACTTTTGCTGTCCTAGAGTCTCAAATTAACGCGTAATTAAACGCTTCACATAGCCTTTGTCCCTTGGAAACGTTTACCAAAGGTTATCTTGGACCGTTTGCATAGACTAATATCAGGCATTTCCATCTTGGTTGCATGACTGTTTTCGTTTTCATGTTCCTACTATTGTGATTACCGCATAATTTACGAAAAGAGCATGGTTTTTAACGAGGCGAGAACTGATAGTTATCGAAACCTATTGCTACAAATTGTTTATTATTTTAAATATGTAACAGTCTTGCACTCTTTTCCTGCCAAACCTCAATCAAAACCCACATTATATTCAGCCAGAGCTTGGCGGTGTTTAATAAAATAAAAAAAAAAATAATTTATCGACATTGTTTTCGCAAAACACGCCAGAAGTGGAAAGAGTTAGAGTTGCTTTGCCATATATCCCACAAATTATGAACAAGATAAAAAATAAGTTGCGTGAATGTAATTTAACCATTGTGTATACGAATCAAACCAAAATAATGAATTTGTTGGGTTCAACCAAAGACACAATTGATTCTTTACACAAATCTGGCATTTATGCTATTCAGTGCCCCGTTTGTATGTGTGAATACATTGGACAAACGAAACGTAACATTTCAGTTCGTTTCCGTGAACATTGTTTGTGCATAAAAAACAAACAGGGCTACCGCTCTGCCTTAGCATTACATGCATTGAACAGCGGTCATTTGAATATCGACATAAGCAACTTACGGCTGGTGAAAGAGATAGGCGACGCGCGCAAATTAGACGCATACGGAAGTTACTTTATTCAGAGGAGCAACAACGCATTGAATCTGGATAACGGGAACATCGAGTCAAATTTGCTGTCTCGTTTGCTATGATGCTACACCGACCGATGTTTTTACGTGACAACCGACGACTTTTCTGTTTAGTCGTGATGCTGATGATGGTATGATAATACCGAAATGCATTCAAGGTACTCTTCTCAAATTCTTTTGTTTTAAATGAATTGAAAATATTGAATTAGTGAAAACAATAAGGTGTGATTCAATTGTTTGTTGATTTATCGGTTTTCACGTCGCTCAAGAACATATTTATTATTTACAAACCACATGATTTTTATTATTCTGTGTCACTTTGGTCTACTTTTACATCACATTTAATCGAGTTACATTATAATTTTACACACAAATTTACGGTTCACTTTGTTCTCACATTTTTCTTTGATTTTATTCCATGCGTTTTTGAACATTTTATATTGTTCGATTACTTTTTGATTTGATTGGTGTATTTTTGTGGCTTTTGCAAAATAGTCCGGATTGAGAATTAAACAAACGGATACGAAGATATATGAATCAACAAATTCACTATTTTTTAAATTTATTCAATGAAAATGTTTTTGTTCGTATTTTGTTCAGAAATGAGTCTAATATTCCATGTGTTATGGGTTCTTTAGCAAAATGGTCAAAAAGTAAGGGTTTTGGCTGATCGGAATTACGGCCGCCATTAAACCGATATGGCAGCAGTAGCAGTGACGCCAGAAGAGTTCTCTTATGAATAGTTATTTCTTCAATTTTTCTATTATTATTAGATCTTTCCTCGCTCATTATTATATATTGGCAACCGGTTCCTTATTTTGGTTGCTCAACCTCCCACAAATTTATTTCTTTTTCACCAGCTTCCAAAATTTCATGGTATGAATTGCAATCGGTCTCACTGGCATTTTCTCGATGAAATTGTGGAAGAGAATCAGCTATTGACTGCAATACATTTGATTTGGTGTCCAATTCAGCGGATACTGCTGACATTTGCAACACATTTGCTAGCTAACTATCCGATTCCCAATGAAACGACACTCATTTTCGGAATGTATTCCAGATAAAACCAAAGTCACCATCAATGAATCAATACAAATGATCATCACACAAGAATTATACGAGCAGCAGAAAGTGTTTGGTGCATTAAATACAGTAATGCAAAACTTCAATTATACAAGTCAATTTTGCCGATAATCGACTATACTGACATAATCTGCCATAACTACGGTACACATGGAACAATTCGAAACTCGAAAAATTACAAAACATTGCAATAAGATATATTTTATTTGTTTATCTATCGACGAGATCATATCATCCCGTACTGTGAAAATTTGAAAATAATAAAATTATATGATCGCCGCACACTCCACATGGCTAGTTCAATATAAATTCCGGATAAAATACGTGATATTGATGATAACGAAGACTTTATTCATTTGCATAAGCAATATTTATTACACCCATAATTTTACTAATAGAGGACCTATTTTCACACTGATTTCTTCAGAAAATACCAAATGTAAGACATGCAATTAACCGAAAGGGAGAAAACAGGATAATAAATACAAAATTTCGGAATATCCGATTGAACGAGAATTCAAATATTTAAAAGAAAATTTTCAAAATTGGATATATTGACTGAGGTGAGAAAATATAGATAAAAATTTCACTCAAACAGTTTTTATTGTGACATCTAGTAACCTTTAGTTTAATCCGAAAATCTATTTATAATTAGTGATTTTTTCACTAAAGGTTCATTTTTGAAAAGGTATCAAACTTTTCAAAGTCAAGAATCACCCACATGTGTTCATGCCATCCCACATGTGTTCATGTCAATCGATGCCATCTTCACTGCGAAATTCCATCCTGATTGGTAATGTGCTTCGATTTGTCACCGAATGCTTCATCTTCTTTAGTTACGATGAATGTCTTTTAACAACTTTCTGGAGTTATTATGACTTTTACTTTTTTTGTTGTTACGGTCGGTATTATGTGCATACTTTTGGTGATTTGTATTTAATGAATGATACTCACAAGCACAACCCGATTATAATAGATAAACAGTTTGGTGTTAATGACATTTTGATTCTTTCCACTATGATTCTATTTAAACACATCGTTTCTGTGTTCAGTAAAACTACAAATTCAATTCGTGGTTTTTTATCTCCAAGAGAAAGAAAATTTGACTTCGATAGCACAACAATATGTATTTAATAATCAAGTCATCTCTAGATGAAATCCTGGATGAAATGTTGGGAATAGATCTTTTCTGCTTTCACGATATTGTATGTTTGTATATGTGAGCGGACGAAAGCAATGTGGTGAAGTGAGATCAATTTCACGTGTAAGATATATTTATATTGGTGTATTTAGTTATTGTAGATAAATTTATCGCAGAATTATCTCTGGTTCAAAAATAAGAAATCAATATGAATGAATAAAATCCATCAATTGGTACAAAAAGTTATATTTTTCTGATACAGTACGCCCCCGCAAATTAGAAACCCGAGAATTAGAAAGCCTCAGAAATTAGAAATGAATTTCAGGTTTGAAAATTTGTATGGAAAATTTCTAATTTCCGGGGTTCATTTCTAATTTACGGGGTTTCCGAATCATTTCATTCAAGACAAAGGGAAATTTACTTCATTTTTAATGAAAAAACGTAATGAAAGTCTTTTCCATTTCGTTGAATAACTATATTAGCAGATCAGCTTGAGATTTTCGACGTTTACAATGAAGTTAAAAATTAAGTCAAGAAGTAATCTGTTCCATATTGTCTGCGTCAATCATCAATCATCAATCATTAACAAATCGAAACCGATTTGTTCCATCAGAGAATTTACATATACAAAATTGTATATAGAATGCTAACGTTTTAATATAATAAGAACAGCCGGTCATCATTTATTTCGGTTTGTTCCGAGGAGTAGTTTATCCAGTAAAATAAACTAACAGACTTACTATATATTTATAATCACTAAAATACATACAATACTGATTGAACAGTGTTCAATATATTGTTTTCAATTAAGCAAATCATTCCCCCTATCAGTTTTTTATTTGATACACCGTTTTTGGATGAAATTGAACAAACCTCAGAAATTAGAAAACTCCGCAAATTGGAAATGGTCTCGGGACATTTCATTTCTAATTTGCGGGGGCGTACTGTATACATTATAAAAATTAATGCAAAAAACTTTAAATATCCTCACAAACATCGTCTTTTTTCTCTCAAAATAACAGAGCACGAATCCGTGCATCTATTGATGCATCAATAACCAATGTAACATTGGTTTGCTCAAATATACCAAATGAACACCATGCTGAAGGTAAGAACGAAGTTCAAGTAAAAAATAAGATAATGGGGTCAAAGGAAAAACAAAGAAAATTCCGAAATATCCGATCGAACGAGAATTTAAATATTTAAAAGAATAATGTTCAAATTGGGTATGCTGACTGGGGTGTGAAATAAGAGATACAGATTTCACTCAAACAGGTTTTATTGTGACATCTAGTGGCCTCCAACTTAATTCTGAATTCTATTCATAATGAGTTATTTTGTCACTCAATGTTCATTTTTTTAAATTATTTCAAACTTTTCAAAGCCAAGAACTAACCACATGTATTGATTTGCTTATGAGATGTTTATTGAAGAAGATGCTATAATTTACAATCTAATCAGAATGGAAGATTAGAAAACTGTTGGATCAGGATATAGTCGTGCGGCGGCTCGACTTTGAACCAAACCCATTGGAACCGGTCCATAGGTGCGTGAATCAATGCTATTGTCGCTATTGTCCCCCTCAAGCCATAGGTGACCCTTCGGTACAATTATTACTTTACTGCGAAATGTTCTCATCGATGCATCCTGATTGCTAATATGTTTCGATTTGTCACCGTCAAATGCTTCATCTTCTTCAATATCGACGAATGGCATGATGTCTTTCAATGCATCTTCTTTCAAGTCTTTGTTCACTTCGGTTTTTGACGTGGATCCAAATGGATTGAAGTTGATTCGGGGTTTCATGTAGATTTTATCGCCGGGCAAACCGACCACACGTTTGCAAACCAACATTTTTGGTTCGATTGGACTCTTGGCTATGACTATGTCACCTCGTTCATAATTTTGTAATCGCTTACTTATTCTCTCGGCAAGTAGAATATTATTTGAATGCAATGTCGGTTCCATCGATGGACCAGTTGTCTGCAAATAAAACATTTGAAATTCAATTGGCAATTTCAATTTTTTCCATTCAATTGAATAGAATGTCATTGCATTGCAAATCAATATACCGTGACAAAATCAGCAATATATTCGAATACACAGTGCCCAATACAGCCAGCTTGGACTAGTGCCGTCAAAAGTACCCGTTTTTCCGTCAGTGGTTTAAACATTTTATTGTTTCTATTAACTCCAACGGATGAAATTTCGAATTTCATTCACATTTTCAAATTGAAAATGCTTCTTGTTATGACTGTTTCTCGGTTGAAGTCAAGAGAGAAAAAAATGGGTACAACAAATCAGTTACACTGACGTTTGGCAAGTTGTCAAAAACATGTGAGAGATTATTTCACAGCGATGAAAGAGCATTGAACGCACTCCACTGTTAAGATTGTATTATCAGCACACTCAACTGAAATTTGACATCTGACTTGTCATCGTTGGTTATATTATTACAGAAATTTTACAAGAAACTCAATTTTTTGTCAGTCATCATCATGTTTGTCACATCTGTTGTTTAACTTGGATTAGAAAAGTTTAGTTATTATTTATAGATTAAATACGATACGTTCAATCGATTTCTAGTTAATTTTCGTTGAAATTAGGTGAATATAAATAAATTTACGTGAATTTAACGTTTCCAATAAGAAAAAAAAAGAGTTGACAAAGTGAAAGTATACAAACAAAAACATGGATCCATCAAATCCATTTTGCAATTTATTTGGTAGCGAAACGGTGACGAATGCACCGAGCGCACAGCCAGACCAATCAACAATTAATGTGATGGATCAGAAAATTAACGGCCTTATCGAGCACATATTCTCGATTACTATAAATCGAACGCCACAAAAGAATAAGCAATTAGTGTTTATGGAAGACTTGGCAGATGTTTACCCCACGACGACTTTGATGAACATGGAACTACTCGAACAAGCACTTTTCGAACGATTGCTGCTCACTAATCCACGTGATTATCTCATTCCAAATAATACACAGAACGATGAAACCAACGACATTGCCGAAGATAAAGTGATTTTGTATTTATATCGCGCGTATGAACGTCTTTTGAAATGGAGCCGAAACCAAAACGAATCGTCACTGAGCGCAGAATGTGAAACCATCAAATTGTTGATTTTGAGAAATGCAAGCACAGCACAGAAACAGCCAGAGCTGTATGAAAATCAACAACTCTCTGAGCAATGGCTCACTTTGTTCCGCAACTATCTCGATGAATTTGAATGCAAATGTGAATTCTTGTCAAAGGTGGTCGCTGATGTGGCCAGCGACAATGATCCCACGTACATTGAATCGCTTCGTGGAACGTAAGTTTGCCTTGATTGTTTTTACTTTTTATTGAATTTCGCTGACATTGAAAAAACTAAATTTTAATTTTTCACATTTCAGATTCAATGATGTGTTTGCCAATTGTTTGCGTTCGGCCAAAAGTGCGTCGTTAATTACGCTTGAAAAATGGGTGCTGTACACAGTAAAAGCATTTGTGAGCGATAAAACAAATGCAACACTTGCGCAACTTCTATTGGATTATGCAACACCAAAGGCTCGTTTGCCTGGCGGAACAGTTGATGGCATTCAATTCTCCGAAACGCTACTGGGAGCATTGCTGTCTCTCTCTATTCTGCCGAAAACCCACAACGGACCCTATGAATACTTTGACAATATGGCCGATGCTCAGTCAAGCTCATTGACGAATTCACTTTGGAACTACTTAACCTTACACTTGGATGAAATACACACCATCTTCAAAGGTTTCCTGTTGGTTGGTGGTGAAACGCGAAACCGTATGCTTGAATGGATCGGGCTGTGCTTGCATTCAAATGTGGGACGTGGCCAAATTTGGAACCAACACAATCCAGCTGCTATGTTGGGTGCATCCAAAGTGGTTCCGGATTCGTTTATGATTGGATTATGTGGTGTTTTACTACGATTATGCAAGCCATTGTTACGGCCGAAATTCAAGGTCCTTGATGTTGATCCCACATACTTTGCTGTGGGCGATGCCGACCGTCAATCAAAAAGTGTACACATGTACGACGTCGAGAAGGAAACGTGTTTGATTACAAACCTAGATGAGAATCAACCGCGCAAAACGGCCGATTCGTACAATTTCGTAACCGAAGTATTTTATATGACACACAAAGCGATTGATTTGGGCTATCGCGTTTGCATCGACAAGTTCATTCAGATGAATCGTGAAATGGCACGACTGCAGGACCTCTACCGAGATGCAGCAACACAGGGCGGCTCGGAAGTGGCACAAAATGTAATGGACGCGCTGAAAACACACATGCCAAAGTATTTGTGTTTGCAGAAATTGATTAATGAGCCCAATAACGATCAATACTTGTTGCAATTTTACGAGGCAACATCACTGTGGCTGACGCTTTGTGCATCAAGAATTCCTGACCCCGAAAATCCAAACAAAGAAATCAAAGTGAACGAAGTGAATTTGCCAATTGAAACGCCAGCACCCCACAGCTTGGCATCCATCCCCGAATTCATTGTCGAAAATATTGTCGTGTATTTGACGTTTATTCATCACTTTGAGCAGCAAGCCATCGATACTGATCTGGATACACAAAGAAGCATCTTCACGGTTCTTCTGCTGTTCATGGGTGACGTGAGCCGAGCTCGAAATCCACATTTGCGGGCCCGTTTGGCTGAAGGTTTAGCCAGTTTTTTGCCGAAAAAATGCACTTCATTCAGCTGTAGCTCGAAGTCACATTTGTTCACACAACATCCGCATCGACTTGAAATCGTACCCAATCTGCTCAGCGTGTTTGTTGGCATTGAAATGACAGGTGAATGAAAATCAATGTTTAATTTTGCAGTAAAAATAAATCCAACGTGCTTAATTTTACCAGATAAAAATTAATATTTTTCATTTTTATCGTTCAGGTCAAAGCGTGCAATTCGAAATGAAATTCAACTATCGACGCCCGATGTACGCAATCATGGAATATTTGTGGGAAATCGAAGAGCAGCGACAACGTTTCCGTGATTTGGCTTTGCATGCTCTTGAGCATATGGAAGATGTGAATCCTCCGTTGTTCTTACGATTTATCAATCTGTTGATAAACGACGCCATCTTCTTGCTCGATGAGTCGCTGTCGAATTTGCAACAGATTCGTCAATTGCAACAAGCGCAAGACCATGGAGAATGGGACAATTTACCAGCTAACGAACGTGAACAAAATCTGGCTAATCTACAGCATGTGGGCAACTTTGCGCGTATTGATAACATTCTGGGTCGTGACACAATCAACATTCTAAAACTGCTCTCCTCAGAAGTACCCGAAATATTCTGCCATCCAACGATGGTCGATCGTGTGGCTGCTATGCTCAATTATTTCCTGTTGAAGTTGGTTGGACCAAACCAAGGCACTTTCAATGTTGGTTCCGAATATTTATCTTTATTTCAACGCATTTACATCAATCTTATCTTAATTATCGCGTTTATTCTCTTCATTGCTCTAGGTGAAAGACAAAAAAGAATACGAATTCGATCCAGCTAGAACTGTGTTGGAAATCTGTCGAATTTACATCAACTTGGAAAAATTAGATGGTTTTTGTTTGGCGGTTTCACAAGATGGCCGTTCTTACTCGGCAAAGCTCTTTGATTATGCCCAAAAAGTTCTTGGTAAATACAAGTTTCAAATAGAAAAAAGAAACCAAAACTGAAATTCCACAATAATTGGTCCTTTTTTTTCTTTCTTTTCATCTAGTTCGTATCGGTGGTGGTCAGTTGGTAGGGGAAATATCTGATTTTGCAACAAAGGTCAGTCAAATGGAGCTAGAAGAGAAGGAAAATCAAAAGGCACTAGAAGATGCACCAGAAGAGTTCTTGGATCCAATCATGAGTATGTTCAATCTACGTTTTTGTTGAAAGATTTTCTTTTTGAAAAGCTTCAATATGCTGTGTTCGATTACTAAAACTTCTTTTCGCTTTCTTTTGTGTTAGGTACGCTCATGACGGATCCGGTAATTCTACCAAGTTCCCATGTGACCGTCGATAGAACAACGATTGCCCGTCATCTGTTATCCGACCAAACGGATCCATTCAACCGTGAACCGCTAACTATGGATCAAGTGAAAACTGACGCTGAATTGAAAGAAAAGATAGACGCATGGATTCGCGAACGGAAATCAAATAAGACCAATTAATTGCTGTACATTCAGCCATACAAAACGCAATATTTCAATGAATTCGTAAAACATTTCAACACCTCAGCGAGTGTGTTAAATTTAAGTCAATAAAATTAAGAACATTGAATAAGCCAATAAAAAGTTGGACGAAAATGAAAACGGCGGATGGTTTGTTCATTTATTATATTGAAAACTACAATGGATAATAGTTAATTTTATATAAGTTCAATAGGAATGAATGGAATTAAATTGAATTTACACCAAGGGTTTACGGATGAAACCACCAATATCTTGACGACACTTTATAGGTTTATCAGAAAAAAAGTTGAACTTCGAATGTTAAACTCAGATTTTTCGATCGTAATTTTAGAAGGATAAATTTATTTAATGTAAAATTTCATTGTTAAAATATTTTTAATGAAAATTATTATGCCTTGCAGAAATAATTGTAAGTGAAAATTCTAGGGAAATTGTCTCAAGTAAATTCCTTCCAAAGAATCACAAATCAAGTATGTGCGAAGCCGATAGAGTTGAGGAAATTGACTATACTTTGCTATACACAGTCAAGTTTGCACGTGAAAGTGCTCAACGGAGGTGGAAGAGAAACAAATTGCGACTGCATATTTTTCGCACTCTTGATATTGCGTATTATAGTACGTTGGTATTAGAGAAGAGAAGATTGGAACACTTTACAAAATGTACTTCACGCAATCAATAAAAGTGGAATGGATTTGGCGCGTGTGTTTACTCGGTAGAACATTATTTAAAAAAAACACAAAACATTTGAAATGCCAAAATATTTTGTTTTTTTATTGTTTATTCAACCACATAAAAACCAGCTAAAAATTACACTCTCCACCTCTCATTATAATCACCCTAGTAATTCGCTTATATAGAATATTTTATTTGAATTTAATTCACGACATTCATTTTATCGACATCGTCTACGTTGACCACATGTAGAAGTAAGTTTGCTGCCATTGTGGAATGTATTCAAGCAATGGCTGACAAATGGTGCTGCTGAAGGGAATGGTGCAGGCAATGGCGTTGATCAAAGCAGTCAATTTGCGTTGAGTGAACTTCTCGTAGAATGGGGAACGCATGAGATATAAGAGTAGTTGAATTGTACGGCGCGAGAGTTCAAGACGTTGCTTTGGCGACAAAGACCGCATGTTCTTCTTATACATATTCAAACTGGCTAGATCAATGAATAAAGCTACACTATAACTCTTCCAGCTGTTGATGCCGAATATGCCGGCGCTTGTCAGATGGAACATCGGCTTCAAAATGTACAACACTTCGGCTGTAGTGAGGCTCTTATACTTGACAACTGGAACGCTGGTCGGTTCATCGACGGTGTCTGGGTCCAATGGTTTCCACGAACGCAAATAGACTGGCGGTGATCCTTCAACCTTACGCACCACACGACCGGATCTTTTCAATTTGAATGTGAACGTTGAATTGGCCGAGTCAAACATATCCGGCGCGGATTCAGCAGCCGATGCTTCGGCCAGTGTTTTGTCAATGTTCTTGCGATCAAGTGCAACAATTGGTGGGTTCTGAGTGATTATTTCCCGATGGTAGAATTTCAACACTAGTCGCCCGATGCATTTAACAATTTGCACAATTGTAATGAATATCCAACGGCCACGTTGACCCCATAGCTTTTTCGCTGACAGTTCAATGAACACTTCGCTGTATTCCAGTGTGGTCAGCAAAATTTTCAGCCTGTACTTGGACCGATCATTTGAAACGTACGCACTCTTTGACTTTTCAATGATTCTGTCGTTGAACAATACTAGCAAATTCGACAATGTGTAGATCAATTCGGAAACAATGGTCGAACTATTCACACGACCTGCGGTACATGAAAGAGAATTCATTGTTATCATTTTTCTTATATTTTTACTGTATGCATTTTGTGTCGTTACTCACCGACTAAAAAATACGATAGCCATTTGACTGTTGTTTCCACATCACCCACGACCTGTGGATTCGAGCTGACCCATAATTTATACGATTCGTATAAGTCTGGAAGTTTGGCCACAATTTTCGACATTTTTTCTATTTGAAAATGCGCACAAATTAACAAAAAAATTTAATTGAAAGAATCACGTCCAAAATTCAGCCCTTCGATTTGATGTTAAAAATAGCACACGTTATAGCCACAAAAAAATTTATACATTTCTTTTTTTGTATTTCGTTTGGAAATATGACTAAATGTCGTCCAGAGATTAAAAATGGAATGAATCGTCGGAAATATGAATAACATTTATAGAAATTCTGCGTTTCTTCGGTTTGACAGATAAAGGCGCAACGTGATTGAACCCTGCTCACGACAGCGTGAGCGTCACGCAGAAGAACATCACATAGCCGCTCAGTCAACTTGTTGTGTGCAAGTATTTTGAACACAATAAACATACCGAAGCTGTCACTCGAACGTTTCAGACGGATGAAACCAATGGCGGTGGAAATAGTTGTATTTTGTTACTGATTGTTGAGCGTTTTTTGTTTGTTTGTGTAAATATCTTGTGAACAGTGATTGAATAATGAAACCGTCTGGACGGGGGAAATTGTTTGCAGCACTCAATCGAGCCAGGGCTGAATTGGAACAAGAAAGGGCTGAAACGTCGTCGGTTGTATCAGCTGCTTCAAGTTCGGTAAGTGTTTTGAATCACACATAAATTCCTAAAATGAATGACATCTTTCGTATTCGCTTCCAAATCAAGGCAGGCAATGGAATTCAAAGCTTTCCACGGGGAGCTGGTCGAGCAAGACTTTTCAGACCAGAACTGTTGAACGCGCCAAATCTGAATGAAGCTGCAGGTCCCTTAACTAGATCCAGCACACCCTCCGATTCTGGCATTGCATCAGTGAGCAGCGATCATTCAACTGATTCGAATGCATCAGAAATGAAGGTGCAAAAACGCGGAACAAAAGGCAAGTTTTTGATTGCATTGGAAAATGAAACTTTTTTTTTCTTGTAAAATTCAATGATGTATTCTGAAGTAATTGTTTTATAAATATTATTTTTTTTAAACACAAAGCCGCAGGAGTTCACCAAATATTCCAAATTGAAAGAAGAAATATGAATAGTACAACTTTTGTTTATGTTTCCACTAATTGTTTCTCATTTCGTTTATTTTCTTTAGGCAATCCGATTTCGCTAGCAGTAAATTATATTCTGATCAAATGCCAACCAGATGTATCGATCTTTGAATATGATGTGCGCTTCGAGCCAAATATCCATTCAAACATGATTCGCCGCAGCTTACTGGCCAGTGCGATAAAACCAGTGATGTCTGTTTTTACATTTGACGGCACTTCTCTTTATTTGCCTCGTCAATTCCCCGAAAATGTGACAATTTTCAAAACAAATAATCGAAATGACGGCATGCCGATCGAAGTGATTATTTCATTTCGTCGTCAAAAACCGATGAAAGAATGTATTCATTTCTATAATGTGCTTTTCAAGCAAGTTATGCTACGACTGGAGTATGTTCAATTTGGGCAGAAAATGTTCGATCCAACCGAACCGAAAACGATTCCTCATCGTCAATTGACGATTTGGCCGGGCTATGCTCTCGCCTGCGACGAATACGATGAAGGTTTGATGCTGACGCTGGATACATCACATCGAGTTCTGTTCGATACCAAAGTGTCCGATTTGATGCGAAGGATTCGAATGAGCTGTGATCAACATTCCGGCCAAAATTTCAAGGATTTAGTTTATAAGAGCCTTTTGGGTGCCATTGTACTGACTCCGTACAACAACAAGACGTACACCATCCATGAGATTGACTTTGAGCAAACGCCAATGAATAAATTCAAAGTGGCGAACAATCGCGAAGTGACTTACGTTGAATATTATAAAACAAACTATGGTGTTGATATTCAGGATATTAATCAACCACTGCTGATCTCGTACAAAGACCGCAAAATGATAGCAAAAAATGGACGCGTGCAACAAGATCAAATTACAATTTGTTTAATCCCAGAACTGGCACAGCTCACTGGCTTAACGGACGAGATGAGAAAAGATAATATGGTGAGATTTGGCATTTGGATTTCGGAAATTTTACTAAACATTTATCGATGGTTTTTATCGATTATATTCCATTTGTTCTTAGGTCATGAGAGACATAGCATCTTGCACCAGATTAACGCCAAATCAGCGAGTCGATGCGGCACGAAAGTATATTGCCAAGGTGAATGAAACGCCATCGGCCAGGGAGGTTTTGGATAAATGGGGCTTGCGGTTGAGTGATGATATACTTCGGTTGCAAGGTCGTCAATTACCGTTGGAGGAGATAAAATTTGGTGCAGATAAAAGTATAACGGGCGTAACTGGTGACTTTCAAGTGGGCAACAACATTTTGTTTGAGGTTGTCGATTTGAATAATTGGATTTTAATGTATACAAAGCCCGACAATCGATACAAGGAAGAATTCCTAAATCAGGTTGGTCGATGTGCAAACGGAATGGGTTTGCATTGGCAACGACCTATTCAACATATGCTTCCAGATGATCGAAATGATACCTATGCGAAAGAGTTGCGTAAGCTATTGCAGCCAGACACACAAATGGTTGTGTTCATTTGTCCGACGTCACGGGACGATCGCTATGCCGTGATCAAAAAAATCTGTTGCAGTGAGCGTCCCGTTGCCTCGCAGGTCATCAATTCAAGGACATTGGCCAATCAACAGAAGAATCGGTCAATTGTGCAGAAGATTCTCATGCAGATGAATTGCAAATTGGGCGGTTCTCTTTGGTCCATCCGCATTCCATTTAGGAATGTCATGATTTGCGGCACCGACACTTATCATAATCCAAACAAGAGGGAAAATTCAGTAGCTGCATTTGTGGCATCGCTGAACGGGACCTACACAAAATGGTACAGCAAAGCAACAATTCAATCAAATCGCGAAGAACTTCTGCACGGCCTCACCGTTTCCATGGAAAACGCACTGAATGCATACAAAAAACGCAACGGAGTCTGTCCAGATCGGATCGTTTTGTATCGGTAAGAGAAGAACTGATTTAGATTTTGTGGCAATTTTTTACTTGAAATTATATGAACCTTCTTCACAATGTTTCAGTGATGGTGTGGGAGACGGGCAGTTTGCACTGTGTAGAGAGTTTGAAGTATCACAAATAAAAGCAGCGTGCCGTCTATGTGATGCGAGCTACAATCCGGAAATTACATTCATTGTCGTTCAGAAACGTGTGAATACCCGGATTTTTGCGGTAATTTCCGTAATACTTTCAATTCAAATAAAACGTCAATCAATGCATAGCATGCTTTCGTCATTGAGTCGAAATACGAATCAATAGCGAATGATACGAATGTTTCATTTATATTTTTCATTCAAATTTAGGTCGACGAAGGCAGGAATAATTTCGACAATGCACCACCCGGAACAGTTTTGGATCATTCGGTTACACGTCGTGGCTTATTCGATTTTTATTTGGTATCCCAGAAAATGAGGCATGGAACTGTAACGCCCAGTCATTATGTGGTCATTAAAAATGAATGCAATTTGACTGCAGATATTTTGCAACAGCTCAGTTATAGGCTAACGTATCAATATTTCAACTGGCCTGGTTCGATACGAGTGCCAGCCCCGTGCCAATACGCTCATAAATTGGCCTATTTGGTTGGCGAGTCCATTAAACGAGAAACGTCGGAAATATTAGAAGATAGGTTGTTTTACTTATAAACTGCATCCCGATTTCGTATAATCCATAGAATGTATAGTTTATTCAAATACAATCGGTTGACTCATTTTGAAGTTTTTTCATGCATTGAACAAATCCCTTACATTCATTCATACTCTGAAGAGTTCAATATTTTTTAAGTGAAAATCTGTCTTTAATTCTTCGTAAAATCTTATATAAATCGTGCAAAAAGAAAATAAATGAACAAAAACCAACGAAAACAATTACTGAAATATATTTTGTGAAATCAAAATTGTTTTGAATTGCTCCCGAACTTCGAAACGAGCCATAATGCAATGGGGAAATGTGTAATTTTGACATTTAAATTCGTGACTAACACTCACGATCACGGCTGTGAGCATACATCAACGGAATAGTTCATTGGTTCAGGTCATCGTGGCGTCTCTTTCCGACGCATGGTCTTTGTAAGCATGTCGCTAATGTGTAGTCGATTTTGTGCAGAATACAAAGAAAAAGCGCACTAATACACATGCAATCGACTCTATGGCTGCTGCTACAAACGCATTATATGCTTGACCGCCATACACATTTACTCGTGTGTGAATCCGATTTTCTCGACTGTAGGGCATGATTTTCGATTTTCAATCAATCGTATAGTCATTGAATGTAAAAGAAAACTTTGTTTTGAACTCTTTGGAAGACCGCACTTTAACCGGGAATAGTGTTTAGTGTGTAAAGAATTGAAAGCAATACGCGATAACGTATCTATATAACGACAGTAGACCACAACGACGAGTGTGGAAATATCAAGTATTTCTCTTTTGGTTGAAGTGTGAACAACAAGAAAATCGAGCAAAGTGAGCGTGTGTGTTTTTACCGAAAATGCCTTCGAAAGATCCATTGCCGCCAAAAGAAAGTGCACTTTTCAGAAAAATACTGGTAATTTGATCAATTTATTTTGCATTTGCCTTGGTGATAATCGAGAAAGACTGGCGTGTTTTGTCTGATTGAGTGAACGAGCGATACAGAGAGTGAGAGTGAATGTTCAATAGACACATTTCGTCAAGAGCGCACACCTCATGACATAGAACCTCTTTGCATAAAAAGCCGAACGAATAACGTTTAAAAGTCATCGATTTGTATGACATTAAATGAAAAACACACCGAATATTGTGTTCAAGCGAAGCGCCCACACATAGGATCATACTTTTCACAGTAAGACACCGCACCAAATACAGACGGCTTTCCGTCAGATGCAAATGTGTCGGTGCATTCGGCGCATGAATGACAAATTGCACGTCGAAATTACCTAATTACCTGTGCCGTCAGTTGGAGGTCATTAGATGTGTAGCTCAAACGGATTCCGGCACCGCTAAGTACCGCCACAGTGAAAGAAAAAAAAACTTGTTATCTTATGCCTGCATGCATTTCGACATACATAACCTCAAATTCATAATTTTTTTTCTTCTTTTTCGTTCACATTCGTTCACCTAAATTTCCGCGATCTTATTCTTATTGCAGAATTATTTACGTAATACACCAAATGACAAATTCAACTCCATTCAGCGATTTGTGTTATCTATCACTGCCACATTTTGGTGGTTAATATGTTTTTTTTCTCGTATGACTTATCTGTTTCTTTTCTTTTCCTTTCTCTGTGCGTGTGAAGAAATGTTACGAAATGAAACAATACAAAAATGGCTTGAAGCTAGCCAAACAAATTTTGACGAACCCGAAATTCACAGAACATGGCGAAACATTGGCCATGAAGGGGTTGACATTGAATTGCTTGGGCCGCAAAGACGAAGCATATGATCATGTTCGACGTGGACTGCGCAACGATTTGGGATCGCACGTTTGCTGGCACGTATACGGTTTACTACAACGATCCGATAAGAAATACGACGAGGCCATCAAATGCTACCGAAATGCACTCAAATGCGAAAAGGATAACATTCAAATTCTACGCGATTTATCATTGCTGCAAATTCAAATGCGCGACTTGGAAGGATACAGGGTGAGTAAGGTGTTGGCACTAGTGGTGAATTTCATTTCCCTCGACGTCAAAATTCTAATTGATTTGGTGTAATTTGCAGGAGACACGACATCAACTGTTCAAATTGAGGCCATCGCAGCATGCATCCTGGATTGGATTTGCCATGAGCTATCATTTGCTCGGCGATTTTGCTACTGCCAATAGTGTGCTCGATACATTTAGGCAAAGTCAAGTGAACGTAAGTCATTCATGAAAATGCCATCCATTTGAGTTTTAAATTATAAGCCACAGAAAAATCGCAAGCTAACCGACTGAAATAATTGCAGGAAACGTACGATTACAAGCACAGCGAATTGTTGCTGTATCAAAATCAGATTCTGCAAGAGTCTGGTGATTTCGAAAAGGCATTGAAGCACATTGAGGAGTTTGAGCCGCAAATCGTAGACAAGCTGGCTGTCAAAGAGATTACGGGTGATTTGTGCCTTAAGTTAGGTAATTTCGAGAAAGCCGCCACGATTTACGAGGGATTGATCAAACGTAATCCCGAAAATACATTGTACTATGCCAAATTCATGGAAGCAAAACGTGTGGAACAACCGGATGCAATCACCGAATTGTATCGCAAATTCCAAGCGGACTATCCACGTGCAATTTGCCCAAAACGTTTGCCATTGAACGTTACCAGCGGCGCTCTATTCCGTGAGCTAATCGACGATTTCTTGCGCCGTGGTTTACGCAAAGGTATCCCACCGCTGTTTGTCAGCCTGCGTTCAATGTACAACGACGAGGACAAAGTGAAAATCATCACCGAATTGTCGCTCGACTACTATGTGAATCTAAAGGAATCGAATCACTTCTCGAAAAGCGATCGTGAATCGAATCAACCGACCGAACCGGCCTCTGCACTATTATGGACGCTTTACTTTATGGCTCAACATTATGATTATTTACGTGACACGGATAAGGCATTAGAGTACATCAACGAGGCCATCGATCATACGCCAACGCTTATCGAGTTGTTTGTGTGCAAAGGCCGAATTTATAAGCATGCCGGCGATTTAATCGAAGCATTCAAATGGCTTGATGAAGCGCAAAGCCTGGACACGGCCGACCGATACATCAACTCAAAGTGTGCCAAATACATGCTGCGCGCCAATTTGGTGAAAGAGGCTGAGGATATTTGTGCGAAATTCACGCGTGAAGATGTGCCGGCCATGGAAAATCTCAATGAGATGCAGTGCATGTGGTTCCAAACGGAATGCGCTCAAGCTTTTCAACGGCTCGAAAAATGGGGCGACTCATTGAAAAAGTGCCATGAAATCGATCGTCACTTCTCCGAAATTATCGAGGATCAATTCGATTTTCACACGTATTGCATGCGAAAAATGACACTACGTGCATACGTCGGCTTACTGAGACTGGAAGATGTACTACGCCAGCATCCGTTCTATTTCAAAGCCGCCAAGTGTGCGATTGAGGTAAGGCAAACGTAATGGAAGTAAGCTGTGAAGAAAATGAATCGTTCAATAACACCTTAACTTTTTTATTTGTGCAGGTCTATATTCGATTGTACGACAAACCCTTGCCATCAGAAAAACAAATTGAGGAACTAGATACAGGTAAAATGTTGTGATTTGAATTCTTAGTTTTGAAAAGAACATTATTCTCATCTAAATTTCTCTCATATGTTCAGAAAATCTTCCACCATCTGAGCTGAAAAAGTTGCGAAACAAGCAACGCAAAGCAAAAAAGAAGGCCGAATTGGAAAATGCTCAGGCGGCCCAGGCTCAAGTGAAGAAAGAACAGCATAATAAATCGCGTCAGCAAAATCAAGACGGTGATCCGGAAGCTCCACAACTTGACGAATTAATACCCGATAAATTATCACGTCCGGATGATCCACTTGAGCGGGCGATTGAATTTTTGAAACCATTACAATTATTAGCCAAAGACTGTATCGAAACTCATTTGCTGGCATTTGAGATTTATTATCGAAAAAACAAACTTCTACTCATGTTGCAATCGATTAAACGTGCTCAAGCCATTGAACCAACGAATGCCCAATTGCATTTGTGCATCGTAAAATTTTCGAAAGTGTTGAAATCGGTCCCCGAAAACGCTGAACTCAACGAACATGTGAAAATTGTACTTGAACGAGAAACCACTAAAATATTCAATGGCAAATCAGCCGACAAACTAAATCAATCGATATTAGACAAGTTCGGTAAATCAAATGAACACGTTCTCAATGTGGCCAAAGCGATGATCGAACTGGATTCGAGTAGTAAAGAAAAAGCAATCAATTTGATCAACTCATTTCCCGTCGATAATGTAACATTGGAGGTAACATTGTGCAATTCAATATCCCTTGTCTACTCATAGCTATCTCATATAAATTGCTAATTGTGTGTATATGTTTTTTCTCTGTATTTTACAGCAAGCTGTGACGGCATACAACGCATTAGCTTCGGAAGCGTTTGGCACTAGCGCAGAACAATTGAAAGCCTACAAGTCATTGTGTAACAAGCGCTTTCCACACGCAACTATTTTCCGTGAAATTCAACCGGTGACGGTTTCGGTGGCCGAAACTGCAGCGCCAGCCTCTTGAGGAACCAGCTACACCTAATCCATAGGAATCAAGACAAAGATTGAATTTAAATTTAACACACACACACACAAACACACACTCGCAACGCAATAATTAAATAAAAATCATTTCACACGATGGAATCAAATCAAAGATTCTATTTTATAACATCCATTTATTGCCACATACCAACAGCCCGCATTTATTGCAATTTAAACAACAACCACACACTCGATACGATTAAAACCACATAGAGTAAATATAACGGATAAAATCTAATGAAAAACGAATCAATTTACATACAATTACGGAAACGTATTATAAAAAAACAAATTTACGTGAAGCATTACACAAAAAATACAATTAAAACTGAAATTGTAAAAGGAAATCAATCTCTTTTTAAACGAAGCAAAATAATATCGGAGTAAAATGAATTCAACCATTTACACATTTTAATAAATTTAACGAGAGAATAATAAAATGGAAGCAAAATTTTATTGTATTGCATAATAGATATGGAGAAAATAAAGAAAATAGCGAATACTGAGTGGAACAAGGTGTTTTTAATTGCGTACAAATTCACGTTTTTTTTTCATTCATCACGTTTTGGCACGTTTTTTTTCATACGAATTATTTGAATATCATCAAACTACTTTTTTCTGCATATTTGTCACTCAAGCAGATTCGCACAGGCGTAATTACTTATACGATTTCCGTATGACTTTCAATCGACAAATTGAGTGATGATTAAGCAAATTCAAGATCATTTCGTCACATTTCATACAGTGGAAAAAATATGTGTGAAACGAAAAACGTCGTAATAAACCCAAAAATCGTTCTATAAATTACGAAAGCCATTATTATTATTCAATAAAAAAGTTGGAAAACAAATTGAAATATATAATTCAATAAATTAGCTTTTCTTCTTTCATTTGATCAACAAGTCTTCAGAAAAGAGTAGGAACATTGATTCACAAAGAATTATTTTCTATAGATCCGCTAGCGGGTAGTATTTCACCATCGCGTAATTCGCATTCTTTTTCGAAACTTTGCGTTGGTATAATGTCATGATATAGTTCGTACATTTTTTCTAAGGGGCACTTTGTACCGCAGGCTGGGATTTCTAGTGCTGGAAAATCGGTTGCCGTAGAGTTTTTGTAGAACAGTTGTAGATAGTGAGCATGGTCGTCGGCTTGGTACAATTCAAAGAACACACATGATGAGTACGGAGGTTGATGGAGCTAAGACAAAGGAAGTTTTACTAGAAAATAGAATAATTGAAATTTCAGATGGAATTTGTACCTTGAAGAGACCTAAGCTGTTCAACATGTTTGATATCGTAATATCGTGTGCAAAGTATAAATACAATGAACGGTTCAGTGACAGTGTCGACTGTGTCTTATTCGTAAAACGATCTAGAATCTCCTTAAGCAAGAACCCAGATTTTATTTTTTTCATTTCGTTGTTTGGCGTGAACATTTGGAAGTAGTAATGCATGAGATATTCAAAGTTGCCACCTTCATTCATGACTTCGTCAGCCCACGATGGCAGTCTGAATGGTAAGGTCAAACAATTATGGATGAATCGTATCCATTCAAAGTCTCATTGTGTACAGTGACATACATACCGTTTGCCCTTTAGTTGTTCGATGAAGAGCGTGTCATAAAGAACGTTGATGTCGGTGAGTGTTGGCAGTTTTTTACCTGAATTCTCTTCCAAGTACCTGATCAGTGATTTGTACTTCTTAAAGATTCCCTTAATTTCGGCGGAGTTCATGTGTTCAAACATCATGTAGTCAAAGTGATCGCATCGTTTTTCCGATGCCAGAACGTAGTCATTTGCAAGTGGTTGTGTATGAATTTCTGGAATCGAAATATGCTCTTCGATATTTTCATTCCACTCTTGATTTTCGGCCTGACAGTAGAGTCCGGCTAGATTAGCCTTTGCACTTTTCAATACTCGATCCACATTCTAGGCAGAAAAAATATGAATTGATTTTCATTTCACAAACCAACTTGGTTATTTGTTTAAAGAACGTGTGAAGGCTTTAGATCATTTGTGCTTTTTGCAATAACATGGAGCCGCCATGATTATTTACCAATCAATAGTACTGAAGTACAGTGTATTTGAGTACGTAACTTCTCCACTACTGCTTGAAAGCACAATGGTATAAAAATCTGCAAGAATTTACGCCTCGTTCTTTATTAACACAATACACTAACCGTTGATCGAACGTAGATGCTATTTTGTGAATAGTTGCCATCTCCGAGCAGGCTCGAGTATCGCTGCCGAAAATATTGACCCAATTTAAATTGTTGTTGTCGGCCAATCTGTGAATTAAATAAGAGTGATAATGATGCATTATCGGAACGAATGTAGTAAAATATCATAAAATAAAACGAAAATAACTGAAACATGTGACTTATACGTTTGTCAAACATGCATAACCACCATACGGCCAATGCTCGAGAGATTTCCATGGATCGTTCGGAAAAGATGAGTGAATGTTCCTATCACCATGACGACACAACTGTCGAGAAGAAAAAACAAATATTTTGAATGAGAATAGCACGAATTTGAAAGAGAGAGAACGAGGGAGAGAGAGGGAGAGAGAGAGAGAAATATATCAAAAGCTAGTAATTATTTACCGTATGTGAAAAAATCAGCTTATCATCTTCAATGTTCTGCTTTGAATCCACACTGTTTCGGCCAATATCTTTTGAATGGCCCAATTGAACGATTGAAATCAGAAGGAAGCAAGCAATTTTCAATGAAGCTGCCATTTTCACGGTGTGACTGTGACAAAATCACAGGAGTTCAGCGCGAGCCTTTATAGGCGCACGCTAAATTTGAGAACTGTGCGATAGCGATAGTCTCCTCATCGCACGCTGCGTCTCCCCATGTGACGCTGCTTATTTAATCGCTAAATTGTTCATTTTTTTTGTCTGGAATGATAATAGGGTACAGATAACGTTCAAATTGTGAAATCTCGCAAATTGGAAATCATTGCGTGAATAAAGTGTCGTTCAATAATCGCGATAACCTACTCGCTTGATCATTATTTTCTCCATGTTTTATTTTCATAGTAAATTTCCATAAATATGAATGCATTAAAAAAATAGCTCTAATTGCTAATGTTATTTTGGAAAATAACCAATTTTGGTTTCTCTCCTAGATTAAACGTAACCAACTTCCAATTTTAAACAACAAACTGGAAGAAACCGGTTCGATAAAATAATTTTGATTTGTTTTGGCAAATATATGCAGATCATCAAAAGGTTTCGCATAGTTCAACAGTTATTTTTTACTTAGGATTGGCCACACCGAGTGATAATTGGGAGTAATAGATAATTTCACTTGTGCCTGCTTGATAATTGTTTCATAAATAAAAATCATTTCGAAATTGTCGCGCCGTCTGAATTACTCATACGGTTCGTTGATTATTATTATTAATGTCGTAACGGTTGTCTCTTTCGCACTTATTTGCAAGCGTACATTTGAACTTGACGTTGAGTGCAAAGATTGACCACAAACGCCGTCTTATCTTCGGAATGAGTGAGCCATTCATACTAGAAATGATACATGCACACAAAAAGATGTTCACACTGTGCACTATATATCACCGGGTGACACTGTGTTGAGCATCAGCTGAGGCGTTTTTCGATCAAACGCCGGTATTGTGTCTTCTTTTTTTACACGCAACGAATCTTATGAAAAAAATTCAAAAACATTTTGTAGTGGTGTAATTTAGATCAGGTGAATTTATCATATCAAAAAGTTCTTCAAACGAAAAACTCGATGGGCTTCTTATCTACGATGAGATTTCAATAAGCGTGCTTCATTAGTTCAAGTCGGCAATAAAATCAAATCTGGTATAAATGATACTGTTACTGTTGAAAGCAGGGCCTAAAATTTCAAAATTTAAGAACATCCCGATATTTAAAAAAAATTAAAAAACTTAGGTTTTCTGCTGTAAAATAAATGAAAATAGACTTAATTCTCCTTCTTATCATCTACGCAGTTGAATAAATATTGTTATGAATTGAGCAGTAAATATTTGAGTGAAAACGAAAAGCTAAATTTAAAAAAACGAATAGAATATATCAAACTTTAATAATTATGAGTGCTTTAAAATTTCTTAATTGTTTTGATTTCATCATCTTCATCGGAATCTTCTTTTTGTTCTCGAGCACTTTTGGATATGCCTTTAAAATATGGCGCATTCTTTGTTTTTCTGTCCATAACGCCGGAAAAATCTTTGCGTTGCTTTTCGTTCATAAATTGAATGATTGCCATCCTTGGATCCCAGTCTTCGAGATCAGGCTTATTAAAATGAACGTAAAGATATTTTACTTCCGTTTCAAGTGAGATACTGCTTCGTAGTGGTGTCTTTATTCTGTTATTTGCGCTTATAGACCTTTCCACGTCCGCTGAATGCGGCGTACACGCTTGAATTCGTGTTAATATGGTCAGCACTTCTTTGTAATTTTTCGAATTTGTAGAATCTTTTGCAAGAGTTTTGATGATTTTATGCAATTTCCCATTCAATTTCGGTGCAATCTTTTGTTGAACCAACTCGTTATATTGCAATTGAATTGATGTCGAATCGAGATCAGTTGCAAAATAGCATGTTGCAATTTACTTTTGAAATGTACCTCACATTAGTTCAAATGAAAGCCGTCATGTAATCATACGAACAGCGCTCGAATCGTTTTGTAGAATTTTCATACAAAATGATAGTGAGGCACTTTTGCAACATGCTATTTTTGTGAATCTCGCGCAAATCGGCACGTTGATCAAACGTTACAAATGGTTCTATCAGTTTTATTTGCTTATCATCACTATCGAACCGTTCGGAAAGACAATTCAAAATAGAACCAATTATATCACTTCGAATGCTTTGAAAATCAATGCCAGACGTTTCTTGTCTTGTACGGCCGTCTTCAGATCGCTGAAGTTCAAAATGCTTCAGAATAAATCTTCCATCATCCGTTTCTTCGATGTCATTTTTTAGCGCCTCTTCCCATCCACCAAGAAGAAAATCTGACTGTAAAGTTAACAGTGCATTACGAAGAGAATTGATGTTTTGCACTAGACTTATGATCGTTAAATCATCGCCTTGTAATTTTTTCTGGTAACGAGAATAAATGTTCAATAAGTCAGCCAAAAATGCGATGACACGAAGATTATCAATTTTCTGAAGAAAAATAAAAAAACCGTTTGCTTTGCTGTCGTTGTTCTTATTTTCATCGAAATATGTCATTAATGCCACCCATGATCGCAAAATATTATTTATAATTGCGGCGCTATACTCCGTCCAACGAATTGTAAACAATTTTGGCAATTTCGAGAGATGTAGTTTGTATTCAGCTGCAATCGATTCGAGCTCAGCTGTACGCAAGCCGGATTGACGAAAATATGACGAAATGGAACTGAGTTCATTCAAAGTGTTTTGCACGATGGTATGTGTTTTGCTCACGTCACCCCAAACCAATTCCATACGATGTGCACTGCACCAAATTTTTAACAGCGGTATAACTGACTTGATGCGACGTATTTCGTCTTCAATGTATTTCCATAAACCACCCTTTTCGCCAGAATTTACATTAGTTCCGTCGGTACAAATCGAAGAGATGCTCAACATAACAGTTTCATACAGTTGCTCACCAATATTGTCAATAATACCTCTTTTTACGGCATCAAACAGACCAAGTGCACCTCGTAATTTCTGTTCGCCTATACCAAGAAAAACTAATTCGGGCTCACCCTCAGCATTGACAATTTTAAGCAAAATGTAAATCTTGTCGATTTGTTGGCGGTCAATCGATCCATCAACACGGAGAGAACAAGCAAGAGCTGTTTTCAGTTTCCTTTCAAGACATTCCTTGTCCGATCTTACGATAGTGCTTAACAATTCCAAATGAGCAACTGGGTTCACGTACTGTAAATTTAAAAAAGGCACAGTTGGCGAATTTTTGTTTTCATATTCAAAAAGTCTCCCAGACTCGGCACCAACAACACGCGACGGCCAACCCCATGCTGAATTACCCAGTTTTTTTGCATCGACGAATACGTCATACAAAAGTTTCGTTACATGCGACGCCAACTTTTTATTTGCTTTGCTCAAGTGTATTTCAATACACACGTTGCACCGAACATAACGCAACTTTGCATCATTTTTATCACGCACTTCAAACGATTCCATGCATTCTTTGCATTCTTTGTGGAAATCCACTTTATTAATTAATGTTGATGTTGCTGTTGAAATTTGATCGACTTGGTTTTCATTTGTTTCGGCAATTTGTTCATTTGGTTCGGACTCTTCGATCACTGATGAAGTTGAAGACGAATTTTGTTGTAAAATATCGGGTTCGAACGTGGGAATTGCACTCGCATTTTCGTTTCATATTTCGATTGAGAACCGCACTTGATTGATTTCAATACACGAATGAAAGCAGCCAAAAACAATATGCAATTAATGCTCAAATCTTGAGGCTTGAACACATTGCGCTGTTCATCATGCGATTATTATTTTATGTAAACATTTCTGTGTTTGTTCACAGTTCAAAATAAAAGTTATCACAATAATCATTTTTGTTGATTATACAGCGGGTATGTCTCGCCTATGTGGTTGGCAGTGAACGCAGTTGACTTTTTTTTGCTGACATGCAACTTTTGCCAAAACCAAAATCAAATGACCGAATAAGTCTCGGTTACTCATGAAATGAATCATAATGAGAAAAGTAGCTAATAAATTAAACAGACTAAACGGTATAAATAAAGTAAACAAATTGATCGACTTTGTGTTGTGCACAACACAAGATATCGCCAAAATACAGTTCTGAAATGAGAAATATCATTTGAATATTTGGCTGTTACTTTTTTATATGATAAGAAATCATATTTTAGCGTTGAATCACCACACTCTATTCTGAGAGTGACGATTCACAGCAAAATATGATTTTCAAACGTAACAAAAGTAACATCCCGATTTTCAAATAAGAGCAACACTTTTCAAATAAGAGGATCCCGAATCGGGTAGAAGATCCCGAAATTTTAGGCCCTGGTTGAAAGACTAAGAGAAAGTGAATAAAGGCTACAGAGTTGCGAATAATATGAGGTCGGTTTTAAATAATATAATTCGGATATTATTAGCATCAAGTGTCCATTGCCTAAAGTATACGGAGCCATTATGTACAAAGATTCCTAAAACTAATGCCAAGTGTAAATTAGATAATGTTCGTGTGGAGGATCAACTCGTATTCGCCCACGTTATATTCCGCCATGGTGAACGGAATATAGGTTTGTTGCTGGGAATTTTTGTAATAATTAAATTCAATAGATGTATTTGATTTGGAAAAATCTTCTTTTAGAGAAATCGTATCCAAATGATCCATACAAAGAAGAAAAATATTGGTTGGGTGGATTTGGCGCACTGACTAATGTAGGCATAGGCCAAAAAATTGAAAATATTTCATTTCAGTTAAATTTATTTTTATCAAAATATTTTATTTACTCAAAAAATTGCTACTTTATTTTTATTCACATGAAAAAATCCACATTGCCTCTAATTGGTGAAATGAAATCACATTTTTAAGGTGGGCAAGCGAGAAGTGTATGAACTTGGAAAATACTTACGCAGAAGATATAGTGAGCTCATCGGAGATTCTTATTCGCCCAAAAACATTTATATTCGTAGCACTGATTTTGATAGGTAAGTCTAATTTGCAATTTACCGAGCTATTAAGCACATTTTCACTGCTCAATTGGATGAGATTATTCTGATAGAACATTGATGAGCGCATCAGTGCTTGCCGCAGCCGTATACCCGCCGTCTGGAGATGAAATCTGGAACGATGAAATCGCTTGGCAGCCAGTGCCGATACACACGGGGCCATTGCATGAAGAACAACTGTTGCCGTGGAAGATTCCTTGCCCCAGGTTCATGTTCTTGTTCGAACAGTACCAATCATCGCCAGAATATAAATCGATCTTTGCTAGATACGAACCATCAATTAAGCACTGGGAAAGGCATTCGGGCCAATCACTTGATAAACTTGCTGATATTATGTACTTGTATGACACACTTTTTGTGGAAAATCGAAAAGGTTTCGTTTTAGATGACTGGGCCAATGAAGCCTTATGGGACAGTACATTGAAATATCTCGCTGCATTTCATTTGCAATCGTTTACACATTCAACAGAGCTCAAAAAACTCGAGGCCGGATACGTTATTAAAGATATGTTGGATCGTTTTAGAAATAAATCTCAATCTCTGCTTAAGCCCAATCAATCAATATGGCATGGTTCACTTCATGTTTATGCATGTCATGATCTTAGCATTGTGAATATTCTGAATGCCTTGAACTTATATGATGTAATGACATGGTTTTTCTCCCATATGTATCGTCAAACCTATTATAATTTTCATTGCACTTTGATTTTCAGCTACATATTCCAAACTATGCTTCGAGTCTTCATTTTGAATTATACCGAACGAATGGAACAGAATACTATGTGCAGCTATTTTATAGAAACCAAAATCAAGAAATTGTTGATTCACCATTAGAGATTCCCAATTGTGGTACAAAATGCCATTTGGACCAATTCAACGAATTATACAGAGACATTTTACCAACTGAATCAGAAGACTACGACTCAGTGTGCCGTGTATCTACATGAAATTAGCAATCAAGATTTATGTGTATTTTGAGTAAAAACTCCGACGAAACACATTTTAGCTAGCATTATTTGCGATTAGAAACAGCTTACTACCGTAGATCATCCATAGCAACTGAAATGCATTTTTTTTGTAGAAAAATTTAGTTCCTAACCAATTCACTTACAAATGTATGGAAGGTTATCAATCCTTATCGATTGCAAAACCCAAGCGCGACTCCACACTTAGCTTCTAAATGTGACACCGTAGTAAGTGTGGGCATACGTTTTGCGAATAAGCGACAAAGAGAATGGAAACAAGTGCGCGTGTATTAGTCGCTACATTTAGTAGCATCACATCAGGCTACTCACTACCACACACGAACTTGTTTCCATTCTCTTTGTCGCTTATTCGCAAAACGTATGCCCACACTTACTACGGTGTCACATTTAGAAGCTAAGTGTGGAGTCGCGCTTGGGAATGTAGTTATAATTATAGAAAATGCATTATAATTGAAGGATTGAGGTTGAGGTGTTCTTAAAATGGGTCAATTTTAAGTATGAGACCTATGCTATGAGAACTTTTCTCTCAGAAAATCATATTTTCCGTCTTCTTTCCTCAATGTTAAAATGAACAGAACGCTCTTTCATCTTTGCCAAATTCATTTTTATCGGTAGGCATTCTAATATTGAACTGTGTTATTTGATCCAGAACTTTTTCTTCTAAACTCGCTCTACAGTGTCTGATCTGTTTTTAGGTCCATTGCCAAATTTTCAATAAACATTTTTGCTTCGTAGCACGCGAAAGTATTTCTTGAAAATAGGATGTATTCTGAAAATGACAACTCAGTAGAACCACCCTTTGAACTCAACCCAACGAAAACATTGACTGTCGGAATTGCATTTTGTCTCGAATATTATAATACTTTACCTTTGGTAGTCTTACCATGGTATTCACAGACGACGCAATCACAACCATTTTACATAATTCGCTGTCAACAACTTTATTCAAGGAATTATCCAAAGAAAATACTATTTTAACGATCTATGAATCATTCGAATTAACCTACAAATGTTGTGTCCGAAACAGATTTGTTTCTTTAAAAATGCCATTTTCCATTAAATCGATTTTTCCCAAATATGCATTTTATCGATAACTTTGGTGATTGTCACTTAAGTCTTCGTTAACGATAATTTTTCGTTGATTGTCATTTTTACTCAATCATTTTTGATTTAGCTTAGTTGTTTCGTTTTGATTGTAATTACCAATACAGGTATGCTTCCCTAAGTATTCATGAAGAACACACTGGGTCTTGTAATAAACCAATAAAAAAATATTCGATTTCGAAATGTTTGAATCAACAAAGTGCGCTGTAAATGGAAAATATTCAGCAATGAATGCTCCAACGGCATCTATACGGTATAGTTTGGAAGTATAAGTAAATGCTTTCGTCATAAGGTTTACTCAAATGTTGGAAATGACATTTGTCAGATAAACGTCATTCATAATTCAAGTCAGTGATCTTCCGATAGGGACAAACGCAATGCAAACTGAACTCTGAATGGTTTTGGATTTGCTGAATTTATTACCATTGCGCTTCACTGTGTTGGTTTGAATAAACCTTGAATATTTTGAATCGATTTCTTGAGCAGTTTAAAATCAAATTAGTATTAGAACTGAAATATGCCGCCATTATACAATCATCAGCAAGCGATCCTTACGCCACGTGTAATTTGATGGGTGATATTTTCCTTCCATTCTTGACAAATATCATCAGGTAACTATATTTTGATTGGGCTGCATATCTTTGTGCTGAATAATTTAATTGTGTGCAATCAGAGTTTTCCAATGTAACGTATTCCAAATGATTGGAAAATGGATGGATGCATCCTTGAAAATCGTCAAACGGTTGAGTACAATGGAACGTGGCATTATTACCTTAACTACTATTGACGTGGTTCTAAGAAACGGATAGAACCTCGTTAAAATCGAATCGTCAAGACCTAATGGCTTATTTTCGCATGAATTTTACGGACGATGCATCACTTCATTCGGCAATCAAGAATTGTTGTAAAGGAAGTATTTAAGGTAGCACATGCCTCCCAAATTGGTTTTTGATTGTCAAATTCATAATTGTGAGACCCGATTTCATCCGATGTAATTTCATTTAAATGACAATATAATTGTCCTTTCCTGTGGTATCCTGCATATGAACGTCGGTAGAACAGGTTTGTCCAAATTTGAACTTTCAAAGTAAACAGTCACATTTTGTTTGAATTCAGCCAATTTACAAACTAAAGTTCAATAATTTCGATTTTTTGCGATCGGTTCAAAATGAAAATGAAACCACTTGAAACCAATCGACAAGTGCTTACTTGGCTGTGCGTATGTTCTGCGGACGAAAAAACAAGCAAGTGGGAAAAAGTCGCACATCTCAGCTTTACTTTGATCGTTCCAATCATGTTGTCGTATATAATTGCCGAACATTCTTTGTACGGTTCGTTTCGATTGAGTTGGAGAAATCGTTGTATTGTCTCGGACACATTGTTGCTTATTCGTGGGTGTTGTATTTGTTGATTGTTCGACTTTTCTTGCGACATAAAATAAATGCTATCTTTGTTCAACTAACCGAGATTTATGATCAATGTGAGTTGAGTAGCTACGTAAAATACTTTTAAATTGCATTTGCATTTGAATAATAAAATGTATGGATTTAGATCAAAATACAGATTCGATTCGATTCGATTCGTGGCTCGAGCTAATAACAAATGTGAATGGATGTGGAAGAAATATTTCAAGTTTGCCATCGGTGGATGCTTTATAAGTATCGCAATAACAACCGCGGTGCCACTTCTTTACTGTTGGATTTCGAATGAACATTTTGATACAAATTACGCTTTTCGTGCACATAAAATTATGTAAGTCAATTTGAATATGGAATGAATATCAAAAAAATAT
>NW_022595290.1:0-1838 GCF_009176505.1 Sitodiplosis mosellana
GACCTAAATTATCATTTGGCATAGCCAAAACCAAAATCACATTTGGTCACCTTCACTTTGTTCCACTGTGATGTTTTACCCGAAAAATTACAATTTCCCAATGACCTTAGAATAGACATATTTCTGGCAAAAGTGTATTTTTTCCGAGAATAATTGAGGCTGTGAGAATGAAAATGGCAATACAGGAATAAACATTCTGGAACGAAACATAAAACGCAAAAGTGAATCATGAATGTTTGAGCAGCAGCAGTGAACCATGAGTATCGGTACGTGCGAGTAAATTTATGATTTGCTTCAACACAGCGCCCATTCAAGATTCACTTTTGAGAATTTTCTTTCTTAGCGGCACTTCAGTAAATATTTTTGTTACGTTGCGCATTTGTATGTTTTCGTTTCATGAGTCAGTTTAAAAAAAAAAAGTTATTCATTTCCAAACTCACCGTAGTTTTAATTCAATCCAGACAAAATATATTATTTCAAATCGTAGACCTTGATTTGCGTTAAACAAGAGTATGTATTTTGTTAGTTTGGAATACCAATAAACAGGAGTATGTTTTTCTGACTTTGGTTGTTGAATGTTTGTTCAAATTGGTGAACTAATCATTTGTACATTTGGCGGCGCCCGATACTTCAATTGAACGAATTGGTTTTTGAAAAAAATAGAGTATGCTCGCATAAATGGTTAAAAATATTAAGTTCTCTGGACGAAGAATAACAGGGGTGCATAAGTGTCAGCACGTAAACGAGCTCCACTTATTATACGGCATTGACATGAACGAACAGCATTAGAATGAATGTACATGAGTGAAATGACAACATCACTGAAACCGTAGCGTATGGAAAATAACACAGAAGAAATGCGACAACAAACAAACATTGCAAAATCACAACGCATCAGAGAGAGTGGGAGCATCTGTGCTGTTCGCACAACAGCAAATATTCATAGCACGCTGGTACCGTGTCAGTGGAGACTACCAATACCAACGCAAATTAGAACAATTGATTTGTATTGTTGACATCATTGAGTCCAGTGCCAGTGCGTTATGAATATTAAGCCGCTAAGAAAGAAAATTCTCAAAAGTGAATCTTGAATGAGCGCAGTGTTGAAGCGAATCATGAATTTACGCACACGTACCGATACTCTCGGTTCACTGCTGCTGCTCAAACATCCATGATTCACTTTTGCGTGTTTGCTTTTTTATGTTTCGTTTCAGAATTTTTATTCCTGTATTGCCATTTTCATTCTCACAGCGTCAATTGCCTTACAAAATTAGTGATATCAGATGAGAAACCTCTAGACGAGGTTAAAATGGAGTGACGCTCCTGTGCGTGGATTTAGCACTCAAAATGACTGATATCATTTTGAGTGACGCTTTGACGCTGATTATCTCTGGGAATGAAGTTCAAAAGTGTTTTTCGCATTCACTATTGTGAAAATTTATTTACAATAAGGAAAAATATCGCGTCACGACTTTTGAATTTAGTCTTCAAGTCAAGCTTTAAAGCGTTTTGCCGTCCCAAAGTCTTGACGCGATACTTTTCCTTATTGTAAATAAAATTTCACAATAGTGAATGCGAAAAACACTTTTGAACTTCGTACCCAGAGATAATCAGCGTCAAAGCGTCACTCAAAATGATATCAGTCATTTTGAGTGGTAAATCCAAGCACGGAGCCTCACTCCATTTTAACCTCGTCTAGATCTATTAATAGACAAGTGCCATACATGGTATGTATTACATACGTCCGAAATTCATACTTTGTGTTACATTCATTTCGATGGTTAGTTAATTTATGAAGTTTTCCAGCCCGACTAAAAACATAGTTTTGGATTTGTTTT
>NW_022595290.1:1848-3970 GCF_009176505.1 Sitodiplosis mosellana
AAAGGAAATTGTTTTCTTGATCTTCAGTAAAACAGTCGCTTTGAATGTTCTTGAACTTAGGTGGCAATTGAATATACTATCGCAGTGAATCTCTCTCACTTAACGTTTGAATGACTCACTTTCTATTGCAACAATCACACGGAAAATTAAGGGCAATTCAATCATATACAGAAAATTTGAGATTCCAGTGAAAACAAACATCTTGGATTTCATGCAATATTTTATAATAAGTTAATTGTTTATTTCGAACCATTCAATATTTGAATGCATGCAAACATAATTCGACAATAAATAGAATAGGTCATTGTGAACTGGGATAATCGATAATCCCATTATATTCATAAGCGAATCGTTTTTTGCATTTTGGGCGATGATTGGTTGTCCGCAAGTTCAGCAACAGCATGGTGACCATGAAGATTTGCATGATCGGTGATTTCTACGGCAACAGATTAGTTCGCAGCACTTTGGCTTTCGCTTGCAACATACGACTGAAATGGTGGTTTGCTTTATCAACTACTGTATGTAAATTGATAATATTTCTTTAAGATTTCTTAGAAATTTTTGGTAGACAGTTGATTTGGCAATAATTTCGAATAGGACATATTAAAAATTCATTGGATTGTAATGTAATCCAAACAAAAGAGACTCTTTTTTTTGCACAAAAGTGTGGCACATGTGTTCATTGAAATGCATTATTTTTAGTCGTTATTCAATTTCATGATTGTCGATTAGTCAATGCTTCATACGTACACAATGGTCGTGCTATTCTAAATGCCATCTTGAATTCAATTCTTTTGATTTCAAGCAATTCACTTGAATCAAGTCCGGGACAAAATTTCAATGTGTGTAAAAACGCAATATTCATTGCTAAATTTCGATCTGATGACACCAATAAATCCAAAAATAATTTGCACTCTTTTTTGACGATAGAAATGCAAACAAAGGGAACAAAAGGATTTATTCCCTCTCATTGTGCGATGAATAGAAAAATGTCAGAAATAGATAAATTGATGGTCAGATGGAGAGAAAGACTAATCGTGGTTTTATTATCTAATTGTTCTCTTTTTTTTAAATATGAAAACAATGTCTCAACAATCCATTTTTTGACAAAACCATGCGGTGCATGGCCATTGTTCTAAACAGCCGATCAATAGAATAATAAGCAAAAACTTTTCTGTATAAATAGCCGAGAGAATCCATCCAAAAGCATTCAGTCATCGTTTGACAATTCGAATACAAATCCAAAAAAAAACTCAATCATCATGAAATTCATTTTGGCTTTCGTTGCTCTCTTCGCTTTGGTTGTAAGTGGAAGCTAAAAGCTTCGAGCCATTATTTGCATTCAACACCAAAAATTGCACCGAATAACTAATTTTTGTTGCTTTTACAGGCTCTTTCAACCGCCTTCCCCGAACCCAGTGCAGAGCCAGAACCAACACCAATGGCTGCGGCTGATCCAGGTATATTTAAGTCAGACAAACCATAGAAACTCGAATAAACACCTTTACAAACTTCTGTATTATTTAGCCGCCGTTGCTGGACGTGGGTCATCTGGTGGATCGTGTGGATCATCTTCTGGATCGTGCGGTTCGTGTGGATCATCAAGCGGAATTCCAGTTGCCGTTGTGTGCTGTGAAACTTCATCATGTGGGCGTAGACGACGACGTAGATCATCGCGCGGATCGTCATCGTGCGGATCCTCATCGTGCGGATCGTCATCGTGCGGATCGTCATCGGGCGGATCGTCATCATGCTGCTGCTAATCACTTGAAGAAATACCGACCTTTGACAATAGAACAATGGCTTGGACAACAATTCTGAAATTTATTCACTTCTTAATTTATTATGTCTGGTGATTACTTGCAAGTAGTCATTTGACATGAGTTCAATAAACGTTTAATTTATTTCAAAATTAGCATCAAATATAAAAAGATCTGGTTTTTTTTAATCTTTCACTGAATCCATCATTAATGAATTGAGCGTTTTATTGATGGCCTAATTTAACTAAATAACGAATGTTCGTTAACGTTCACATAACGCTAGGGGGAATTCATGAACTGCGAATGGTACCAGTTGTGCGAATGCTACGTGCATTTAGATGCAAACATTTGCAAATGCTACG
>NW_022595291.1:0-5695 GCF_009176505.1 Sitodiplosis mosellana
CATCGACGTCTATTCGTATTGGGAGTGTATTGATCATCGGTCCCATGATATTATTATTCTCTTCTCCAGTCTGTAAACGGCCGATGAGCACAGTACCAAAAACTATTGCCTCGCGACCACTGGCTAGAGCAAGTACTTGTGCCCAAGCCAAGTGACAAATACTGGCCAAATTGACCTGAAGCTTGCGTGCAATAGCTCGTAGCTGATCATTGAGTGTCTGTGGTAGCATTAGATGTGCCTCATTAATCATAGTTCCGTCAAGCCCAACGTCACTTAAACCAAATGGTAAAGTTGGCTCGTTAATATCACCGAGCATTTGATTAAAGAATCGTTTATACTCAACTGGACTAGCTCCTAGTCGCGCCTGGGCTACAACATGACGGAATGACGTAGGTGTTGGCAATTTTTCAATTTGTCCATCGAAGATCGCATGAATTTCTTCCGCTAGTATATCATCTGTTGAATGATCAGCAATTGTATGGTGCAACAGTTGCAGCACCACCCAGCTCCCCTCAGATGTTGGAGCAGCAATCAAACGCAATAACGGTGCCTTTGTTAGATCCAACCGGTAGTGACGTGGATCAAAGCGGTGGCTTAATTGTTCTAGTACCGTGTCACTGGTATCATCCATAGTTACCTCAGTGAGTAACGAAGGAACTTGGCGTAAAACGACCTGTGCCGGTTCGTTAAGACCTTTCCAAATGAAGGCCGTGCGAAGGATATCGTGCCTCTCAATTACCTGTTGCAAGGCGGCCGCGTAACGTATAAGTGCTGTCTTGTCAGTGAACACCATACGGCTTATCACTAGGTACGGGTCACCACGTTCAGCTTTCATATGATGGAACAACATACCGTTTTGTAATGGTGCCAATCCATAAATATCTTTAATATTGGCCACACCGCCAGGTACCTGTGCAACGATTGTATCAATCTCTGCCTGCGTAAGATTTATAAGTGGCAACATTTCTGGAGTAATCTTCATGCTGTCTGTGGTAATCAGATTGGGTGGAATTGTCAGTGCATGGTAACGGATGATTGTCGATGCCAGCTTTGACAGAGTGGGAGCATTGAACACTTCTCTTACGGTGGTGTCTAGTCCAATTCGTCTCAATTCTGCCAAAAGCCGTACGATCAACAACGAATGGCCTCCCAAAGCGAAGAAATTGTCATATCGGCTAATACGCTCAATGCCAAGCAGTTCACGCCAGATATTGGCCATTTTTTCTTCCATTTCACCCTGTGGCGCTTCATATTTCTCACGAGCAAATGACTCTTCATCCGGAGCCGGCAATGCTCGTCGGTCTAGCTTGCCATTGGGTGTGAGCGGTAAGGACTGTAGACACACATAAGCCACTGGTACCATATAATCAGGCAGTAGGGTCGATAGATAGCTACGCAAATCTTGAGCTAATGATGTATCTGTTTCGGTCACCACATAAGCTACTAGACGTGCCTCTGATCCATTGCCGTAAGGTTGTACCACTGCTGCATGCACTTGAGGATGTTCGACTAGATGGGCTTCAATTTCACCGAGCTCAATTCGGAATCCACGGATTTTCACTTGCTGATCAATACGTCCCATATATACCAAATTGCCATCAGGCAAATATCGTGCTCGATCACCAGTACGGTACATTCGTGCTTCTGATTGGACACTGAATGGATCAGGTAGAAAACGTTCTGCTGTAAGTTCAGGACGGTTTAGGTAGCCACGAGCCAAACCAGCACCACCAATATACAATTCTCCCTCGACTCCTGGTTGCACTGGTTCACCATTTGAGTCTAGCACATATGTACGACAATGGGATGGAAGCGGGCGGCCCATTGGTACTGAGTCACCGTCGAAATCTTTGGGACATAACCAAAATGTTGCGTTGACAGTTGTTTCAGTCAGGCCATATAAATTATAAACCACAGTTTGGCGACTAGCGGCTGATATTAAAGATAAATTCGGGGCTTCGCTACCTAAAATCAATACTTTCATGCCATTTAAATCGCTTAGGTTTTTCGTGTTGCGGAAAAGAGATGGGCCCAAATCTGCATGAGTAATTCCTTTAGCTTTTATGTACTTAAGCAGAGCGGTGTCTGTGAGTCTCTCTTCGACATTCGGCATACACAATCTGGCTCCAGTCGTTAGAGCTAAAACGATTTCCCAGATACTGTTGTCGAAAGAGCAGGAAGCGAACTGAAGGACACGACTGTTAGGACTCACTTCGAATCGTGGTATGGTTTGGACAAGACTGAACAACGACCGATGTTCAATCATCACTCCTTTTGGTGTTCCGGTCGATCCTGATGTGTAAATCACATAGGCTAGATGACTTGAAATGAGTCCAAGCTTCGTTGAATCTGGATTATCAGCTGGAAGGCTAGCAAATAACGCCTGATCTTGTATATCTACTACTGGTACTTGATGGTCCCCCAAGGCGATCCGACCAGTAGCATCGGCCAACAGAAATATAGGATTAGCATCCTGTAGAATATGGTTCAGTCGTTGACTTGGATAAGCTGGATCGAGTGGTACATATGCACCACCTGCTTTCATAATGCCCAGCATTGCTACGATCATTGTGGTGCTGCGGTCAACGCAAAGTGCGATGCGATCATCTGGTTTGACGCCTCGTGCAACCAAGTAATGTGCCAATTGATTTGCTTGGGCATTGAGTTCTGTGTAGCTCAAAGTACGTCCTTCACACTCAACGGCAATTGCCTGTCCATCGTGTTCCACCTGCGCTTCGAATAACTGATGAAGACAGCGAGCAGGTGGATGTGCCATCATGGCTTGGGTATGTGCCTCGCCGAACCATTCAATCTGCTCTGGTTTGACAATTGGAAGCTGTCCACCTTCGATGATATGGCATTGATTAGCAAGGGTTCGAGCCGAGATAGTTTGGCCAAATTCGTCCAGAAAATGACTCATTTTTACGACTCCGTCAGCAGCAGCCACATGCCAAGCACTTTCTTCGATTGTCAACACTGTTCCAGGTGCTTTTTTGCACACAGAATCCACTACGCGTTCCAATTTACTAATACTCACAGCCCGGTCGCTAAGAAGCACCTTTGTTGCTGCAAAAGGACTGTCTCCGCTTCCCACCCACGTATTGGAATACACGTGACGAATAAGGACATCGCAGGATTGACTCCACTGCAAAAAGCCTGCTGCAATCGGCTTGCGTCGATTAGCATAAAAACTCTCGCTCAGCTCGACGGTTGTGACATCGCCACATTGTTCATCAAGTGTGGAAACTGTACTGTTGGTCGCATACAAAACCTGGTCTAGAATGAAAGACATGTGTTCACTTAAGGTGGCGAGTTGTTGTTCTGAATGTCCTTCGTGAATATCTTCGAGCAGAATGTCAAGTCGACCGTTTGGGCGATCTGCCCAGAATGTTATTTGCAAGTCATTGATATCAGTGTTTCCACCGAAATGGGATGAACAGCTACAGCCTGAAAGCTTCTCCCCATGATTACTGCACATTATATTTACATGAGGACCAAAACTAGCGTTTGAGCTATAGTTGGCGAACTTCAAAATGTCCTCGATTCGGTAACGCTGATGTTTCAGGATTGATTTGGTTTCTTGAGCGATTCGAAGTAAGGCTTCGTGTATCGTAGCATCCTCAGGGATATGCAACAGCAATGGCACGACGTTGAATGTCATGCCTAGCTCATTAGTCAAATCCGTTCCATTCACTGGTAGACTGAGACTCACGTGCTCTCGCCCAAGAATGCTTCGGAGCAGTAAGGCTGAAACGCCAACGTAAAGAAATGATTCCGGAATATTCATTGCCGCAGCTACCTTTTGCAATTTTCGACGTTCGCCGATACTTAACGGCATTTTATGACGATGAGTGGTCTTCTTTCCTGCAGAGTTGATACATCGTTGAGTGTAAGCAAAGCGCTTCAATGGCTGAACATAAGCCCGCCAGAATGTCTCGTCCTTTTCGTACTCGTCTGAAGCTTGATAAATAGTGTCAGCGTGTGAGAGTGCACCAAAGTGTAACTTAGGCTGCACCGTGATTTTATTACCATTCTTCAAATCATTGTAAACGACAGCAAGCAGGGATTCAAACTTTGCCCATGACCTGATATCGATGATGCTGTGATGAAATCGCGCATACAGTATGTAATTAGTATCATCGATGCTGTAGACCGTAAACTCGCAGAGATGATCGTCGGTCATGCCGCCCGATTGATTCACAGCTTTCTTCATTTTTCGCAACGCCTCTTCAAATGGCGTAGAATGGGTGCGGACATCAATTGTTTTTAAATTGTGTTGAATGCTCTTGTCATAAATCTGCCATAGCTCTCCATCTGAATAGACGAACCGTGTCTGCAACAATGGAACTCTCGAAGTAAGACGTTTGATTGCATTTCCTAGAGTTTCTAGATCAAATGCACCGCGGATGTGTTTATAAAACCAAAGGTTACATCTAACCTCCTGATGCGTTTGTTCAATGGAAAAGATTTCGCGCTGGGCTCGTGTCGCCTTACTGCGACGAGTGTTTTCATCATTAACAACAATGACCGGCATGATTACTATGTCACTTTTTCTTTTAATTTATTTCGAAGCTCTCTGTTGCATAAAATCGTCCAACTAAAATACAAATAAAATGAAAATTAGTTTTATTACATTTGTTCGATGTAATTTTCAAATGTTCATACTGCCATTATGGCAGTGCCATAATATACACGCTCGAATTTATTTGAAAAACTTATGTCTTTCAAATCTTGAACAATTGGAGAGTTTTGTTTTGATGCGATCCTACGAAAGCACGATTTAACTTTAAAATTGAATTTTCATATTTTCATTATTATCAAGGTAATTATCGAAATGAATCTTTATTGCCCATAAGCGACGAATGGTGGCTACATAATCGGGATTAAAACATAGACATCATTATGCTTCAGAAACAATCAAAATAATCAAAACGTTCGAACTCTCTGGTTTGCTGTTCAGTAAAACTTAAATAAGTATCACTAATCGGACTACCGTCTATTGTGACAAACAATAATATGACATTTTAGTTTTGAAAAACTTAAGATAAAATGAAACGCGTTTACTTTTAGGTACAACTCAACAAATAATTGATAGATTCCAACAAATGGGATTTCATTAGCCCCATATCTTGAGCATACACCTAGTATAAGAACCAAATTTTCAAAAAAAAGAACCCAACGGACACATAATATCACTAAAAACAATAAAAACCGCGCGATAGCTGTAGGTGAACACTGACATTTAAAACATTTAAAAACATCTTACACTATAATGAAATGCCATACACTCAAAATTAATAACGAAAGAAGAAAAAGAAAATCAGTCTTCATGTTGTTCAATATTATTTCACTTGATTGTGAAAGATAGTGTTATTGGAGGATTTCGAAACAATGTTCTTCTGTAGAATCATATAATTTACATACCTATCAATTGGTTGGAAACTTTTTTTTTAAATACACATGAAATCACTATTATACAATTTCACTAATTTCTTCAAAAGTATCTCCACTTTTGTTCTCTCTTTTGTATTATTCCTTAACTGTTACTTCAATCACTGTTAAGTTAAGACTGAAGCGTAAACCACGAAGCCAGTCTTTTATTATACTCACGTTTGAAATGAGAGGTCAATCCCCGAAAAGTACTTATGTTCGATATTACGTGATTCGTAATAGCTGATAAGCTCGTTGTACGAGC
>NW_022595292.1:0-6599 GCF_009176505.1 Sitodiplosis mosellana
TTCAGAATGTTTATTCCTGTATTGCCATTTTCATTCTCACAGCCTCAATTGTCGTATGAAAAATTATAAGAGTTAAGTAACTGATAGTAAGTTCACAGTTTCGCATACATGCTAACTATATATAGTTTTTAGTGTTTTTGAAGAAATTGTTGATATGGTGCGCGCTAGTGCTGTTTACTATATTATTTTAGCATTACCAATACTTTCGCTTAGCATTAGCGACTTCATATTGGAGAACGAAAAACATTAAATCAATATGCCAGGAACAAAGCCGAAAACTGACAAATTTTGGAGCCTTTTTTGGGAAATATCGCGCGATATTAGAGTGATACCTGCCTTATGCGATATTGAAAATATGCGTTTTAGGCAGATTGGTAAATTCATCGTTGTAAACAACTCCAAATGCAATCTCATTTTCTTTCATCAACTCAATTATTTTTGGGCTTTTGAAACTGACAAACATTCAACAGAACAATTTTCATGCTTTTATGAATGAAAGTTACACTTTTTCAATTTTCTTTTGCGATCGTGCGAACAAGCGAACGAACGAACGAAAAAAATTGAAAATTGATCTTTCTGCGAAGAGTGTTCGTTCGTTCGTTCGTAGAATTTTTTTTTGTTCGTTCGTCCGTTCGCAAAACAAAAATAAAAGAATAAGCGGCAGCTTTCAACTATTCTCCACTTCCATTGGATTTCAACGGTCAAAGTGTATCTAATGTAATGGAAACTAAATAAAGTGGAGACGGTGTGTAAAAAATAGTGTAGAAAAACTTTCCAAATGGGGAAGGTTCTTTGCGAATGAACGATGTGGACACCTCTAACCGCCATTTCTTTTTTTTGAAATATGAAATCAATTTGATTATAGCTGTGCAAAATCGATATGTTAATATTTTGCATGAAATCTCACTTTACTGGACAAAATTGGGTGAAATATGCAAGTTGCGGCAAAAATGTGATGTTTTGTGTAGTAAAAACGACGGTTGCTCCACGAGCAGTGAGTGTAATTTGAAGCAGCGGCGTAGCCAAAGATGAATTTCAGTTTTTTTTTTGAGTGACTTGATTTTCAAGGGGGAGGGAATTTTTTTTTCCACAGAGTTGGAAAATGATTTTGAAGACACTATCTGTTGAAAATTTAATGAGATCATTAATGTAGCCGGTACACATATTCAGCCAGTACTTGGCGGTATGAATAAATAAATAATAAGTTTTCGTAAGAAATTTTCTTCGAAAACATCATTTGTAAAAAGGAGACAGGCTGACAGAGGAATATTATCCAATTTTCTTACAAGACGATTAAAATTTATTAAATATGTTTGGTATTTTCATTTTTTACAGTTGCATTTATCTGATTTGCAAAAATTGAACTATGTTTAACATTCACCCATCACTAGACATAAAATTCAATCAAAATTATATGAAACTTCAAGGCAAATGGAATCAAAGTAATATATTTAGTGAAATGTGTATCAGTGGCGCGAGCGAAAATTTTTTTTGATACACAATTCGTAACTTTGAATGCAATTTTTCTTTAGTATATAAAATTTCTTTTTCTTTCCGGATTTTATGGCTATTCCGCGATTTTACATGGCAGTAGGATCGATATTTATGCTGAAGTTTTACGTAATGAAAAAAAATTCAAATGAGATACATACCACATCCAGCTCCGATTCGCACGTAAGTTTGGCTTTTGCAATCGTATTCCAATGTTGTTAGTCGTTGATCTGTGGAACTCTGTGTGTTGCTCTGAATTAACACTCTTATCACAGGATCGCTCGATTTATATTGATTTGTGACAAGGACAGAGAAATGTATAAACGATAAGACTTTATTTTGATTGGTTCTCGGATGCATTTCAGGGCGGGAACAGACTTTACAAGTAAAATGCTTGCAGCAAGCATTTTTTTCTAACGACCTTTTGGATTTGATTCCGAGCAATAGCACTTCCATGCGAGTGTTGTTTTCGGAATCAAATCCGAAAGTACGTTGAAAAAAATGCTTGCTGCAATCATTTTACTTGCAACGTCTGTTCTCACCCTTATCAAATAGAATTTAATGGTTTTATTTTTGATAAGGTGTTGTAGATTACTTGACACACAATGAACTTAGATTTGATTTCAGTGCTATATGCTTGCATAATTCACAGAGCAGAGATAATGTCATTTTTCGAATATGTCGATGCAATACATATTGGATCAATGATATTTTGAAAAGGATTTGTGAGGCATATCATCGTCAACTCAGTTTATGTGATTTGAAATTAGCGAGCAAAGGCCCCAAAAATGAGCAAAATGTCCATTTATGAAAGAGGATTTGTCGTTTAGCAAGAAAAGAAAAGAATTGGATCGGTAACTTCTTTCAATTCAGATGCAACCAAATTTTGCTTTTCATCATCTTCGATCTGAAAGGCTCAAGAGCAAAGCCGCCAATGAAAAATAATTACGAAAAACAAATTGTATACAAATATGATATTTTAATAGGAAGAAAACTCGTCAATAAAAACAATATTTGATTCAATGTGGAATGTATGAAATGAAAAATGTCTCTTACGTAACCTTTGTAAATGAATTTACAATTCGATACTGAACGATTTCTATACCTTGTTATGCGTTTTCATTGAAATCGGGCGAGAATTGATCAGTATCGGCGATGTAAAATGAATTGTATGATAATTAAATGTAAGGTATAATATGTTGATAGGTAGAAAATGTAAATGCGAGAGCTGCGTCTAAGGCAAACTACATGCCACTAGCGCTACACTGAAATACATTTGATTTGCATTGTACACGTAAGCGGTGGGAGTTCGAACTATCAAATTACAACAACAAATTACACAGAGAGGCACATCCCTCGTGTAAATGCGATTCAGAGAAAAAATAAAAGTTCACAATATCGTGAATTACCTAAATGGGTCATTTAATATTAGTTCACAATTGACGTCAATGGAAAGTTTGAAAATTCCAGAATACGTTGAAATGATGACTCGATATGGTCAAGTTTAGGTTTGGTAATTCCAAATTCATGGTATTTGTTATGAATCAATGTATTTTTTTGATTAATAGGTCGCAAGCAGTGTAAAAATCCTTAAGTCTTTGTTATTTCGTTTATTTTTATTGCTGAATATCAAAATAAGACAGACTTGCCACTATCTTTCGAGTCATCATGAGTAGTATACTCAATCAAATAAAAAAACTTCTTTCGAAGTAATTCCTCGTGACGAAAGTGAACACAAAACAGCTGATATCAATTTTAAAAAATCATTTCGGAGCGATGTTTAACCTGGTTAGATGAATGCAAAATAGGCGAAATAAAATTGCTCCGAAATGATTTTTTAAAACTGATATCAGCTGTTTTGTGTTCGCTTTCGTCACGAGGAATTACTCCGGAAGAAGTTTTTTTATTTGATATCAGTTGTTTTGTACCAGAATTTTTTTTCAACAAAACCAATTTACACTAAACAAACACAAAGTCGTGTGTATTGAGTCAAAGAAAATGAAATATGAAATGCTGTAGTTGAAAACCAGCATTGTCGCCTTTTTGAATAAAACAAAATCAGCGCATAGGTAGGAAAGCAGACTTATGAGTGTGTGGACTGGAGTTCGAGTCTCACACACGAAGGAACTTTTTTTCCTTCATTTTTTCGTTGAATAATAAAATAAAAGTGCCGCATATGCCGGACCCATCGGTGTGAATTTATATTTATTACACTCGGTCCTTTGCAGGCTATCGCAGCCAAACTGAACATACATTGAATGAATGTTATGCGCGGGGGTATCATTACACTAACAACAACATCATTTGCAAAATGAAATTCGTCCAAAACCTGCTGACACGGAGTGAACGCGCTCACTTAACAAATGCACTTGTTCATCTTGCCGGTTTGACAGCTAATGTCAAATCGACTTCTGTTTCAGTGTAGTTTTCTGTTCGAACGCAAGCGTTTTCTCAGTATGGTCCGCAAAATCAAAAAAAAAAAAACAATTCTGCCACGAACCAGTTTCTATTTTAAATCTAACATTTTGTGTTTTTTTTAAATTATGGAAACTCCAATATATCAAATAAAACCGTAATTTTCTCTCATACAACTCAATTGAAAATGGAAGAAAAACATTTTTTTTAAATACGGGTTTAATCTACCGCAGAGATGACTTTAGCGCACTCAAGTGCGCTACAGCGCACCCGAGTATTTTTGTTGTTTTTTCGTTCTACTTTAGCTTTTTGACAAGGATTTTTTTAAAATAATATTTTGTCTAACACAACGAAGAAGAGCTTACATTTTCTGCCCCGGTATTCGCATTGTGTGGTCAAATGCGCCTAGTAATTACGCGCATTGGCTCAATTTCGCAATATTACGCAATTTCTACTTTTGGGGATTTTTTATTCATATTTTACTAATATAAATGTGGTTTTTCAAAAACTGTTCTTTGTTATGTTACACAAAATATTGATACAAAGTTTTTTTGACTAAAATGGTAAAGTATAACGAAGAAAAAACAAAAAAAAAACAACACAAATACTCGGGTGCGCTAAAGTCATCTCTGATCTACCGAAAGAAAGCTATTTTTTTGTCTTGTGTGCCAGCGGCATATTTGCACAATTTTATTTGACAGAATCGAAACATTTTTTATTTATTTAAAATTCAAATAATTATTATTATTTCACCACACAACACAATGACGACTAATGATCGAGACTATCGCGGTGATGTCATGAGTGAATGTGTGCGTTTTTGTTTGCAAATTTTGTAGCTTTTTTTGTAGATGTTCCACATTTTCGTAGAAATTTCGTTGAATATAAAGTTTACATGACATGTCCTTACCAGAAATTCTGTAGCTTTTCATTCTTGTCATGACCGCATGAGTGGTTACCATTCATTTTTTTATCTCTTTAGGAAGATAAAACATGTTTTTCACTATTTTCTATAATTTTAATAATAAGAGATACAAAAATGAATGTTAGCTTCCGCCGATAGGCCATCTCCACGCGATGGAAGGGGGAATAAAATCGATATTTGAACGGATCGAAATATTGAAAAACTTCGCGACACTAATGCATGTACATATCACTTTTATACTAAGAAACTATCAAATGTTTAGTTAGTTGATGATGGATTTTTCATGAAAAATATTTTTTGGCAATTTTAGTTGATTTTATGGTATAAAAAGGCTTGGTGAAGGGTGGGTATCTCGAATAATTTTATTCATTTCAGTGGAAAATCAATTTTAATTATGATTTGATTAGAACATGTTCGCATTCATGCCGAAAATTTGGCTTTTTGTCAATTTTTTACGATTTTTCATGTTTTGTCCAACTTATTATGGCTATATCTCGTAAAATCGAGTTTTGCCAAATATAAGCTATATGTCAAATTTTAGCTTTAATTGGGGGCTGTAATTAGGACAATTTAAAAAAAAATCGTCGTCACAAGACCATGCCAACTTGATTTTCCAAAGCTTGAATAGGTGCCATTTGATAGCTGGCCTCAAGACCTTTCCAACGATACCTAAAAGCTTGGAATCAGTTTAGTGGTTTAGGTACAGCGGCCATTGGAAGCAATTCAATTTTTTGGAATTTCGAAGGCCAGCCAAGGCCAAGATGGCGGCCAAATCTAAAAGTGGCGGGACAAAAAAGTCTTAGTTTTTGATATACTTCAATGCCTGAAAGTTTGAAAAAGATCAAACAAAAAGTACGGACGGACACACAAACAGACGAAACTATCATCTCAGAATAATTGGTGGAGACGCCGAATTTTTTTTTCCAATGGCCATATCTCATGAACGGATGGTCCGATTTCAACGTTCTTGGTATCGTTGGAAAGGTTCCGACGAGTAGCTGCAGAAAAAATTCTGGGATGAACAGTCCACGTTCAACCCTGGTAAATGGGAAAAACTGAGAATTGTCCATAATTTTCAAATAGCTATATCCGTGGAGACGGTTGGTCGATTCCCAAGTTTGAATGCATTTTCTGGGCCTATGAGCCAGGGGCTTTCTACCGATACTTCATTTATTCCAGATGACCTCTTAGGAAAAAAAGTTCGTTATTGCGTGTATATATAGCGAGTTTGACTTTCAGCACTAGGGTGCTTTCGTCACTCGTGCCTGCGGTCGCCGGCTGTGATAATACAATGGTGATTAAACTTTTTTCAACGTGGCCACAAAAGTGGTCATAGCCTTAATATTATGATAAATGTCATAGTATAGGGTTATGTACAATGCACATTATGAGTCCGCATAAATCAAGGTCAATGGATGATGGAATACACTGTGTATAGTAAACATTTGTTATAAGAATTTTTCATAAAACGTTTAGTTTTATTAGCCCCGAAGACCATGTCCAGTGCCAACGATTTAAAATATTCTCGATTAATGTTTGACTTTTGAATTAAATAAGAACATTTGCTTATCTTTATTAGTATGATGGAAATTTGGATATTTTTTATCATGATTTGTTCTGAAAATGCGATCTAGTTCAAGTAGTTGTCTTTGGACTAACAATCAAAACGTTGTATTATTTAAACTTTATTGAATACCAAAGTTGAAATCCAGCCAGTAGAAACGTTGTCATATCCGAATGATGGATTTTGGTGGAATGCAATTTCAAT
>NW_022595293.1:0-9661 GCF_009176505.1 Sitodiplosis mosellana
TATAAATTTAGGAAAAAAAGTGCGGATATTTGCCCCACCGTACCCTACCCATACAAACATGCCATATATTTCTATAGAAAATAAGATGTGAACCAAAACCAAAATTCATTTTTCACTAATTACACGTTTCTTTTTTTATTTCCATCGCAGGATTCAAATAATGCCGGCCAAAGACAGCAGGCCAGTAGCCAGGGTAAATCCAGTGCTAAGCAAGGCTATTCTCCATCATACTGGACCGCACAGAACTAAGATTCATCTAAACCTACACAACAAACACACACACACACATAATCGAGAAAAAAATGAAGTAAACAACAAAGTAAAAAATGAGAACAAGATAAACAAAAATTTGCAGAAAATCTTGAATTAATGAGAAAACATTTACTTGATATAGTTTTTTTTTTCGAAATTAAGCTAAAAAAAATTAATAAAAGAAAAATTTACATTGAGTATAATGATGAATGAGATGCAAAAGTTAATAAATAAACAACAAGAATTCAAGATATGAGCTGGACATTTTTTCACAGTAATTATAAATAACAGTTTAACCACAGTACACGAGAAGAAAAATGAAAAATGCTATTGATAATCTAAAAAATAAATAAACAAGAAAAAAAAATTAAATAAAAAAAAAACAATTAATTGAATAAGGTTTAAGTGTGGAAAAGTACATATATGAAAAAGAAAAAAATTATATTATAATAAAAATTATATTATAATAAAAATTGAATTATGAAATTTATTAACAAAAAAAAAACCAACAACAACAACATGATGCAAAATAAAATTGAACAGAAAATGAAATTTAAACAAATAGAATAAAACTACAACCGACAACCTGTTTTGAATATGAGCACATATTGTATGGAGATAGCATACACACCAAAGGGGAGAGACGCCTTTGAATTTGTTTATTTGTCCCCGCGCTGCCCTATTCTCGAAATGATTCGGGCCCACGGCGATGGTCGTCGAAGTTGAACGAGATATATTGGCCACAGCTAAATACACAGAGACACACAGCCACATCCATACACAGAGAGGTACAGAAACAAAGCCGGGATGTTTTATGGCAAACATTACTTATTCGAGAAATGTGTTTTGTTTTTTTTATTATTTCGGTTTCATTTCAAACTTATGTTTTGGATCCCAATTCTGTATATTTCGATAAGTGAAAGTGACAAAATCTAGACAAATTTAATAAAAGAATTTTCTTTTTCTTTTTTTCATAACAACAATTAAATCGAACAAAGAGAAGAAAACAAGAATAAATAGAAACTTGAATTTGCATTTTATTATCCATTTAGTTCACCTTTTTTTTACTCTTCTCAAATTGGTCCATTGATGAGATTGTTATTTGATTTTTTATAGCACAACATAAAATTGTAGAGTTATTCGATTTTTGTGTGTTCATTTTGACCTCATAAAACCCCACCACACCGAGAGATGAGTTCGAGATGTACATGGAATGAATCCGGCGGTGAACTGCTCAGCACCGGCGATATTATACTATCCATTAAGGACGATTCGAATATAAACCAAATGAAAACAATTCGAGACAATTTAACCGATTTTTTTTAGCTAACACAGCAAACAATGAGAAAAATCAATACAATAAAAATGATGTCGAAAATGCATCTAAATCGTTTTTGCATTTTTGATGTATAATCTATTTAGGTGTGCGATTAAGACAATAGGCATAGCCTATGCACGATTTCCTTCCCCCCACGAAACAAACGAACGAACGAACAAAACCGAAAAAATACAATTGATAGTGCTACAATTTACGAGATAATTGTGTACTTCACATACATATATCCTAAACATTTATTAAAAAACAGGACGGAAAAAATGAAACAACAAATACAAAGCAGTAATAATGACAAGAATCAAATATTTCGATCGTAGAATAATTATAAAAAAATTTATTAAATATTTTAAGTCGCCTTTTTGTTCATATTGATGCATTTAACAATCCAATTTTGAAATGATACGATGTGTGAGTAGAAAGTCAATGAAAAGTTGGAAAAAATAAGAGGAGAACAGATCGACACATGTTAAACAGATTAAATGACGAACTCTGTTTTCTTCTCTCGTATGATAAGAATGATGCCTCACACGGCTAAGGTAATGTATATTGAGCAGCAATATAATCATCCATTGTCAACTGTTTGTCGTTGATTGATGTAAAATACGTTTGAAGAAATAAGAACTTGACAAATGCCTTGGAATTTGCGAGGATCAACAAATTGCTGTAACCCACCTTTTGTAAAAATCACTCATTTATAGCAATGCCTCCTATCGATGGATTCGGTATCTGTAATCGTACATAAGTCATCCTTTTCTATGGTATTTCCCAATCGCTACGTACGCTGCGATTGTGTGCGTGCGTGTGCAACTGTGTATAAGTCACATAACAAGCGAGAGCGAGTTCACCTTATGTTTGTGTGTGTGATATCATTGTGTTTGGTCATGGCATATTCTTTGCTGGTGTTACCTTTGTCGTCTTTGTTCATAATGGGATGTAATTGTCTTCGTTTTAAATTTTTTTATTATAATGTTTGTCAGATTTTGTGAGCTGGCTCTTCAATTGTGAATAATCTAATTGAATTTTCAAACATTTCTCAAAAATCAACATTTGAATTCAATAATTCAGAAATTTTTTACCAATAGATTTCATTTTACAAACAATCCGTAACTTCTTTTTAACTTACATTATTGCATCGGGTACACCGAAAATTCTTCTGTCAACCAAATCATCTGACAGCCCAATAGCGTCTTTAATATTACACTTGTTTTGTGTTAAAGTGGGAGAAAAAATATTTCAAGCGCACAAATTTTATTGAACAATGTCTTCGACTCCGTCCAATTCCGGGAGTGAAACCCTGGACACATCTTCAACCCAGCGAACTCCAAAGAAAAAGCAAGGAAATTTGCCAGCTTCAGGTGATTCGCCCATCTCAAATTCTTCATCTGACTTGAGCCGCAAAATTGCCGATTTTAATGGAGAAATCTTTGTTGAAATTGCGGAGTAAGTATGAACAAACGATTCGATTAGATTTATTTGATATCTTTGATATCTTTTAGCCCCGGAAAACAACCAAATTTGGACAAATTAATACGCTTCTTAAATGCGATGGATTCTACGGTTGGAACATTGGAAAAAATTCGGTAAAATTTGTATATTTTGAAATGCAAAATGTTCATTTTTCATTTTGATTTTTTTTTCAGTCTTTCGATTGAGAAGACGAAAGATTTAGGCGAAAAATTGGAGAATACGGAACCGATTGAGAACTTAGGCAGCATGACATGGACTCCAAGGAAAAATAAAACAAAAACATCTTCCAGTTCCGTCGCCATTTACGATCTCCTTGTTAGCGTTGGGTATTATTTTGGTGTCGCACGATACGAAGTCCTGTATGTCGTACAAAATCGTTCGATTCAATTCAACTGTCTCAAAAATATATATTTCTTTCAGTCGAGCTATCAAGGCAATTCATGGGCCGATTAGTCCAGCGAAAAGAGATAGATTGAATCGTTTGTCAACATTGACCATTCTCCATTTGAACGAAATGAACAACAAACGGTATGTTTCGACATGGAATTTTCGGTAGCAATGATACAATTTTTTTTATTTTTCTTTTGATAGAGGTGGCATTCTGGGGGCAATAGCAAAAATCAACCAAAATTACCAACCACGACCAAATTTACTCCTATCGGACTGTGAACATTGTCCCAATTGTATTCGACTATCGAAATCTGAAAATGAGCTTGTTGGATGGTATCGTACACATGGACCAAGAGGAGTGAAATATTTTTTGGACAAGCCTCCTTCCACATCCACATCTGGAGATAGCGCAAACACAAATCCAAATGCGAGCATGCATCAGCTGTTGGATATGCCGCCAGGAGGTCACAACGATCCAAATCACATCAACACACAACAACAAAACAGTTCCCAGTATTTGTCGTTTCCACATGGTACCCATGTCACGACACAGGTGGATCTGAACCAAATGCAATCTAGTGTCAGTAATTCAAGTGGTGTAACGAATGCACCATGTATGTCGGCATCGGAAGGAAACAACAGCTCAATGGATGATGTCAGGTAAAATGTCATTTCGATTGTTGTTTTTTTTTCGTTCGTTCTTTTTTTGTAAAGTGTTTTTGTTCCACAGTGATTCTTCGTTCGTTCAATCCAATGCATACAGCTCGGGTTATGGCGGATATTGATCAAACCCAAGCAAATGCTCATCAAAATAACCAGCGTATGCTGCAACGGGCGTCAGATCATACAACGATAAAAATAACAGCAGAAAATAAGACAAGTGAAAAAAAGGATAGTTTGATAATATCCTTTCTTGATCTTTCGTTTCATCCATTTAAATATACTCAGTCGACCATCTTTGTATAGTTGGGTTTGTGTCACTGTTCATAGAAATCATTATTCACATTATTCACATTTGACTTGACTGTGATGCGGGTGTTTTGAATTATTATTGCTAAATTACGAATTCCTGATCAAAACAAAAGACTTGCAAATAGAAAATATCAATTCCAATGTAAACATAATGACAATAAAATGTATAGTAGTAAATTTTGGCGTGAATAAAGAAAATATGTGTTAGGAAATATTTTTTTTGTTAATTTATTCAGTAGAAAATAGAATAATTGCAGTTGTGAATCGTGGCTTGCCAAAAAAGAAAAGAAATAAATGTTTCCGCTTGCGAATATGATAGTGAACATTTTCTTAAAAAATCTATGTACTGTGAAGAAGATTATTGAATGCGGCATAGGCAGTTTCGAGGTCGAACAACATTTGCCGAACTTGTGATTCGCTGAGCTCATCAGACGCTTGCATCGCGTTCAGTGTGTTAAGCCAGTTGGTAACCTTTTCCTTGCCTTCAAATCCAGATGGAATCAATGATAAGCGATTCATTGTGTCGACCAAGTCACGCAGTTCCGGATGCAATTCGTCCATGGCTTTGATTTCTAAACGCAATTTATCCATCAGCGTAATAAACAGCGACACAATATCGGCAATGCATTTGCTGGTATTGCCTTTGTCGTCTTTGATCGTAATCGGGCGATCTTCTTTGATGCGCTCCAATGAGAGTATTTGACGTGTGCGCCAGCGTATTTAAATAGGTGTAGTTGTTTAATGCGTATTTTCTTTTTTCTCGTATCTTTTTTTATTTCTACGCACTTTTATCTCGCGATGTTTATCAATCATCGTCACTGTTGTTGTTGTCGTCGTCGTCATCGTCCATACACAGCCTGCCGGATATTACGATATCAATTATCAGACACCCACCAGTCTTGGTGCTTCTGGCATACGTGATGGCAACTTGGGCTCCGTAGCTTATTCCACAATGTCCGATGGCCGATTCGCTCGAACCGATGATAATTCGAGTCCAGTCAGCAATGTTCCTAGTACAATGTCACAGCAAACTGGTTCCGGTGGTCCAATGCTAAATCTTCCGTATGCCTATTTCTATGTTGCAAACATGATGCCTGGAAGCTTTCAGTATGATACACCTGCACTATACCCGCAACAATTAGCCACGAATGCATCGTCGAATGCACAATTCGCCAAACCATCGTACAACAGTGCGTACGGTTCGTCTGGCTACGATGCGCTCGGTCAACCAACACAAGACTACAATAAGACTGCTTATCAAGGTAGCGGTACCCAGCAATCGAAGGGGCAAAATGTATCAAATCAGCCACCAAGTGGCACTGGAACAGACATTTCGTCATCGATGTACGGTAACAAAAACCATGCTGCTCTAAGCAAAGTCAATGTGAGTACAATGCATGAGTCACCGTTCATTTTGGGTTTTTTTCCCTTCAAATTGAACATTACACCTCTTAAATAATTCCTACCTCGACTTACCTCATCCCAACCCAAATTTCATACTCAACTAATGCCATATTTGTTGTTTGCTTCTAGTCTTACGAAAAAAGGTCGTTCCATAGTAATACACCTCCGCCGTTTGGACAAACCGCCGGAGCCACATCTCAATACGGTGCACAACAACTTTACATTCAAGCTATGCCAGCTGCTCTGCATAACATGAACATGCATCAACAAATTCATCACGTAAGCCATTGCCAATTCTAATGTACTCTCGATCTCGAAGAGAAACCATAATCTCTGTTATAACTCATAGCCATAAGATTCTCTCCGGTCTTTTAGTTTCATTCATAAATTAAATTCGTTTTTTTTGTTTTAATTTTTTTTTTTTTTTGATTTGAAATTATTATTTTGATTAATTGCTGATATTTCGAATTAATGAATATCACTGTGAAATCGAAATTCAAGTTAGAATCACAATGAACTGAATCTAGCACACACACACAAAGAAAAAACCATATAAGAGAACCGAGTATTCATCGAGATCAATTTTGTTGAGCAGAGTTGAAAATGCAAACAATGTTCGCGATTATTGATTTTTCCACAAAAAGATTTGTTGGAATAAGTGCAAAAGGGAGATCTCATACAGCATTATATGAATTTTTGTGAATGACAAACGTGTTAATTATGAGCATATTTTTTTTTGTGATGAAAATTATCAAATTGTAGCGTAGATCGTTTCGTCCATTGATCAGATTTTGACTTGTTCGAATTTTTGATTTTCTTTACCTGTGAACGAATTTATCTCATGTAGAGTAGCATTTTACTTTTTAACCACGTTTTTTCCTGTTCTTATGCATTTTTGCAAAATAATTGAAATTCCAATTTGCATGTGAATTAATGCTTAATCAAATATTACATTTTTTTTCGGACAATTTATTTCCAAACATCGATTTTAGTTTGTTAATTGGTGAAGGTGTTCATTATATTTCGTGGAAGAGAAACATTCTGACTTAAAGTTGTTGTAATATTTTTCGATCTTCGGAAATGCGTTTTTTTTATCAGTCAAAATGTACTATCATGAAGGATCAGGATTTCTTTGTCGCTATGCGCGTGTACAAGCACATATATTTACAAGACACGACGAATTTTCTATTTGTCTGCATCACTCTCGTTGGCTTGTGAGACAGGCTGTCGATGTTTTGATGCCAATTGAACAAAGAAAAATTTCGTGTTCGTGTCGTAGTCCCTTTTTCGTTTACTCTTCGTGATTTTAATTTTTCGATTCGATCACACATCTCACACCACCCGTTTTTTTGCCTATTAATTTTTCTTTTTTTTTCTCGTTACTTTAAGTTGCTAATTTCATTCAACCAAATCCCCTCTCCGGATATTTGATATATTTTCAAATGAGTAATCAAAACGTATTATTTTTACTTTTTTTTATTGTTTTTTTAGGATTATTTCTTTTAAAACGACAACTGATAAATTTATTCACTTAAAATTAATGCAATAGATTTAATTCCTCGAATTTTTCGACACACACACACGTACCTCTTTTGTTTCATTTTTGTTTTGTTTTTTCTCGAAGAAAAAGAGCATTAAAAATCAATAATTTATGAATGAAGAATACTAGCAAGCAGATAAAATCCAAAAATAAATTAAAAACAGAGAAGAAGAAACAAAAAATTGAATAAAATAATGTGTCGCAGACCAAGCAACGAAACGAAGCTACCAAATAAATCGGCGATGCGAAAGTGCCTCCGAAAACAGCCGTGTTCAGGCGTTTGCAAATATTGAAACTTGTTTAATGAAACCGAATGAGAAAGAAAACACACACAGAGTGAAACATTGAGATTGTAAATTTTGTCGGAAAATAAGTGTTTTTTTTTTGGGAAAACAAATAAGTACCTATCATTTATACCAAATCGGTGCATTTAAATGCATGAAGCAAAATCGCCGAAGATACAAAATGGACCGAAATAAAGGAATTCTGTAAAAAAAAAACAACGAAAAATTATCCGAAGAAAATCACACACACACACACAAATACACACAAGACACACATTGAATTCATTTCAGCTCAATCGAATATAGACGATATGTAATTTAAGCATTGCAAATTAATTTTACGTTTATAAAACGATAGACGAAAAAAAGCAAGTAACAAACGATGTTGTTGATCTTTGGGAGCTGAAGTAATACGTACATACCATATACACAGACAAACACACACATACTGAGACACAATTATAAACGACCAAATCAAAAGAAGAAAAAAAGAATTCAAATAAAAATGCTTTGCATTGAAAAGTAAATGAGAAAGCATTCGAGCCAATCAAGTGTAATGTTATTCACCCAAAGCAGGGATTTTCTTTTTTTGTTGTTTCTCTTAGTCGTTGTTGTTTCTATATTCGCCTGAAATGGTTCGTTTAGCGCGGGGACATTGAATTATATAAGCAAACTTAGTTTATTGTTTGAAATTGCCTATTGACAGTGCATGACACACATACAAACAATGGTAATCGAGATGGTTCTCTACTTGTTCTTAATCCGTTTTTTTATTTGATTTTTTTTCTGTATTTCGTATCTGGTCACATTATTTACTCTATTTCCTATTTAAATATTGTGCTTAAACCTATTTGATATGCAATAGTTAGCTGTAACTTGAAATTTAGACGTAGTGTTTTTTTTCCTTGCGACTGGTTACTACGCACTATCAATTTTTTGTTATTTAAAGCAAAACCAATTTACTCTTATCTATAGACCACTTAAATCTTTGTTTCTCTTTTTTTCAATTTTGTTCGTTTTGAATTTGCACCTAATGTTCACTTTTACCTCTGCTTAAGTAGGACGATGATTCTCTTCTTCTTCTTTTTTTGTTGTTGTTATTCAATAGAAATACGAAGAAAACTTACATAAATAAAATGTTTTTGAATGTACTGTCAACTGTTAAGCTTAAAGTGATTTAGAGCGAGAGTGGGAGAAAGAAATAGAAAAAATATTTAGAAACCGTTCGAAAAACAACCACATACAAGTTTCAAATTACGAATAAGGAAACCAAACAAAAACAAGCAAATCTAGAAATAATGTTTATGTTCAAATTCAGAATGAAAAATGTCATACAATTCAGAAGAACCGAACAAAAAAAAACTTTATTTTGCATGCAAATGTTTATTGTTTTTGGTTTACATTTTTTTTGTTCATCCTTAGATGGACGGCCGCGTCTATAACTCAACAAAAAGGGTAAGTTCTTTGGTTTTTTATTTTCTTTTTATTTTTGTTGGTTTTTCGTTAAATTTTCCGTTCATTATAATTTTATCATTTTTCCATGCATTTCCTTATTTTCGTGTATTTAGAAACTTTTTTGCATGATTTTTTCTTCCTTCTCACTAATTGTTATTATTGGAAAGAGCAACAGTTCATTGCTCTTACTTGTTCTTGAATGTTCTTCTTATATCCCGGAATTTAGACTGTTTCTCTCAATCCATATGTAGAATTTGTTCTTTTATTATTATTATCGAATCGTCTATCGTTCAGCGTTTCAAACACTATTGCTTTGCATATACTTTTCCCCCTCCCCATTAACCTGCTTTGCTAATTAATCACATTTAATTTAGGACATTAACACTTTTGTTCGACAAACACACCAAAACCAGTATTCTGTGTTTGAATAACATTACATCGTATTTTGCTGTATGTGTAGTTCTCATGAGTTTTCCTTGTGAAAATACGAACATGTAATGCAAATCATGACGTTTATCTCGTTCTTCGTAAACCTTTGTTCATGTCTAAATATACATGTAT
>NW_022595294.1:0-19788 GCF_009176505.1 Sitodiplosis mosellana
AACAGCAAAACGCCGAAAAAGAAATTCCGAAAACCAAAAACGCAGAAAAATCAGAAAAATTAGTTTAAAGTTCCATTCCATAGAACATAATTGATAATTGTTTTTATTTTAGGATGCACAATCACGCATAAAAGTTCAAATATGCACAATCGTGTTTATTGTATAGAATGCCTAAGACTTTTACAAATTTTTGGCGGTATCAATTTTTTTTTTTGGCGTTTAGCTGTTTCAGAATTTTGGTTTTCTTCATTTTGTGTGGTTACCAAATTTAATTCAAATTGTTTAGTTAAATACTCACAATGTTTACTTTTGATTCCGGTTGTTATTGGACCTTTTTGTTTTCCCAATGGAAGTAACAAACTGGCAATCAATGTATGAAATGTGCTGGGCTGAAGTTCCCTGTTTCTCTTCCTTCTTGCCCGCGTCTCCTCTCTATTTCTGTTTCTCTCTATCCTCCCTGTTAGCGTACGCCGTCGAGGCATTGCCAATAAAATAGAAAAATAAAACTGAAGAAAAGAACAAAAAAACATGTAAATGATTTAATAAAAATGTACACACTGATTTCGATGACAAATATCAGATGCAAAATCAATTTTCGCATTTCGTTCATAAAATCAAACAAAAACAAATACAGCTAACCTTATAAAAATGTGTCGTTTTGCTTTTGAAAGCAAAAATTAAACAAACGAAATGGAACAGAAATTAGTAGCGATTTTTTTTACTATGAATGTCGTCAATTTATAGAAGTAAATCACTTTTTCGCTTTTTTTGTATATTTCAGCTAAAATATCGACAGGGATAAGTTTTATAAAAATCTCTGACATTCAATTTTGTTCAGTTCTCCAGAGGATTAACCGTTTTGAAAATCACTGTATGTTACGCTTTCACTTCATGAACAATACTGGCGCTAACAGACATATCCAGGGATTTTTTATATTATTTTTTCAAAAAGAGCAGAGATTGGTATAGCACAAGAATTAGATTTTTCGGCCGAATTATTTAGAAGTAACCGTCTGCTAGTTTCCAGTACGCCAGGTTTTTTGGACTTAATCCAGATTTCGAAATTCAACGTTTGCGTCAGGTTCGATACCTACTTTTTAGTGCATTTGAGTGGAACATTGCAAACCATAGTATAAAGGGTACCTTAAATTTCTGAAACAGGCCTAGATTATGTACATGTTTTAGTGTATAGTGGAAAAAAAGACCGAACATTGGCGATGGATCAACTAAAAATAAGATTTCGGGTCATATTTCTCCGAAAAAAGATTAAATTGTAGGTTATTTACTTCTTCTACCGTCTTCTACAACAACACAACTTTTACCCACTTTTTATTTATTACTTAATTGTTACATTGATGGAGCATTTTTATGTAAAATATTCCTAATTTTATAATCATTGTTGTTGAGATTTTCGTTAGTTCGACTTCTGGCTGAATACGAAAACGCGTATTCGTTCCTCGTTTAATGCTGATAGATCGATTTGAGATGCGTGAATGAATTCAATGCTGAGTTCCTTCAATTTTGGTAATCGTCGAATAAATGGAAGGATTTCATCTATTGTTAATGCTATCTCCAAATGAACTTGTTGTAGATTTGGAAAAGACACTGTCATTGTTTCTAACTCAATGTCGTTCAAATTTGAATGAAAAATATTTAGTTCTTCAAGGATGATCATCTTTGGTGGAACCAAGCGTGCTTCAAATAAGCTGGATATCTTTTTAAAACCACGAAATATATCGATTTGATCCATCCAAACTTGACGTGCTGAACCAATGTAAATTCCAAATTCTAATCGCTTATAAAATCCATTATCATAAGGTTTATTTAATAAAGTGCAAATGCCACAAAAATTTAACCGTTTCGACTTTATCCAGTTTTCCCTTGATGTAATTTATCTTGATTTAAGTCAATTCAACCGATTCAAAGCAAATTTTCCGAAGTGAATCACAATTTTCTCCGATATACTGTAAATCTTCCTTTTTTGATGCCCGAAATTGTACACTCTGGACATATTGAATGAACCCATTCAGACTACTATTGCCATAATAAATATTTTGATTTTTGCATTCAAGTTTCGCCTTTCCGAAATTCTCTTTAAAATATAGACCGGTAAGTCGATCCAATCGCTTGCATGTTCGGCCGAGTGAATGCAGATCCTTGAATGAAAGCTATTCAAAGAGATCGTCACAGCAAATGGCATTCAGCTTGAAAATCGCCGGCGGCGACTCTTCGTTTTGATCATCTACAGCAACGGCAATTTCATTTGGATCAACGTCGTTTGGTTTCTGTTGCTTCGATTTCTCGTTGATTTCTCCATCATTTTTGTGCACATATACTGAAAATGTTGGTCTATTAAAATAATAAATCATCCGCTACAAAACTTGAATTTGACTTTCATTCCTTTATTAATAAATTGACATATTTCATTTGAATCGATCGACCACCTTACAGCCAACAAATCAATGTGCATAAATTATCTTTGGATTTTCAAGCTTCTTCAATAAATCGATGACTTCAACTTGATCTACATGAATAAATAAAAACACGATTTGGTTCAAACTTCTATGCAATTTTTTGAAACTAAAATACGTTACCATTCTGTTGGGCAATGTCCAGTGGTGTTTTTCCGTCATTGTCTCTGACTTTCGTCTTAGCTCCATTTGCAATAAGTATGTCAGCAATTTCCACATCGCCTAAAACAGGTGGTCAGTAAATTTTTGAAAGGGAATAACGCAAACATCTCCAATTACCTTCAAAAGCTGCCAAGTGAAGCGGGGTTTGTCCATCAATGTCTTTGACATTAACCTTGGCGCCGTGTTCGATGAGAAGTTCAACAATTTCAATTTTACCTAAAAAAAACGAATTGAATTCGAGTTGATTTTGAATTAATTTGAATGATGTTTGGGTTTCCTGAACTTTTTTTAAAAATAAAAATGACCTTCAGAAACAGCTATATGAAGCGGTGATGAGCTATTAACGTCTCTAATGTTGATTTTGGCACCATTCTCGATTAAAATTTTCGCGGATGCCCCGTAACCTGAAATGGGATTTATTCGCATTTGGATTTGTATTTTTATGATCAAATTCAGTAAATATATAATATTTACCGCCCTCCGAAGCCCAGAATAGTGGTGTCTGATCATCACTATCTCTCGCATTAACAATCGCTCCATGATCAATCAACAATTTAACCATGTCATCGTTACCTAAAAATATCATTTGATTTATGACAGAAAAATATAAAAAATCTCGTTAGAGGGTTTGAACTTTTAATCATGCTTTTTGATGCAATTTGCTTTGGTCTTTGATTTAGTTGGTTTTTTGATATGCCAATACCTTCACCAGCGGCAAAATGCAATGGCGTTTCATTTTCATAATCTCTGGCATTAACATCGGCTCCTTGTTCAATAAGAATGCTTCCAACTGCTGCCTCACCTGAAAATCATAAAAATCGAATCAAATTCTCCTCCCCAAACGATCTTGAGAGCGAATTAAATCGAAAGGTCGATTAAATCGAAAGTAGGCGACATTTCAATGGAAACTGATGATTAAATCGGAAAATAATGAAAAAGAAAAGGAGAAGAAAAAGTGAATTGCTTCGACATACCGCTATAAGAAGCAATTCCAAGTGGAGTGACATTTTCCATGCCTTTCGCATTAACATCGGCACCATTTTCAATGAGGAACTTCGTAATATCCACAAAACCAAACACACACGAGACGTGGAGTGGTGTCCAATCTTCCGGAGTTCTAGCGTTAACATCAGCTCCATGTTCAACGAGTAATTGAGCAATATCTATGCGATCTACGGAAGTGGCGGCCATATGCAATGGTGTCTCACCATATAATCCAATAGAATCAATTGAGACACCTTTTTCGATCAGCATTTGAACAATATCCATATAACCTGAAATTGCAATTTTTGTCAAATGTTTTTATTTCTAAGGAAAATGAAAAATTATTCATTTTCATTTCATTTTCGAGAAATTCTTGGAATATTCGATCAATCCACATCGATTAACACTTATTTTAAATTCACCATCCGTTACACAATAAACAATGTTTGAAAAAAAAAATCTCTTCTTTTAACTCTAACAATCGAAAAATGTGCCAAGGTAAAATGCACTTGGACTCAAATAATCGCTTACCGTATTCCACGGCGACGTTCAATGGCACACATTTAGCTAAGTTTTCAAGTTCAACTCCGCTTTCGATTTGTTTTTTAGCAATTTCCACATTTCCTACGTGTTAAATGACAAACAATTTAATTTCTTCTGAACATTAAATATACCGTGTTCGTAAAGTACCGATGAAAAGAGAATCACATAGTGTCGTCACGTTAAGTAATTTTTCAAAAATTGACGGCGGATCTGTACAAAAGAATCAAAGCATCAGTTTGAGTTTCGGTTATTTCAACTGAAATTTCGAACTTACTCGTTGCGGTTTGATAAGTCAACTGATTGTCTTTGCCATAGCTTAACAAAATTAAATAAAGATTAAGTTAAAAGATCCAACGTGTGCACAATTAAAATACTTACGAACTGTCAACCTGAAATCCTAAAAAAGAAGAAAAAATTTCATAAAAATCACAGCTTCATGTCGTTGATCATTTGAAGAACATACGAAAAATAAACGTATTGTCCGCTTGACTGATGAATGTTGATGAAAATGTTCAATGGATATGATCTAATCTGATAAATGTCTTTTTATCACCTGTGGCCACATCGGTGCAAACAACTCCCACGCAGAAAGCGAACACCAGAATAGAATTCATGGTTTAATCCTAAGCTGCTTTGAATATTCTTAACAAGAATCGTTGAATTCGGTAATTTTTCTTTTTATTTTTGAAAATTTTTTCTATTCTCTTTTTGTTTTAGCAATTTTTCTGTAATTCTGTATTTTTTTTTTTCTTTCAATAAACTAAACTTTTGTATCAAATCAAATTTTCAAACTTGTTCACTTGAATTAATATTGGACTTGATATCACTTTTCCCTTTGAATCACTGAAACGAACTAAGTCGTTCATCATTCAGGACAGTGGAATTTATTCTCTTTTATCGATGATTTCCGATACATGTTAATGCTTATTATTTGTAAACAGTTTTAATCGCGATGAGTTGATAACTTGAATAACGCGATGTTTATCCGCTTTATTATGATGATCAGACTTGTTGCCCCTCCCATTAAATGATTCCTTCACTGAATGACTGTTCACTATTTGACAATTACAGTGTACCAATTCTCATGTTCTGGTCACCGTTCTACGACTACTATATGGTTGAAGCTAATCGATCGTTCATTTACTGACAAGAGTGTCGTCGAAATTTCCATTTGCCACACGGGTTCTTTTCAAGAATTAAAAAAAAATAATGGAAGCATTTAACAAAGTTGGTGAAAAATGAAAAAAAAGACAAAAAAAATGTTAACGTAAATCTCAATGAATAGCCAAAAAAATGTCCACTGGAATTCCGTGTTGATGTTGATACAATTCAAATTCGTGGAATAGGTGTATGATGGATAAAAATGACGGTGATCGTTTTGTAATCATCGACTATTACGCATCAGTTGTTAGCAAGTTAGCGATGATTTGAGTAATTTTGGAGAGATTCAGCAAATATTCCATTTTTTCTAGACTAAACTTGAAGAAAAAGTGTTTGTTCACATCCAAATAAGTTCATTTCAGTTCGTGAAACAGAAAATAATATTTATCAAAGCCAAATTATTGGTTTAGCAATAAAATAATAGGTTGGCATGTTCAATATTTACAGCAGAGTATGTTTAGTAGACAACTGACACGTACGCGCAAATGATAAACAATTTATTGAACTAAGATCGGAATGGAAATACACAATATGATCAAAATCCAAATAGAATCGTCAAAATAGCAATTCACTGATGTGGCAGAAATGAATACGTTTTATTTTTGATTCGACTTTTTCTAAGAAAACGAATTGATTTTGATGACGAAACAGGTTTTGCCCATTTGAATATAATGTTTTGCTTGAACAATTGAACACAAAAATGTCTCTGTTTTCTGCATATTTCTTTTAGAAATAGAATCTAACCCAACTTAGAGTCTTCAGAACAGTGTGACTTTGATCCATTTTGAAATAATTGAATGATTTAATTAAAATGCTTTTAACTTATTTTTCCAAATTCAGTGGCTCATTTACACACCAAAATGCATCATCTGACCAAAAAAAAGTTTAAGTATTCAAACATTCAATGGAATTTTTCATTTGTATTGGCCCAATGCTTTACAATTGAAGATTGTAATCGGACGATGTACACGAGCTGATGGCCAAATATTCATGAATCATTTTTTTTCCTTCCGAATCAAAGATTTCTTTTATTATTAGTTAACTAAAAAGATGAGCTCGCATTGAATAGTTAGATTCAAATAGAAATGGACTTGAATCTGATTGAAAACTTGAAAGTTTCAAATATCAGAAAAATCGGTTTAAAATCCAATTGGATTTTCAATTGGAATTGAAAGTTGAAGTTCCTGAAAGCCTTTCGACGATAGCACATGTTCGGTGGCGCCATCTAACGAAAATCGCTACTCCTAATGTTTTGATGCCTAGTAAGTATTGGTTGCTAACGAATTTCATTGAAGCTCCAAACTTTCAAAGGATAACGTAACTAAATGCTTGTAATGCCTTACAAAACTCACAATGTTTCGATAAAGTTTCTTTGAAAAAAGTCGAAACAAATTGATTGATAGAAATGATCATGTTTCTTTGGAATAAAATAGAATTTTTCTCTTTTAAAGACATGGCAAAGTATTATAGCAGGAAAGGAATAACGTTAATGATAATTTCTTGAATATTAATTTCTTTCGAGGGACAATTTTCGCAATGTAGAAGCATTTTTTTTTTTAAAGACACTAAAATTGATGATAATCAGCAATGGATAAAAATTTCGATTCAAATACTGAATTTGCAATGCCAATTTCGATTTCCTAAAATTAAACCAAATGTTTGATTTTACTAGACAAAAAAGAGAGAGAATATTCGACAAAAGTCCATCAATTCAGCCCACTTTCCACAGCCCGCATCGAAATACACTCTCTCTCCTTCTCTCTGCGGTCGAAACGAAAGGTGTTTGACGCGCGTGCACATTGCAAAAATGCATTCGAAAAATGGCAATGGTTGTCCGTGTACGTGTGTAAATTGTTAAAATGCTTGATGAATCTGAGTTTAATGGGTTCATAATTGTTTTGTGTCTATTTGAATAGTGACACAGCAATTGAAATGCACTTAAAATAACACCGAAAAAAGCCACAATGCACCGCTGCTGGATACTAGCGCGACACTCTTGGCAATCGTTTTCAAATCGTAATTTTTTTTCCATTCCAGAGCATTTTAGGCGATTGTGCGTGTTCGAGCCCGAAAATGTAAACACATACATTGGCCAAGCGGAAGAGAAAACGAGTGCGATTGGCATTTAATCGAGTAATAATTGAAGTTGAGTCAGCATGAGATGCTTTCACCCCTTGCGGAGAAAGTGAGCGACCGTGCGAGAGAAAAATCACTTTCCAATTGCATTTGCATTGCATTCACAACCGAATGTGATGACTCATGCTATGTGCATTTATCTGTGCTGTTGAAGCAGCGGGCGATTGTCTTGGCTCAGGGTGTTATCAATCAAAATCGAACATTTTCAAACACGTTTCGGTACTTTTTGCGGTGGCTCTGTTCAAATTTCTCAAATTTTAACTATTTTAACAGCTTAAAATGATGAAACGAAACAATTTAACTGCGATTGAAACAATTGTAACCGAAATTTACACTTTTGACGCAGAGATTGCACTCAAATGTGTGTATTTTCTATTCGAAGTGAGTGATTAATGGTGATTGATTAATGGTGGCAATCCACTTAAATCGAATGATGCAATTGAAATTCCCGCTGAACACTCTGGATTGCTTTGTTTGAGCGAGTGCCAAAATAGATGGAAATTTGGCAATTACACGAGACGGTGGTTGTTTCGGGTGTACCGCACTCCCTTTTCGCTTCGTTTTTATTGAAACCATCATTTAAACCGATGATTTGCATTTTGAACAAACGGTTGGTGGATGAACCCCAATTTGAATATCAAAACCACCTTTTGTTGTCGTTGTTTGCTGCTGTCGACAGTTACCAAGAAAAACTCACGATTTATTTGTTTTTATTCTCCGTTTCTAATCAATTTAACTCAATTTGGCACTCGGCGAGACAGCGACAGCAACAGACCGATGGCACGTTGGATTTTTCGACGTGAAAGAAACGCCAAACAATCACGTATGGGCTTAGAGCGCTTTAGTTTTTTTATTGAGCGGAAAATAGCCCAAGGCGACAGTCAAAAGAAAGGATTTGTGCTCTCTGTGTTTTTTTTTTTGGCAGAGACTTTGCCTTTTGTTTATGCCATAAACAAAAATAAAATTTTCAACCCAACAGCGACTCAACCAAAAATTTCAATGGCTTAATCGAATGACGAGAGAGAAAAAAGACGATGAACTCAAAGTCTTGCTCGCAAGAAATTCGCTCTCGATATATGCAAAGAAACACTGTTTTGAATATATGCAAAAAGCAAAACAATGCAATCGAATACATTGCATTCGGTAGCCACAGGCAGTCCCATTCTGTTTGTTTGTTTGCTTAATACAACTTTTTTTTGTTGCTTGACGCATTCACAAGACGAATTTCGGCAATTTTTTACTTTCTTTCATTTTCGGCTCTGTGAGAGTGCGAGAACAAAATGCTCTGAATGATTGAATTTTTTTTTTTGGGGAATCAAAGAATGCAATTCAAATTCATTTTTCGATAGAGTCAAAGAATGCAATTGAAATGCCATTTGCGCACAGTTCTTTCTTTAACTTGGGCTGATCAATGAACGCATTTTCAGCAAATTCACAGGATGCCATTGATTTTGGGCGTTCCTTTGGAGGTTTGATCGAAATCTTTGTTCATTTCATCACCTTTTTGGCAATTCAGACGTTTGAATCAGCTACTCAAGTCAATTTTTGAACGGCTTCTGCAGTTAAATGCAGTTTCTTCACTAAAAACCAGTCGAATGGACATTTGCTGTTTTATTGTTGATAGGTAATGAACTCTCTCAATCGTTTTGTGTCATTTTTACGTTTTTTGTTGATTGTTTTTATGAATTTTGATTAAATTTTAGGCATTTGAAACATTTTTTAACATTTTCATGACAATTTGTGCCTTTTTATGCTCATTTTTGTGCATTTCTCGGCAAAATTCATAATTTTTTTTTCATTTGAACTTTTATTTATTCCCGCTTTTGTACGATTATCGATGATTATCATCATTTTTCCATTTTTTTCTCATATTTTGACGCATTTTCTTACTCTTTAGACCAATTTCGAACCATTTTGTTTGAATTTCTGATCATTTTGAACTGTATTGATATTCCAAAGTGAATTTCCGGTTGATTTTTGTTCATATTTAATTGATTTTCGGTAATTTTTTGTCGGTTGTACGCTAATTTTTTTGGTAAATTCGTTCCTTTTTTATTTACTGTTGACCGATTTAAGTTTGTTTCTGTTTATTTTGATTTTTTGTTGCTTTCTGCTAAGTTTTTGGTCGATTTTTAGTCAAACTTACACATTTTGGTTTCTTCTTTCAATCCCTAATGCGGATTCCCTATCAAGTTCAATCCCTTCTTCCGCAAAAAATGACGTTAAAAACCCTCATTTCCGCTAAATATAGTCTCGATTCCAAACAATTACCATGAAAAATCGATCAATTTCCTTCTAAACGGACAAAATTCAGTTTGATGCAATTCCTGTGCAAAATAGAATCGATCTCCTTTCGCTCAAACATTTCCATCAATCGTTTTCTCTGCACATATTCTCTATGTCTGTCATAAATTGACATGATTGTGGTTGTGAATTCGATGAAAAATGATGCTAATTTCATCTAGATCTAAAATACATTAATTACCTTGAACTAATGAGAATGAGTGCGATTGAATAGTGCAAAATTTCCGTGTGGATGCACAAAACAGTGTAAATGGGATAGTTGTATGGCAGGCCCAACTCATAAATATTCGCATTAAATGGGCTGCATGCACGCATTCGCGTCCACATGACTGCATGCGAAACCGTCGATCGAATAATTAATAACAACAGCAGCAAAAGAAGCGAAGCAATTTCTTAAACGATTCAAATAAATGTCATGTTCAATAAGCGTTTAGCAGCTCGAACAATGGTCCAAAAAGGAAGTGAGTTCCGAGACTTGGCCGAAAAAGGAAAGGATTTCTTTTTCTCGGCAATTTCCAAAAGTAAAATCATAAATAATCGAAAAATAATATTTTTGCAGCGGCGTAGCGAATGTTGGCGATAATCATAATTTGAAATTTATGATCTGCGTCGTTTCGGCATTGGAAGCATGAAAACAATTTAATTATTATTGCAAGTACATTTCCCATGTTGTTTTCGTGTTCTGTCTGCGCCAAGACGTCAAGCAAGCCAGCGCAAGATGTACTAAATTAAGGCGGAAAGCAATAACTGTTTCACAATTTTCTCCCTTTTTCCATTCGCATTCGTTCGTCTCAATTACAATCACTCATGCATGGAATATTCCTTTTTTTTTTCTCTGCTGCGCCTTTCTCTTTTTGCCAATTGTGTGCTGCATTCGGAATAGACAGCTCTGAAGAAAATTGCACGGTGATTGATCGACCCTGAGTGAACAGACAATAGAGACCAAGATGAACACGTTGCCATTTCTTCCATTTCACTCATTAGACTACTTGTATCGGCAAACCCTAGCTTTAACATGAACAACGAATTACTCCTGAATTTTGCTCCGATTTTTTTTTTCTCTCGTATCGACACATTTTTTTCTCTCGGTGCATTGACTTTTTTCTTTAAAAAAAAAATAACATTTGATTGAGACTGAAGATAAAAAAAAACAAGCAGCGGCATTGGCATCGAAATGATCGATACTACAATCACCCCAAATGATGCGTTTTTTTTATGTCTCGCTTGACAGAGAAAGACGACCATTATAAATTGCAAGCAATTTACAAACACCAAACTCCATATCCTCCTTGATGAGAACCAATGGAAAAAAAAACATTTGTCATAATTGCTCAACATTGAAAATTCCTTTTTTTTCACTTAAAGTTTTTTTGTTGTTGTCAATTTAGCAGCCGCTCGCATCATGATTCGGGCATTTTTGTGTTTTGGCAATCGTTCAAACGAAATGTGAATGGCAACCCAAGCCACATTCAACTAAAACAATCTATTTAATTCAACCGCGTCTCTGGGTTTTGTTGCAACATTGAAAGAAAAGAGTCAACAAACATTGAATCGCATACAAATACGCAGACCAGACCCAACGCAATCACAATACAATTTTAATGATGCGAACATGAGACGACGCAAAATTTTGCTGCCATTGCGGGTGTTTTTTCTTTTAGCGAATGAATTCCATCGTCATCGACTCCTTCTTTTTCTTTCTCTTCATCTTCAGAAGGTGGAGGAGAAGATTCTTCTGCATTTTGTCAACTTTTTTTTATGAAAAAAAAAAATGAAAAATCGTCTTTTTGTGTAAACAAAACCAAAACTAAAGGAAACATTCAAGTTTCATTCAAAGAAACCTATCGAAGAAGACGAAAATACTGAAATTCGTTAAGTTAATGAAAAACGTGTTTTATTCTCAAACAGGACCAAAAATAAGCGAAGTTTGGTTTCCACTTGAATAATTCTGAGTGTGGCTTCTTAGCGACAAATCTTCGAATATGGCTCATTAAAGAGACATTCTGGACCTGGTTCTTTGATTTAAGTCGCGGTTTTGATCACTACGTTTACCGTTTCTTGAATTTCTCTGTTAACGTCCAGAATCTGTCTCAAATTTAGCGCTTCAATTGTTTCATTTGCGGCGAGAATTGCGACACTTGCGCTTTTTCAACTGTCACGCGTTTTACACGACTCTTCACGATGCATCGCTTGACATTGTCATCGTTAATTCAAACGTCAATTAGCGCTCATTCTCAATTTATTCGCGCAACTGAGATCGTGTTTTGTTGGGAATTTTTCAAGCACATTTACAATGTAAGTAAAGAATTCGGCTTCTCTTGAAATTCTCAATGTGAAAAGTGAGTTTCCAGCCGAAACTTCTCGAAATGTTGCTTCATTTGGAATTCGTTCGAAATGTGGCAATTTCAATTTAAATTGACGTTGGTTGTGAGATTTTATAAAAGTCAGCAAAAGATAGAAAAGAAGAACCAAATCTTACGACCAGTGGGCAAGTTACGTAATTCGCAAAAGCAAGTAAAAAATTTATATGCGGAAGTTCAAGCAAGTGAGAGAGTGAAAAAAAAAGTTATAATTCAAAAGTGAAAAAGTAACTTTTATGCGGTGATAACTTATGAATTATTGAGAAATAGTTTATACGATAAAGACGGAAATAATAATTTACCACAGAAATAGTTTCAAAAGCGAAGGAACATAAATTTATGCATGCAAAGTAGTTGAGAGTTTCGTAGTTTGCACTGAAAATACATAGGACATGCACGTAATAACAAAGAATTACAGACTTGAGCGCAAGTTATGGGTTGATTCGGTGGAAAAATTACAAATGATCCAATAAAAATAACATGATTCACACATTTTGATGATATTCCGCTGAGAATCGAATTCAAAAGAGGAAATATTAAGACGAAAACAGGAAAAATACAATCAAAACAGGAAAACTAACGTAAAAACAAGCAAATTAAACGTTGAAGGAAAGAAACGAGAGAAACAGCAAGTAGTGAACATCGAAATAATAGAGAGAAGCAAGAAAAACGAGGAAAATTCACCAAAAAGGAAATAAAACCAGCGCGAAAAACGCAAAAAACGTCGGGAAAGAAAAAGAACAGCGCGAAAAAGCAAAAAAAAAACACCAAAAGAAAGAGAAAAAGGAAGAAATACCAAAAGAGAAAAGGCGAACTGAAGAGAAAATGAAAAAAGTCGAAATAAATCGAGAATAAACTCACCAGAGGAATAAATTGCCATTCAAAACTCAAAGTTCGGTGCATCTCAAGTGAATTTACATGGAAAATGAAAACGAGAGAAAGTAAAAGAAATCGGAAAATTTGCCATTTCTTTTCACACGCAAATGTTCCAAGTACTCTTTTTCACGGTTCTGCACTTTTTTCGCAGTATTTCATAGCTGCATTTCGTTGTGCATTCAGTAGACAGTGCCGCAAGAGTGTAGTGTCTCTCTACACGAGAGAGCACCTTCTAATGCATATATGATAGAAAATCTCGACAGAGAAAGCAAAGAACAAGTCAACAATGGATGAAACAAATTCATTCGCGTCAATTGGATACTGAACCTGCACATTCAATTTTGCGTCTCATTTCAAATGCACTCACTGCTCGCAACGAATACTCTTTCAACTGCGACTCTGTTTTTCCGATTCACTCTTTCGCGCAAATACAAAAAAAATCGCATTATGAATGCACTCCTATTTTTAACTCGCGTTTAAAATAAACCTGTGCATTTTCGCCGTTTTCACAGCTAACGCGATTCGTGCTGTGTTTGTGTCGCACGCATCGCGTGAGCTCTGTCAAATATAATTGACTGTGGATGTGGATTCTATATTACTTAGACTATGCAGAAGTAGTACAGAATGAACGATTTCGTTTGAAAAAAACATTCAAAGTTCAGATTTCAGATTTTGTTGAGATTTGGCTCTCACTTGCGTGATAGCGATTCAATGACTGTGTTTCACTCGCACGAAAGTTTCGACTTCCCTTCAATTGCGGAATAATTTCACGTTAAATTCTTTCTTATGTCCATTTTTAGGATCCCGGTTCGTTATTACGGAGAAGTCGACTAATTTAAAATAAATGTCTCTTTGTTCCTTCTCTAATTTAAAGTTATTTCGCGTGTTCATAATTCAAAAATTGAATCTCATTCATATTTTATCGTAGAATTGTGAACGTTTTATTCAATGAAGTTCTTTGATAGAGATGTCCACGAACCGAAAATGTTCGCATTTTCGTTCGTTCGTTCGCAAAAAGAAAAAAATTTGGGAACGAACGCCGTGGACATCTCTTATCTTTGACCACTGTTCTTGACTCCAAATCGACCAAATTTGTTTTTTCCATTTTCAGATGGGAAGTGGTGCAGTTTTGGAATCGAGCGGTGGAGCACGGCCACTATTGAAAGGTCGTCACCATAAATTCATGATGAAACATTTGAGTCTTAGCATTGCATATGCCGTTGCATGGGTTGTGCTCGTCAAATTTGCCGTGAATGATCCGCGCCAGCATGCCTATGCTGAATATTACAAGTGAGTATCGAATGTAATACTTGATCGAATTTGAATGCACCTTTTTTTCCCATTCAGAGAACAGAATGCAAGTACTTTAAATGAATACATTAAGTCAAAGTTGACTTTATTTTTTGGAAAAGTAGAAAAAAAGAATGAAAAATATTTCTTCGTAAATAAAAACAATATCTCTTCCAAGCACTGCTGCAAAATTTACATCTCTTCCATTTCTCTCTTCGTACAGGAACTACGATATCGAAGCAAATTTCGAGCGCATCCGCAAACTTGGTTACTTCCAATCGTGTCCAGCTGATTGAATAAATATGTCAAATTGCATCAAGTCCGTAGTTTAAAACGAAGCCGTGTTCGAAATAAATAAAATAAATGATTTGAATCATGTTCTAGTGTGTTTTGAATGCAAGTTGTACCCGTACAACAGTAATAAAATATTAATGTAAGCCTCCTTCCGAAATTGAATCGTCGTCGACGATAAATGGTTTTTATTTTCTGCGAAGATCTGCACTGCAAACACAATTGAATGTTCGAAGGGAAAATTGAATCAAAAGACAACTCTCGCATCCCTTTGATGATCTGTTGCCGTGCCATGAAATGCAATCTTTCTTTTGCCACACTGTCTCTGCGTCGCAACTTTCTCTTTTCGCATTTGATATCATTATTATTCATTTGTTGGTCTCTGGGTTGTCTTTTTTTTTGCGTACCTTTTGACATATATGATTGAATGACGCAAAAAAAAAAAACACACAAGAGCGCTGTGTGTTTGTGTGTTGTCATTGTTTGCCGTTACAAATGACGATTTTGTGCCGGATCATCTTCTCGTGTGTCTATGCTCTGCGTGCGCATAATATATGGATCGATCGGATGCAATTGAAATGAATCGATTTTTTATCGGATTTTTCCACGTCAATGCATTTTTCTACTCGTCATTCAACGTGTACCCCGAAGCGAAGTGACACACTATTTGAATTGATGCATTCGAATCGGTTCATGGTTGGCAACGATTTTTGCATCATTTTTATCGATTGACATCGATATCTGATCTTCAATCCACAACTCCGTTTTTTTCCGCTCTCTCTCTCTCTCTCTCTCTCTCTCTCTCTCTCTCTATTCATTGATTGATTCCAGACGAGCTCAAGAGTCTCATTAGTTTGTTCTTTTCGCATGAAGCGATGCGCCGTGAAGTAATTTGGCCGTTCATTAAAATCCTGTTTCGTTTTATGAGCGCATCATCTTTCGCAATAAATAGCTAATTAGGGCCACGATCAGACGACGACGAAATAAATCAAGCGTTACGACGATGAAGTTGCTAAATAAAAAAATGCGTACGGTATTCAACTGGAGAGATGTACACCACAGGCCATAAGTTTGGATACCCCTATGAAACGTTTGTTTCTACGTTTTTTGAACATTTTCACTTGAAATTTAGTATTGGATATGAAAATATATCGGCCTATGGCCATCTTTTGGCCTTTGAGCTGTGGAACCCAAAATCGAAGTCTTAAACGGGCCATCGGATTAAAAAGTTATATACGCCATTGGAAAGGTCTTGAAAAGTAAATGTGATTTTTGGTATTAAACATCAAAATCGGCTTGCGTTTGGCCAAGATATGGCCGTTTGTAATTTTTGGCCGAAAACTTCAATCAGCCATATCTTGGCCAAAAGCTGGCCGATTTTGATGTTTAATACCAAAAATGAAACGTACTCTCCGAGACCTTTCCAACGACGTATAGCATGTTGAAATTGGACAAGCGGTTTGAAATTTAAAAATTTTGGGCCAAATTCATTCATAGGGGTATCCAAACTTATGGCCTGTGGTGTATTTACAATGAGAGAATTTGTATTTGCATTGAGAATGGAAGAAATGCAATTAGATACGTGGAAAACGACACTCATCGAAGACAAGAGCCAATATATTGATATCGAGTGGTGAACGAGCTTCGATTTCTTTGAATTTTTTGTTCGTTTCTTCAAACAAACTTACATTTTGCAGCTCATTGAAGTAATGAATATTAATTTCTAGGCTCTGCAATGAATTCAGTTAAAAAATGGCAGTTTCGTTCAATTCAAATTTGTTTTTCTGCGTAAAATAAACGTTTTTCTAAAAAAGGAGGATTTTATGGGTCAGTAATGGAATTTTTGGTCCAAAAATAGGATTTTACGAGTTTAAGTTCAAGTTAATCGAGTCGAAAACTATTTTTTAAGCATAAAACTGATATTTTCGACTCAAAAAGTAACATTTTTGCTGGAAAAATGAACTTTTTCGATACCAATGTGATTTTTGGAGTAAAAGATGCATTTTTTAAAGCAAAATGTAAATTTTCTGAGTGAAAAAGTATAGCGCTTCAACAATTTTCAGAAAAAATAACTCCTTTGTGAAGAAAGTAGACACCACCGCGATAGTCTCATTAAACGTCAAACCAACAACGCCACACATTTTGAGGGGAACTACATTGATGAGTGTATTCAATGCAGTGTCAAATATAGTCGTCATTGTGTTGTGTGGTGAAATAATAATTTTTATTTGAATTTTAAATAAATAAAAATGTTTCGATTTTGCCAAATAAAATTGTGCAAATATGCCGCTGGCACACTAGACAAAAAAATTGCTTTCATTTTCAATCGAGATGTATGAGAGAAAATTACGGTTTTATATGATTCGAATATGAATTTGAAAATTCGGTGAAATTTTTTTTTGAAAAAATCATCCATTCAAAAGTTGATCCGTTTTTTCATTCAAACCAACTTCGAATCGGAAACAAAGTCCACGTTTGAACTCAAGTAAAAATTCACACTAATAAAATCTGTTGGACGGCAAAACGCTTTATAGCTTGACTTGAAGACTAAATTCAAAAGTCGTGATGCGATATTTTTCCTTATTGTAAATAAATTTTCACAATAGTTAATGCGAAAAACACTTTTGAACTTCGTTCCCAGTAATACAGCGTCCTAGCGTCACTCAAAATGATATCAGTCATTTTGAGTGGTAAATCTACCCGACAAGAAATTTGCGAATAATCGTATTGCGGATAGTTGGCGAGTACCCTGCGAATACTCTGAAATGTCATGCGCAGCCAACTTCAGGTTGGAACTGTACTGTTGTTCGCAGCGCGAATAGTCGCAGGGTATTCAGCGATAACATTTTGCGGCAACTTTTATTGTGGATTCCTATTCGCATTGCGAGTATCCGCGGATATGCGACGGAGTGTCGACGTACACCTATTTTACCGCAAATTTCTCGTCGGGCTACGCACGGAGCGTCACTCTATTTCAACCTCGTCTAGAGGTTTTTCCTCTGATTCAAAATACGTGTAATTACTCTATTAAGTAGCGCGAGGCAAACAAAATCATTCAGCGCAATTTAAGTGATGTTTTGTTTTCAATCATATTCAATGGACATCCGATCAATTTTTGGGATTCTAGAAAAATGCGCGCATCCTAGCTACTTTGTTTCTATATTATATTGAATTACGGTTGTTCCAAAGTATAAGATTGTTAGAAAGTGTATATTGCTGCTTCCTTGATCGTATTATTTTATACATTATTTGATCCAATTAATGAAATTGAATCATCAATGAAAAGTGTATTTGTTATTTCCAACCTAATGTCACATACTAATGCAAACCAATAATGTCTTTCAAAGTGTGAATGCGAGAAATACTTTGATAATTGATATTCCAATGAATATAAAATAATATTCCGTTTGATTCATGAGATACACACACATGTATGTGTATATCTATTCGTGAGACGTAAAAGAATGTATGTTTTTTTGTCGATTTATATTTTTTAAAAGAAAAGTATGTTTTCTGTTGATTCTATCTGCGTTAAAAGGAAGTTTGTTGGCATCCCGTCTAGCCTCTGCGGTTTTTCATGGTTTCCGCGGAATTGATAAGAGATAACAACTTGATGTCTTCAGCAAAGTTATAGTGCTCGAGGTCTATAACATTGTTAAACATTGGTTTTGAAATACCAAAAGATATGATATTGAGCTTGAAGTAAGTTTTAGTTGAGTATTTCGAAGGTATAAAATAAATTCTATACAAATTCCTTTTGAGTCATGTTGCATTTGAAAAAAAGAACGCAATTGAGCCCACACCAAACTATATTTTTCCATTTTCATTTTAGATCATTATTTATTTATCCAAGAATACTTCGGGTATGTGGTTTATGGCGAACAGACACAACCAAACTATGTCCAAGATGTCTCAATGACATCTACCTCAATTACTTTTTTTCGGGAAAAATTACTTCTCTATTATCACAATTACTTGTGACATTTCAATTACTTTTAAGTGATTTCCCTTTCGATAATGAGACACATTTTCGAATTTAATCAGTTACGTTAAAAATTGCGTTTGTATTATTTGATATTTTTCTATAAATTGTCTCACTGTGCACCCTGTACTGTGCACAATGGACACTTCACAGTGTTCGTGTAAATGTAGATTGATAGCATGTGTATTTCATACATTTTTGTCTTAGAGTACACCCAAATTTATACTACAAATCAGTTATGTTTCAAAGTTTCGAGCGAACGTACGCTGTTGGAGTAACAGAGCTTGATCGCTTGAGTTGAGTTCAGTTTATTTACACAAGTAAACATATTCGAAAAGTGAGTAGTGTGTCCGTTATTGAATTTCATTAAGATTGATAAATCTTAATTGTTTTAATTCCGAAAATTTATTTAATGCAAATTCCGATTGTTCGCAATATTTCCAACGAACAAATGCAATATATACAAAAAGCGATTTAACTACTATATTTTCAGGAATGAAATTGATTTTGGTATTTTTGGCCTTATGTTGCCTATTGCTGACAGCGGGCAGCCAGCAATCTGGAGAGCAACCATCTGGAACGATTCCACAAAATTCAATATTTAATCCTCATACAACCATCACTTTTCCATGTCCAGATGGGGAAGAAAGAGATGAAGATTCGGGAAGATGTGAACCTATCCTATATTTGTAGATTTTGCATAAATGCTAAACAAAAACATTTTTCCATTCGGGTCTTGCTGAAAATCAATTGTAAAAATTGCTTTTAATAAAGAATAACTAAAAAAAATGAATTGTTTTTTCTCTTCCATGAATCAATCATCTTTTTTTGGAGATAATACAAAGAAAACGAATTCCTTTAGTTGTAGTTATCACATTTGCATGCTAGGCGTTTATGTGTCAGTGCAAGTATACAAATGATAGAACAATCACAATAGTTTTACGAATTTGTATGAAGACTTCATACGCATTTCTCAAGTAAAAATTCACACTAATAAAATCGCTATGCTGTAATTATGCTCACACTGATTGTCGTTCAGAAATGAGTGTGACCCACACATTTGTGAGCGACAATGAGTGTGGCATATATTTAGAGTGTGTAGTGTATGTATGTAACACTCGTTGACGCTCACAAACGCATGGGCCACGCTGAATTTTGGACGACAATCAGTGTGTGAATTGTGTACACACTCCAATTCGATTTCCTGGCACGTTAGAGCAAACGAGTG
>NW_022595294.1:20188-46911 GCF_009176505.1 Sitodiplosis mosellana
AATTGGAGTGTGTACATAATGCATACACTGATTATCGTCCAAAATTCAGCGTGGCCCATACGTTTGTGAGCGTCAACGAGTGTTACATACATACACTACACACTCGAAATATATGCCACACTCATTGTCGCTCACAAATGTATGGGTCACACTCATTTCTGAACGACAATCAGTGTGAGCATAACTACAGCATAGCGATTTTATTAGTGTGAATTTTTACTTGAGAATATGGAAATTCCCGTTCAATTCAGTACTTGTTCTCACAAGAACTGCCTTCAAAAAGAATGATGAATGACTTGGTTTCACTTGGCTGTCGATTGTGTGTCATTGAAAACCAAATTTCGGTTCGGCCAATGCGTTTTTAATTGAAGAGCGTATAACAAACGTTCATTGAACGGCAAGATTTCGACTCGCCGAACCCTGACATGCAACTGCACACATTTTCATTCTGCAATGAAATCGATTGCGCACTTGAGCATGGGAAACCGAGAAATCGAACCTCAACGTCGAGGTGAGCGCACGTAAAAAGAGTTCACTTTCTCTCCTTGTTGTTCACTCGTTGCTCTCGTTGCAATGTTTGTAATTAGCCTTGTGAATGAAGCGGCATGCAAACACAATTGAAAACTTAATTACACATCCATTGAGTTGTGTCGTTGTCGTTCGATTCGTCGGCCCCAGAATAAAAAAATGCGATGTCAATTGAAACGGGTTCAAGAAAAAACTCATAAAATTGTTTTTTATGCAAATGCATCCGTTATGTTTATACATAAACAGAACATAAAAAAAGTTCGGTAAAAGAATTCGAAAGCGACACAACTTACCTTGGCATCGATGCAACACAGCACGAAAGACAGTGGGCCTTTAAGTGCGGTGTCATCGTTTTACGATGGCGCGCACCATTTGAAATTCATTAGTCAATTGATTTTCAGTGCATCGTGTGTTCCGATTTGGAATGGTAATCGTAACAAACAAAGTTACTTCGTTAACATAATTTTTAATGTCTTCGAAATGGAAATTGCTTAATAAGAATTGCTCTGGCCCGCTTTGAGGTAGGTAGAAAAAATTTCCAGCACCAACGGAACATAGTTGATGATCGGTTAGGAATGAAGAGACACATAGAAAAAAAAATGCCAACGTTCATCAAACGCGGTGCTTTCGTACACGGTATCTGATCGTCTTTGGTGGTATAACACCAGAAAAGCCGAAGCCATTAGCACGGCAACCCATGCGGCTGTGAACCACATCCTAAAACCGAATTTGCATACCGTTTTATTCAAATTAACGCTGCTAAGTCGAAAAAATTACCTAGATTAAGGAACTGTCGCCTTTTTACTTCGTGTTATATAAACTTAGTGAATTCATTTTTTTTCGTCGGCTCTGTCTCGTTTCATGAACCTTCATCATTCGAACTGCTTTTCCTTTCGTTTCGTTGTTGTTGTTGTTCGTTTTTTGCTTCGCATTTGGTGTCGGTTTTTGATGAAGACGATTCGGCAGTGATGTGATCACAGTTGCCATTTTGATTGAGGTCTCACGAAAACAACACAATCTCATTTTCGGGTTGTGACACAAGCAACAACTGACATTCACTCAATGGCAAACAGAACACAAACAATAACAAACAAAACAGTTCCATGATCTCAGTCTCTGGTGGCCATTGTTTACTTGTCAACTCTTTGATTTGATACAATTTTTTTCCATTCACAGATCTTACTAGATTTGCTCCGGTTGATGCCTCAAACAACGGATTCTTCTGTTTCTTTTTGTTTCACTTTTTTTCGGTTTTCAAACATTTTCCTCCGCTTTTCAATTTTACTCCTTTCTTTTGGTTGCCCTCACTTTCTATCTTCGTTTTCTTTGCTTGCTTCGCTTTCTATCTCTCTCCAGCTCTCTCTCTCTCTCTCTCTATATATTCTTTTTTCTCTTTTTCCAAGATCTACTTGCGCAAAAGATTCGTTTTTACAAACCATTCACCTTCCCAAGTCTAACATCTCCAGAACTCTTTGCACTCGACGAAACTTGCAATAGAATATTTTCGTCTTTGAATCATAACAAGCGTAAGGCATGAATGCCATTCACCTACCGTTCACCGAAAAAAGGCTTTTGGCTACTGTTCACATGTAACGAACCTTTCAAAATATCAATTTGCCGGTAGCAATTTGAGATCCTGTCAAAATAACTCAATCATCGAATTCTCAATTCGATACTTTCACAACGGGATTCCATGGTATAAAATTCCATATTTATGGTTTGGGTCATAATTCTTCGGTTCAAGTTCAAACCGATCATGAGAAATAGCCTCGCCTGAAGGCTAAACGCTAGGAAAAACAGAAGCATTCGCAAACGCACACAGTTGAAAATCGGCAATAGTTGAAAATGCAAACAGACAAAGCTGAAAATCGCTAAACGACTCGGTCGAAGTTCAGAAAATTGACGCAAATCCGATCAGTTCTTACGGATTTTTCCAACTCTTGTGGAGAAATTTAAAAAAAGATCAAGACACTTGAGTGGGAAATGTGAATTTTGAAGAAAAACAGTGGAACTTGAACGAGAAATGGGCATTTGGAGCGAAAAACGGACAATTTGAGGATGATCTGAAACGTATTTGAAGCCGAAATGCATTCTTGTCGTTAAGCAATCAAGTCAAATTGAGTGGTTCCAAAGGAAATTGTCTTCGAATTTGAACATTTTCTATTGTTTGATTCAAAATTCTCAAAAATTCATCAATCAAATGGAAAATTACCGAAGAAAATATTTCACAACAACACAAAAACCGTGTTAAATCACGCAAAATTTAGTCAAAATAACGGTTTTTAAGCAAAATTTAACAATTTAACTTGAATTTATTATCATTCAAAGCCCTTGAACGTACAAACGACTGCATTTCAAATTCAAAGTTCTGTCCTTTATCAATTTGAAATTGACAATTCCATTTTTGAATCCATAGTCATATTCAAATCCGAATTCATATTCATTTCAAGTTCAAACTCACAATTCAAATTCAAATCAAATGGCTTGATCAACGACCATCAAACTCGTAACACATTCCCTAAAAATGCATACAACTTACTGTCAATGTCCAGTGTCCACGTCGAATCAAACCTCAAGTGTTATCGATTTATGCTCAATAGAAAAGTAAACACTTTAAACTGTCGAATGTGTACGGAGCACAAGTCGCCGCATGAAAATGGAATATGCAAAATAGCTGTTCTGTATTTGAAACAGTTGTTTGTGTGTTTATGTTTTTTTTGTCTGTGTCTAAGAATAAAAGAGAATGTCGTTGTGGTTCAGCGAGCACAACGAGCGTCGACAATTGTTCTATTGTCCAATTGAGAGGACCAAAATGTAAAAACAATTCGCTTCGTCGAGCGAAACGAGAAATGAGTTGCAATTGAAAATTCATTGCATTGGGTACTTGCATTCTGGTGGATCGGTTTGCGGGCCGAAAAGAGAGAGAGAGAGTGAGAGAGCTTTGCTCAAAAACTGGTTGTCGTGTCCTTTTTTTCCTGTGTCTGAGCTATAATGTTCCTTGGTTTTCATCGTAATAAAGATAAATTGAATCGAGTGACATCGAAAGGGTTTCAATCGTCAAGGCGTTAAAGAAATATGCCCATCATATATCGAAAGGGACAAAAGAAGATTTTCGAAACATGATAAAACAATGCAAAAAGGATGAGTCGGTCTGGTGGAATCGGTCGATATTCACTGGCCGACCGTCAGTTTGTCCGAACAGAGAAATTCCGGTATCGGCCACCTCGACGAAAGAAATTTATTCTTAAGGAAGACGAGCAAAGGGCTCAATATATCATTTGCATTGGTCGGCGAGATCCAATTCAATTGTTATTTATTTTACCATTTGACACATGTATATTTCAAGTAAAGCAGCTAAAAACAAACACATTCACCGATTTGCGACGAGCTGAATGACGATGATTTTTCAAGTCGACCAAATTCCAGGTAGCCGTGGCCGATTGCAATCGATGCAAACGACTTTCGATACGGTTCACGAAACCATAATAGCGTGGCCAAGACTTGTTTTCCTTTCTCTCGTTTCATTCTAAATAGGCAGATCAGGCCTATGTTCCAAAGTAAATAATTCATTTTTGCCGGTGAAGAAAATCCTTATGCTACGCACATGCATTTTTATGAATTATGACATGTAATTCGTATGCAATTCGAATTTCGGGTTTGTTTTTTTTTTCTTTCATCCACGGTACACCATTAGCCAAGGGCCTCATGGATTAGCATAAACAAATATATTCAATATGATGATGATGACGGACAGCCGATAACATCATTACTTAATCGACATTATGACGTCGTTTTTCATTTTACACGCACCCCATCCAAAAACGAACCAGTTAAATACTCGGAGGCTATTTTAGGCAGGAGAGAGAAGAAAAAACGGGCGTTTGCACTAAACTGGACATCGAACAAATTGACCATTGCGCTCAGGTATCTCCATCGGCTCTTGTTTGTGTTTTTATTGCTTTGTACGAACAGTGCAACGAGAATGGCATATTTATTAAACACAACACTTTCTTCACGCTCAATAGCCGATGCTCTACAGAAAAAAAGGATCTACTCTCAGTTTTTTTTCGATGCAAAGTGTTTATTTAGCCGTATTAGTTTTGATACAATGTTATTCAAAATATTGATGTTGACCACTTTTTTGTGTGTGCAGCCGAAGCTTCTGTTTACGTTTATTTGGTGATGAACATCGAGATTAGCTCATGTTTGCGTGACAGATGCTGACCACGTAGACATTCGATGGAGTTTTTTTTTCACAGGAACTCCTTTTTTTACGTCGGTGAATTTGCTTTGAACCATATGGAATTTTTGAATGATGAACGAATTTGAAGTGCTATGAAATGCACACAACTGATAGAACTGATATTTATGGAATGGTATGCATAAGGAAATGCACTGCAATTAAATTGACTTAAACGCTGAGTGCGTTTGATGCATTCAAATTTCATTAATAATGTCATGAATTTAAATGATTTTCAATGAAACGAACTCAAATTGAGAGAAAAAATGAAATGTTCAACTGAATCCGATCAGTTAATTAGGATTATTTATAACACAACATGCAAAGGACGAATTACTATGAAACAGCCCATTTCACATTGTAAGTGGGATATTTTTTAAATTTGCTCACAAAAAGTAGAGATATGGACCAATTTTTAGTAAATTAAAACATGTTCTATTTTACTAGGGGCTAGGAACAAGTTGTATCATTCGTATGTATTTGCATATATTCATGCGTTCATGGCTTTGAAAAAAATTGAACAAGAAGGTGGAAATGTGAAGATGAATCAACTCGAGTGAATCTGAAGTCATTGGCAACTTCCTTGGATATAGACATTCTAAGAAAAGCATTACTACACCGTTACCGTTTGAAGATTCCTGCTTCTTAATTTTAACGTAAACAATAGCATCAAATTCAATACCTTTCGTGAAAGATGTAGACAAATTCCATCAATGTTCAACTATTATTAATTGAAAAAACTAATTCACAGTTCAAATTCTTATCAATATTATAAAATGATCAAATAAAAAATGAATAAACGCTTGGAGTGAATATGGAAGAAATATCTTCTGTTCAATTGGCCTGTGTTACTCGAATATTGGCAATAATTTTAGAACCATTTGTTTGTAATGAAAACCAGCTATCAGCGGATCAAACAGCAAATGAGAGTTAGTCCAATGCTAATAATCAAGGCGGCTTGCCCGGCTGTGATCGAGTTTGTATTTGCGACTGCCGACAATTCTAAGGTAAATTCTCTTTGTTTTTGACCCGGTCATCGAACATCTTCCTTTATGGTATCGATCAAATACAATCTGCCGTGAAAATTGCCATAAATTGCTTCCTTTGAAAATCGATCCAAAATTTCGTTACTCCATTTCGAAACATCATAATTTTGCCTGGTATCCGCGGTTCATTTCACCGAAATTGAGAGCTCAAAATGACTTTCCTTTAATTTATCGTCAAACGGTTTCAACTTCCTATCAAATTCTATCTACTCAATTTCTCTTTCAGTATTGAATTGTATCGCTGTCGTTTCAATTTCTATTGTTGCACCTCGATCTTCGGTTGCACCTCGGAATTTTTACTTCGCTGTTTTGATTTGAGAAGAATAGAAATAACAGATACAGACACAAAAGTCGAATGAAAACTAAATCAGCGATTTTCACAGAACTCCAAAAAGAATTTCCTTTAAAAGCCGATCGAACCAAAATAAATACAAATTCATAACAGCGTAACCAAAAATTTTATAACTCATTTGACTTTTATTGCTAATTTTTCACGGCGCACCGCAACTTTCTATTGAGGATGTAACAGAATTGTCATTGTTAAAATTAATTTTGACTGAATTCCGTTGAAAATTTCTCTCTGCAACGGAGAAAGCTGTTTTTCACTCTCACATTGTGAAAATTTCAATGTCAGTCTCGCCGTGTGTGGGAATCGAATTGCGAATTTATGGCAAAAACAAATAATAAAATCGTCTTTTGAACAGAGCTCAAATTCACTTTCGCTTGAGAACAATGGAGCAATGCGCTTCTGCAAAGGAAATGAAAAGAGAGGAGAAATTTATGGCGATTTTCTAATCGATTAAAGTCATTGTCCATTGCCATTGTTCCGAAGTAACCAAATTTTATTTCAGCTTATTGTTCACAAGTAATAAAATGCCCGAGTTTCACCGAAAAAGGTTGCGTTTATCTGAAAAGTAAATTCATTTTCAACTCAAAATTGCGCATCCATCCAAAAGAGACCGAATGCCATTGCTAATTTTTCTCAAGCGAAGCAAAACTGTATCAAAATGCGTTCCATTATCCTTTCCAAATGTGTGCCACTTCATGTGCAAAATAGAGAGATCAAAGTTGAAATGCATAACGGTTGCTCCCACAATGGAAGCACACAAATCTCGCAATAAATTTCGGTTCCATAACAAAAGGCAATTAGCAGCACGAAGCGAGACCACACAAAGATTGCGTGCGAAGGTCAAGAGAAGTAGCCGTTTGAATGGAGTATACAAATCATCCTTCGCCGTTCGTCTCGAGACTGTTCACAGAACCTCCCTCGTCTGCGGTGTCGGCACTCTAGATTCAATTGCATCATATAAATCTCTTCGACTAAATTAGAATCTTCTATTGTTAGATCGTCTGTTTTGCTCGTCGCTCGCAGCAAAGCACCGTTGCCTTACCGTCGTATAGAGATTTCACGTAATTTGAGTCACTCAAATTGAGTTCGTTTGCGATTGATACGACCAAAACAGACACAACAAATTTACCGTCGATTTTTACAAATTTTCCCGTTGCACGTCACTTCGTTCCGTTTTTTGTTGTTGTTGTTGTTCTTGTTTATCCTTCTTCGTCCACATTTCGTCTTTTGTTATTCGACTTTTTCTTTTTCTCATCTTTCTGCTGCTGTACTGCTTTGCTTCGCCTTTCGCAGGCGAAAGAGAAGAAAATTGCCGTTTTCGTTTCTGGTTCATTTTACCTGTCAAATAAATAATCGCTCAGTTTATTTAAGCGAAACATGCACATGGTCTGTAGAGAAGACATTGCGTTACGGAAACAACAACAACAAAATTCACAGAAACAGACATTGAGACGACTCGACAAAAATATCGACATTGAACAATAGAAATTAAAGCAAATAAAGGCGTGAAATATGCGCTTATTTATTAAGTCGTGATTGTTTTTTTTCTTCTTCTCTTGAGAGAAGAAAAAGGGAATTCGGTTTTGGAGCATGGAGAGTGTTTTGTGTGCAACTGTTCATGGTGGAATGGATCAATTGGGCAGCTGCCATGAGGAAGTGTGTTTTATTCGAAAGTTTTGAATGGAAATTGAAGAAATTTATTAAAAAAATTGAAGAAAAATTAGATTTCTTCGGACTTTTTTTTAGAAGAGAAAAGCGATTTTCATCTTATGACGAATTAAGAATGATTTTTTCAATCAACATTTTTTTATGACAAAAATGAAAGAATTCTCATTGAAATTTTTTTGAATAGATTTTTATTTGAAGAAGATGTTTCGTGTCCTTTTGGTATCAAAAATGAGCAAAGAAGTGAAATAATGCTCAAAAAACAGCGAAAATGCAACGAAAAACTAAAATGTCGTCCCAAAAATTTGATCAAAGTCAAAAATATTCCAGAAAAATGTAAATTCACCTTCCAATCGAATGTTGATTCGTTGTTTCATTCGTTCTTTTTTGTTTTACCTTCTGTTTCTTTTCACTTTTTTTCATTCATTTCATTCCCTAAATCCTTAAGCATAGCATGGAATTGCATCAAATTGAATTGAATTTCGAATAAAAAAAGCCCATTTTTTTTCACTAGTTCCACTCAAAAAATGGGTCGAATAAATCAAATTCTGAGTATTTACGATGCAAATTCATCAAATCTCCTTATATGGTTCAACAGAGCTTCGTTCACCTTTACAAGAAATGCAAATAAATTTCTCCGTTTAAAAAATCTTCGCAAAGCATGCCTTTTAAATCTTTTGCTACGGTTTAAATGGCAATCTGTGTGTAGGCATAACAGCTGTTGGTATTGTTTCACGTCTGTGATCACTTCTTCGTGTATTGTTTTGGATCAATTCTCTCTTGTCTCCATATTCTCTGTGCTCATCGCAACGTTGGTTGTTGTTGCAACGTCGAAGGGAAATACATCATGTCTGTGATGCGAAAACAAACAAAGATCGAACAATGGTACGGAATTGGTCTAGATTTTTGCTATATATTGGCCTAACGAGCCGTTCTTTTGATTTCTTTTCTTTTCTTTTGGTTTTTTTTCTGCAATTTTTTTCCTTTCTGAATCGATGGAATTTATGCACGAGGTCAACCACAGTGAGAGCGCATCGATGGCTTTGGTCACCGGTTGCAAACGGTACACAATGGGAGCCTTGGCAAAAACTGTTGCATTCCGAGATGAATAGCATCCAAATTAAAGTGTAATAAATTAGATCAATGGATGGGCTGAGGCACGTAATTGCGCTGTTATTGTTGTTTTGTGTGCGCGCACTCTCTTGGGAAAAATAGAGCGCGTCTCGAGCAAAATACGCAAATCAGACACGAAAACAAGACGGTAATTTGCTGGGTTTTCGCAGAAAAATTACCCGTTTTTATAAATACGAAAAGATAGAGAAAAGGAACAAGAGTCAGTTTTATAAAGGCAGAAGGCTGTTTTGACCAAACAAGAGTCAGTTTAAAGCAGAGAAACTCTCAATGAGACGACACAGATTTTTCGACATAAATGGCAATAATTTTCACATAATTATTCCTTCTGTTCAACGATAACAAGCTCTTAGTTAAGTCCTGCTTCATATTCAAATGAAACAAATTGCATTCAAACCGAAGTAACATTGGATTTGATGCGATTTGTTGATAAATACGCGGCAAGCAGTATTCTGGTCGTGTTTATGGTAAATTAGCTAATAACCGATAATCATCTCTCGCCGATTCACGGAAATAAATTCCGTTGTTTAACTTGTCAACTGCAATAATTCAAATATTGTTTTGAAATCGGGCCGACACAAAAAAAAAAATAAACAAATGATCATTCGCGCGACGGAAGCGCACACCGTCGAAATTTGAATAATTTTCCAATTTATTTAATTACAATATTCAATGTCATGTGTTGTGCATTGAACGATACCGGTTGGTAAATTGATCGACCGTTTTTGCTTCGGTTGGTTCTTTTTTCTTTTTCTCTCTCTTTCACACTCTCTCTCTCCTTCACACTGTTTCACTCTCGTCTTCACGAATGGCTCTGACACGATTCGCTCCTTGGAGTGCATTTCTTGCTTGAGCCATGAAAAAAGCTGGTCATAAAAAGTGCGTTTAGTCTTTCGAACATTGAAAAAGTGCATTTCTTGCTCTTCAATGAAAAAACTCATCATAGAAAATCAGTCGCTGGCATCATTTGCATATTCCACCGAGTAATTTCCGAGTTGAGCCGACAGACTTGTCGTTCATTTCGAACGACAAAAAAAACATGCTTGAAGCCACGTGAAAACGAGTCACCAAATTTGCTTTCTCATTTTTCTCGTCGTACATCTTTCGTCCTTTTCTCGGTTGCAAGCACAAGACTGTCCTTTCTTTTCCTCTTCATGATTTTTTTTCTCTCGTTTCCGTGATGAAGCTGAGGAGTTTGTGGTGGAAAATCTCTAAATCTCACACAGGAAAGTGCATCTGAGAAGAAAAAAAACAACAACAGCCAAAAAATCAAGACCCATGTTTTTTTTTTCACCTCGACAGAGCAGTTGCTGCTGTTGTTTTTTTCTTATTTATTTTCCATTGTTGTTTTTTTTTCTTCCGTCGGAAAACGATATGCACAACTCTCACTAAATTATCATAAATAAGATTCAACAGAGAAAAAATACCGAGAGAGAGAGAGAGAGGGAGAAGGAAAGGAGAAAAAAAATTATTAAGGGCTTAAAAATAAATTACACGAATGAAGATAATGGTAACAACACGTAAGGAAAAAACTATCATGGGTCTACTCCTGATCACACACACTGCAAAAAGGCAATATGTGATACGATACGATTTTTTTCTTCTTTCTCTCTGTTCATCTCATGGTAATGTCTCCCAATATTATTTAATTTCAATTTTTACGGGGCACAACGATGCCGAACAGCAGAGAGAAAAAAAAAGCAAATCTGTCTTTTTCCATCTCCCGATCATCGTAATCTTAATGCATTTTGAGACACACACAGACTGCGAGCCAAATACACGGTAAATAGGGTAAAATATAATTGGATCATTCTTAAATATTGCGCAAACGGCTCTTTTTTCGCGTACACACACCGAACGAGTGAGAGAGTCAGCGAGAGACACAAGGCGAGAGAATGAGATTTTGTTATTTTGAACGACAAGCAGGTAGAAAAACACACCAAATTCCAATATTCATCGATTTCATGCGTGTGTGACACAACAACGGCACGGATCGATCACATGATGTGATTCACATACAAACCAAACAAAATCCAACGATTATAACGGACGAAATGGCACTCTGTGTCGAGTTTTACTCAAGTTGAGCGTGGTCTACGATGGGATGATGCTTTCAGTTGCAAACTTCTCAACATTGAGACTTTTCAATGTTGATGCGACTTGTTTTAAAACCATCAAACTCTTGCATGAGACTCCATTTTGAGCTAATAACCTCTTGTGGATGCAACTTTTTTACTCATCCAATGCCACTTTCTGACTTGGAATAGGAATTTGCGAGGAGATTTAATGAATAAAAATGAAAACTTCGCGAGATTCAAAAGGTGAAAATAGACAGTCTTGAATCTCAGAAGAAGATAATAGGAAAAGTCTTCCGAATGACCGAGTTTTTGCACAAAATCGTGAATTCGATGAAGAAAATAACCCAATGAACGTTTTAAAAGAGGATAATGTGGAAGATTTAAATAGAAATTTGGAAGAATGTTTGAATTTGATTATACATTTCATCCAAATTCCTTTTTACTTACTCTTTTTTACCGTTTGGAGATGAATTCTAAGGCTTAAATTGATGAAAATCTGTACATTTTCGACCAAAGTTGGTAAAAATTAACAAAATTTCACTTCTTTCGTGTCCAAATAAGTAGAGAAGGAAAGAAAATAAACAAGACATTTGATCAAGCGCTCAAAATGACCAAATTTGATACAAAAATGTATGAAATTGATATAAAAATGACTGGAATCGGTATGAAAATGACCAAAAGTAACAAATATTGATATGAACATGGAAATTAATCAAAATAAGCATATTTAATAAAGGAAAAACAACCAAAAAGTAAAAAGAAAAAAAAAACACAAATAGAAATGGCTAAAAACAGCTAAAATTGAAGCAAGAACTACAGAGCCTGTAGTTGCAGGCAAACATTTCGTTGAAGAAAACGGATCAAAAGTGCAAACATTTGAAATGGATCAAAAAAGTCGAAATTAAATAATGAAATCGGAAGAAATGCTGAAGAAATTCAAAAATCAATAAACAATCTAAAAAAAAAAACAAAAATCACAAAATCCGTGACAAAAAAACGGAAATTTCATTGCAAATCCTGTCGAGAAAAAAAAACGGTGACTATTTGTTCAATTTAGTTCCAGAGCAGCCAAAGGCCATAAGCTTCTAAAATAGCATTCACTTTGGAATTTGGTTTAGTATTCAGTATTTGCGTCAGCATGCATTCGCTCTTTGGGTTCGAAGCGCCTTTCTCTCTTTCTTTCGCGTCGTCCTGCGATATTTTCGGTTGCTATGTGTCATTTCCACGTAGAATCTGTTCCAATTCCGTGTGTTTGGTGCTCTAATCCGATCAAGCATCGCAGACAAATGCCAAGGCCAACCATGTGTGTTCGATGCGTCTCGAGTCGTGTGAGTGAGTAAATAAATCAGTTCGAGTGAAAGAGACGAAGAAAATGGCAATATTTCGGGGTTGGTAATCGTAATTAGGTAAAAAAGATGTCGAAGAAAACGAGAAACGGTTGCACGATTGCGCAATGCATGTGTGCAAAAATGTTCAGGTAGGAAAAAAAAGCGAGGCAAGAGTCTTTTCCCTAAGTTGATCACTTTTATCTGTGCGTTCGCATGTTCCTGTGCAACACGTCAAAACCACTGAAGCAGCAACAAAACCGAGAAAAGAAAGAAAATTAACAACGAAAATCGCATTGCGAAAACAAAACGCAATTCGGTCATAATCTCTCGCTTCCTCCGTATTTGGCAGCATCCATTTCGAGGGATGACGTTTTTTTTTCATCTGTGTTATGAGTGGCGTTTTGTTTGCGGTCGATACAAACACACTTGAAAAATTGCACATTTCTTCGATCGCATGGGATTGAATCACTTTTTTATGAGGTTTTGTGCAAATATTTGTCGAATCCATGTCGAAAATCTGCCGAATGAAGAAAAAAATGCGAAGAAAAATTCAGAAGATCATAGTTGAAATGGAAACAGAAAGCCCATGCGTTTAGTAAGAACTGAATGCAAACAGAGCCACAGATGACTGTAGCTAAAATGTTACAAAATTCCGAAATGAAATTCAAAAATGCTTAACTCCTCGGCCAGCTGATGTTTATTCATGCGAATTTTGCTGAGAAATAATAGGAAAAGGTCGAGTTTCTTCCTCACTTCCTCATGCGATTAGCATTTCGATGCGGATTTAAATACGAAAACCGACTTTCAAGTCACCGTTTACTGCAATTTGATTGATTCGACAAAATTTATCAACGGATTTTGGTTTCGGGATTAAGTAACCCGAACAATGGTACCGAATTTTCATTCGATCGAAACCACATTCTAATTAACAGCATCGACTTTGCTGTGTTCAAATGCACCCTTTTCACCTTGAACATTGCAAACGCAACCGATTTTCATGTATGAAACAAACTCTTTCTTCTTTCAAGAACGAAGAAACGAGAGTAAAAAAGAAAGAATAGAGACAAAAAATCAACGAAAAGAGAGGAAAGAAAGAGAAACGAGCGACTAAAAGAAAACGAAACAGCTAAGACCAGAGTGTGTTCAACAAAGACGGCAAAAGAGTTCTAGCATCGAATTCGATCGAAATCAATCATTTCACTCTCATTTAAAAGCTAATCAAACCACAAACACACACATTCAATGCAACGGTGAAATTGTAATCAATAAATAATAAATTCTATGCTTTTGGTCGCTCTCCTTCAATGGAAATAATTTTCTGATTGACTGAGTAACGAGAAGAAGCCAGATGCACAGCCATTTCTTTAAAACCACATTTGCTCAGTTCGGTTCGACACCGACGACAACAACGACGACTGATTGAGCACAGCTTGACAAGGCGGAATAACTTAAAATGTAATTCGATTTCAATAACCGATCTCGATTTGATCCACATTTTCATCACAACCCTCTCACAACAGAATTTAACCATGCCATCGCAGATGAAATCGAACTTTGATTGGGAAATTAGCATGTAAAGTGCCAATAAATTAGCATTAGACCATGCATTTACATATAATTACTACGCGAACACCGCAGCATTGTACTTGCGCAATTGGATTGAATGATGAACGAACGGAATGTTTTTTTGAAGTATTGCGTCAAATTTGGAGGAATTACATAGATTTTGAACTGAGGAATTACAACGAAATTTGAAGGTGCGCATTGCGCAACATTTGCATACGACATTTTGAATTGAGTATACTCCAATATATCGGAATTGAAATCAGTAGTTGACGTCTATTTCGTCATTTGTTCATATTTAAACGAACTATAAATCGAATTTATAACGGCATTACAATTCAAATACCATTGAATTGAACTGAGATTCGTTCCAAGACATAAAATTTGCATTTTTTGCTTCGGGCAATTACAATTAGACGCGATTAAAGGAGAACATTCGGTTAGGATCTGAATCAGATTTTATGATTTGAAACGCAGTTTTGGGCGCTTCAGACTTTGGGCGACCGATTTTGGACGACTTTTTTAACGTTTCAAAAATTGAAATCAAAATGATGCATGAATTGATGAGCATATCTTGAGCATACACCTCGTATAAGAACCAAATTTTCTTGTGGCGCCATCTAGATGGCTTGCGGGGCGCAATGTATTTTAAATTGTTAGCTAAATTTTTTCAGCTTAGTACAGAACCATTTTTGGCAAAGATACAAAAGCATGCTCGAGGTATGTTGATGAGTCTATAAATTGAAATTATGAGAAGTCTTTTTTGACCTTTTCTCCTCTGAAAATGGCCAAAATATCAGAAAGGTACAGAAAAATTTGAAATTCCAGTGCAAAAATCACGAATCTCATTGAAAATTGAGAATTTTATTATTAAAAAATTGAAAGAATTGTGTAGAAAAAATATGATTCTTATCAAAAAACGAGAATTTCTGAATTTTATGTCATTATTTTAATTTTGAAATTTTAACTGTTTGTTATATATGTAATGCAATGTTACAAATAAATATTTATAAAAAGAAAGAACAAACGAGAATGGAATAAATGTACTCGACTTTGTTAATGGCAAACAGCAATAATACTTCCGTTTTTTCTAATGTATCACGTTGAGATACTGTTGATTGCTTGCTTGTTTTTTATGTACGTTGAATTTACACACTCCAAACAGATTCATGTGAAATACAAATTACTACTATTCGTTTGTGTTTTCTGTTCAATACCGCCATCATGATCATTGACCACCTCATATTAGTAAGTGTTGCCTTATTGATGGACGTTCTTGTCTAATGACAGAAATTTGATAACTGATTGAACTATACGTCAAAGTTGTGCAACTGAAAAACTACGTGCCCTATACGTCAAACTACGTGCCCCATTACTGCAATAGAGTGCGCGTAGTCAATGAATACAGGGACACTACTTTATGTACTTTGACTTCTGATATACTTTGTGTAATAAAGTCTGTGAACCTTTTTTTTGGAAAAAAGTGGAGCAAAAAAAAAATCAATAACATTAAATAATGTCGTAATTTATCGAATTTAATATTTTTCCATTTTGAAAACAACGAATATACATGTTTTTTGAAGTAATTTCATACATTGAGTTGTCATATTACTTCGACGATGCCTGGATCCAATCCTGGAATGTGCACAATGCACAACTCAATGTATGAAACTACTTGAAAAAACATGTATATTCGTGGTTTTAAAATTGGAAAAATATTAAATTCGATACATTACATCATTATTTAATGTTATTAATTTTTTTTTGGCTCCACTTTTTTTCCAAATAAATTTTCATAGTCTTTATTACACAAAGTATACCAGAAGTCAAAGTACATGAAGTAGTACTTAAACGTTGTTGCGTTGTTGACGTTTGACACATTTTCGTTTGTTCTTGTAAATTCTTGTGAACAAACCATTTGTACGTATTTGTGACAATTTGTTTACAAGTTTACAACGGCTTTCTCTGGATTTAATATAAAATAAAAATAATATAATTTCATACAACAACATGCGAATACAAATTCCATAATTTCATACACGGAATCGTACTCAATGCTTGGATCCAGGCATCGTCACAATATTTCTGCACGCATCTATGCATGTCTGTTGAAAGACAAAAACGTCCCCACTAATGGACAAAAATCGTGGATCCAGGCATCGGAAGTAATTTTGTAAGTAATAATCTAAAGTAGATTTTGACAAGCGCTTAGTTGAATCGGCGACACAGAGAAATAACTACGTGGTACACAGCTCTGCTATACGTTGTCTTTGTTCTGTGACTCATATGCTCAAATAACATCTATGATTCTGATTTTCATATCCTTGCTGGATAGTAAATTTTCTATTAACTTTATTGTGGCTTCCAACTCAGTCTAAATGGTTGTTTGTACTTGCTTGTATTGAGACTAAACCGAAAAAAGTATCAAACCATTTCTGAAAATGTTTACGAAAATCGAGTGTTTGCTCGTCTATTCTTGGTAAAAGGACAATTAAAAAAACCTTTTTTCCTAATATACCTACCTAATGAGCCAAAAAAAAAATGCTGCTTTCGACATACCAAAAGGAACATCATTTGAACTAATTTGTACTTAGGATTCTACTTGCAGGATTATGGTACCTTTCGGATATTAGCATTTGCAAATTAATGATTCTTTTTCGCATTCTCTGTAGGTAAATCATTTTGGTTTTACGTCTAAATGACCGGACAAACTTACATCGATCACAGTTGTGAAGAGAGTGTTGAAACTGCAACTTGTGTCGCTTAAACTATCTTTTTAGTAATTTATCCGAGCTGAAAAATCAGTTGAAATCAGGTGAAGAGAATCACATTGGTATTGTCATTCGCAGTGGTTTAGTTTGACTCGTAAAAAGTGAGAGTGAAATTTTGAGAATTCGTTTACAGAATATTAAAATAAAGAATAATTTTATTTTGCAGAAATATCGACGAGTTGATGACAAAATGAAATTAACGGATCTGAACATTGACTGCCTGGAGAGTATATTGAAGTATTTGGAGTTTGGTGACTTTTTAAGTGCAGCAAGCGCAAACAAGCGACTGAACAAAGCGGCCAATTTCATTTTCGTACAAAAACATTGCCGAGAAACTGTATATTTTAATGTTTCACGAGATCTACCGTTTGAAAATAGAGAATGGAATTTCATTAGTGACTTGAAAACCAGTTTACAATTTATACGTTGCTTCGGGCATTTGATTTCCAATATACACTTGAATCAAAGGGAATTTGATCTCAATCAATATGTCATCAATTACTTAAATGAATATTGTTCAAATTCTATTACATCCATCACAATTTTAAATGGTCTTAAGGGCTGGGAACATCTCCAGAAACCATTTTCCAAAGTTGAAGACGTCATTTTGATTAAATGCCATGGCGCTGTTACGGATTCTATAACTAAATTATTCCCGAAAATGCGACGATTAGGATTCCATCAAAGTAACCGTGAATTCGTCTCTGTCATTTCAAGTCACTTTCGTGCTAGCTTTCGTGATTTTTATGGTTTGAGGATTGTTGATTATACCAATGGATCAGAGCTGTTATTATAGGCACCCAATCGGCACTTAGATTTTGAGTGCCGCACCTAGTACAATCACAAAAAATAAATTTCGATAATTTATAATTTAATATTTTTTTCAGCAATATAAAATCATAATTATTTCTTTAAAACAATAGCAAATTTGAAAATTTTCAAAAATACTCAAGAATTATACTTTCAAAAGGAGCTCGGTGCCGCACCGATTCAAGTGCCCGCACTCTCGCAGTGCCTATAACAGCTCTGCGCTCCATAGACTGTGCATTTCAAGCCAAATATCAAAAATGCCAGTTTTTGCGTCACGAGTAAGACAGCAAAACGCTTGAAAACTTGATCTAAAATCAAAAGTCTTGACGCAAGATATTTTTCCTTATTGTGAGTAAATTTTCACAATAGTGAATGCGAAAAATACTTTTGAACCTCGTATGTAGTGATAATACAGCGTCTTAGCGTCATTCAAAATGATATCAGTCATTTTGAGTGATAAATCCACGCACAGGAGCGTCACTTCATTTTAACCTCGTCTAGAGGTTTTTCATCTGATTGATTATAAACAAAGCGCATCGATATCATGCGGTGATAGTATAGCTCCCGTTTTGCGTTCAAATCCACAATTGAATTCGTTGTTTATCGCAACAGATGACGCTCTCTTAGATTCAAGTGATTTTCAGAACGTGATCAAGAAATATGGTCGTCTAAAACCATTGATAGTGAAATACATTTGGAAAGTGCGAAAAGGTTTAACATCGAAATATGTAGCAATGATATCATTGAAATCCCTTTTCATTTGATGGACTTGAAAATTTAACCATCGAATTTTGGGATGAATTGAATGTTGCGTTCTACAGTTTCATTGACAAACATCCTACAATAAAAGATCTAGTTCTCGATGTTGAAAATTTAATTGTTACAAATCAGACGCAAATAGCCAAAAACACTACCGTTGCTTACTACAATCGGGTTCTATAAATGCGAACTTTCAGCAAATGAAGCAGCTCACTTCATGTCTAAGTTTCAAAACTTTAAGAAATTCATGTTCACTATAAATGAGGACACTGCTTATGATGATTTTCGCGCACTGTTAAATAATGATTGGGAATGTGAAATCAAAGATTATGGAAGGATATTTGTGGAAAGATGCAGTCCCATGGCGAAAAAACGCAAGATAAACTAACCACACATTCTAAGATCAATAAGAATACTTGCGGTACGATAACAGAAATCGTTTTAATTATTGTTTTAATTTCACAATTTTCCACTGTTCGAACACCATTCGATATAAAATAAATACTTTCATCATGTTCATTTTTATGTTTTTCTAATGATAATAATTTATAAAAATGCATGGCTAAATTGTAAACTTAAAACATTTCTCTAATAAAATGTACTACTATTTTTATGCAAACAAAAATAAACGCCATTATTTTTCATTCTCAAAATCGCCAATATTAAGTGATTTTTCTTAATGATCTATTCGTTGATTGATATGTGTTGTTCGATGTACATACATTACAATAAACGACGCTACGATTTTGCCATTGAAAATGCCAGAAAATCAAAATAATATTGAACTTCGTAGCATTAATAGCTTCATTTTCTTCATCGTTTGTGTTTTCTGTCCAATGTCACCGTCATGAACATTGACCACCTTAGATGAGTTAGTGTTGCCTTATTATTAATGGACGTTCTTGCCTAAAGACAGAAGTTTGGTTGATTGAACCATGTTGCCATTGTTATGTGGCTCATATGCTTGGGAAATATCTGCGAAGTACGATAGAGAATTTAGAGGTGATATATAACGTATTCATTCACACTAATGACAGCCACTGTGCGAATGAGGCATGCCAGCAGTTAGTTCTTTCGTATCCTTACTAGACTAGACCATATATTTTGTATTAATTTTTTTTGTGGCTTCCAACTCAGTCTAAATGGTTGTTTATACTTGCTTGTATTGAGACTAAACCGAAAAAATTTTCAAACCATTTCTGAAAATGTTCACGAAAATCGAGTGTTTGCTCGTCTATTCTTGGTAAAAGGACAATTTAAAAAACACCTTTCTTGCTAATACCTACCTAATGAGCCAAAAAAATATGCTGCTTTCGACATACCAAAAGGAACATCATTTGAACTAATTTGTACTTTGGATTCTACTTGCAGGATTATAGTACCTTTCAGATATTAGCATTTGCAAATTAATGATTCTTTTTCGCATTCTCTCTAGGTACATCATTTTGGTTTTACGTCTAAATGACCGGACAAACTTACATCGATCACAGTTGTGAAGAGAAATGCAACATAATTCATTTAGACTGATTGTACTTTGATTCTGACAAGAAGAAAATATTATAGTTTGTTTGTCGCCTGATCATCATTTTGGCTTATCAGTGGTTGATGCGTGCGCGTACATTGTACCCAATTGATAGAGACTTACTATCAGAACTGTCTGAAGCAATGTTGCGGAAGGCCTCGAGTACTATAAATTTGCTGAAGACGCCAAGTCGTTATCTCATATCAGTTCAGCGAAAAACGCAAAAAATCGCAATTGTACAACAAAATTCGTGTTTTTTCGATCGTTCCATTTTTGGAGTGTGTTTGAATTTCTGGAAGAAAATTCTCATAAAAATCAAGGTGATGTCAAAATTTAATCTTTTTAAATAAAAAATCGAATACTTGATACGTTATGTCGTCAAATTGTTCCGCCTTTGGAGAATCACCTTCAATTCAAGCTTCACTGTCTTTTAGCTTATTAAATGATCGGATCATCGTCATTATGATCTTCATTGGCTCGAACAATTCAAATGACTTGCCCGATGAGTGTTCAGCGAGGTGTTCTTGCTGTTAAGCCAAACAAAAATGCAACCTCTTCATTAGAATCGATTTGCAGTAGTTCTCCTTCCAAATTATAAAATAATATTCTTCATTGAAGTGGGTTACTTGTTGTGAGTGCCATTCTCTCTTCCTTGCATATTTGTGTCTCGTGCAAAATCGTCGTGAATCTAAATAATTTCGCTCACACAATGTGCTGTGCGCCCTTTGATGTGCAAAAATCGCAACAAACTGAAAATGCCGCAGGCAAAACGGCATTGATTTGAATCGAAAATTGACAGGCGAACAAAATCGTTGAATGTGAAAAGGAAAGGCGAGTGCACGAAGAAAGTTGACAATCTTTTGATGTGAAAGGGTTAAATATTATTACCGATGTCAACATGCCACGGAGTGCGTGTGTGCAAAACGAAACGAAGTAAGAAAAAAAACTGTTGCATTTGTCAATGCGCACAACATTCCGTATAATCATCGTAATCGATTGTGTATTGGCGATGAAAAAAGGGTGAAACCAATCGAACCCTGACATCTTTGTTTCGTCTTTTGCACCGTAACGTTTGCATAAAATATCAATATTCTATATTGATTTATGGAGTTTTCGATGCATACGCGCGTTCCGATTGAGTAATCATTGAGCGCTTGCTCTATCTCTCTTTCTCTCTCTATCTCTCTCTATCTCTCTCTCTCTCTCTCTCTGTCGCTTGCTTGCTCGCTCTACAGCTCCGCGCGTTTGCTTTCGTCGTCAAATTACACAATTAACTGTTGTTTGTATGCGCACAAACAAATCTATTAACTGCGTCTCTCTCCTGACATTCCGCACCATATATTCATTCGAAATGTGTACACATCAAGGAAATTAGGTGTATCCCGAGACGTTAGAAAAAGAGTTTGGCCGGATGTCATGTGCTCGGCATCGAATTGCTGTTTTGTTTCGTTCTCTCTTTGCCATGCCGAGTGCCGCCGATGTCTTTCAATATTCATGTAAATGCAATCGCATATTCACATTCATGTAAATGCATTCAAAATGTGAATCGAACGACAGTTTCCATCGCCTCAAGGTGAATTCCATTTGAACATTAACATCTTGTGATGCAAAGACGCATGCGTTTTCGGTTGTGTTCGATTGAGTTGAGTCGACTACAACCGTTAGAAAAATGAAAGTTCTAAAATGAACGGTTTTGTGAAAGAGGTTGCAAATAAAAATGGGACGCGGTCGTGAAGACAAACACGACATTTTTGGTTCATTTTTGATGAAACAAAGGAAAACTTTCATCAAAAGAGAGATTTTTTTAAACAAAGAACAAGTTTGAGGAACATTTCCAGTACAAGCAAACAAATTCACTTTCAAAAAATTTTGTAACAAGGTTAATAAAAGTTAAAACTGTTACAAAAATAGCATTTTCATCCAAAATATTGCGTTTCACATTGAAAAATCGTATTTTTCTCTTCTTTTTCGATTTTTTTCTACTTTTTCTGAATTTTAAATCCGTTTTCTATTTTCTCTACTTTTCCGTTTTCATCGTTCCTCTCTCACTCTAAATGACTTTAAATCCACATTAAAATCTATTGGCTCGTTCGTTCGTTCGCATCACTCTTTTGCAAAATCTGCATTTAAGCCATTTTTAAAGCTGTACAAATAATTTTGCTCCGGTTCCATTTCATTCTCTTTCAATTTTTTTTCTGTAAATCAACAGAGAAAAAAAGTTAAATCCTTGAATTTTTATGGTTAATACGGTGTTCGCTTCATTGGTCGGCAAAAGGGAATTAAGCAAACACAGTCTGTGTGTGGTGCATTTGCACTAAATCTCAAAACAAACCGAAAGAGTTTAGAGCAGAGAAAAAATCGCTCTATTCAGCATTTTGAACTCTCGATGATCTCTGGATTTTTTTTTCGCCTGAAGGACAAAAAACAATCGTTTAGCGATTTTGCTTCGTTTCGGCACATTTTGCTTGGAAATGACTGAAGGGTTAGTTGTGTTTATCGAATCGAAAAAAAATTGGCATTATGCCCAATGCACGAAAAGTGGATGCAATGATAAAGATCTTTTTTGGATATTTTTAGAGAGAAATAAAGAGAAAAGTGATGAGAAAATGGAATTTAATGTGAAAACAGCCAGAATTTTTCAAACAAACCGATTTCAGCGTGAAAAATTAGTATCAAGATCGTTATCATGGATCAAACAGTTGGATATAGATCAGAAAAACGGCTTTTGAACTGTTTTCTGCGGATTTAGGCTATTTCAAACTGTTCTAAACAGCCAAAATCCATTAAAAACGCACAAAATAGAGAGAATCAACAGTTTTGGCATAATTTTTAGCGCATTTTTCAAGCGATACAGGAATGATTTTCGATGAAAGGATACATTTTCGAAAGATAAGGGAAAAACAACGAATTTTAATAAAATAATGAAAAATTGCACCAATTTTAGAGCAAATAATGCATTTTCAGCCGGATTATTGTCTAACAGTAATGCAATTGTCATTGCAAGCTAATGCAAAAGTTCAAAAAGTTGCATCTGCTTTGATTAAAGAGCAAAAATCGACACATTTTCATTCAAGGTTGATAAAATTAGTTTTAAAGCATTGACTAGATTGCATCAATTCGACGATTTTACGTTGCATTTTTAGGCACTGATATCTTAATGATCAGAAATGCATATTTTTTTGGAGTGAAATAACCATTTGATTGCCAATTTCATTCCCAAAATCTTATACTACATTGAAAAAAAAGAAGAAATAAATTCCGATCGTACCCATGATACCTTGAAAGAAAAAATCAATTTCTTGAAAAAAGGAAGAATTGCATTTCAAAACATTGATTTATTTCATTCACTCATCTATTAGATTGTTTCAAATTGAATTGTTAAAAATTGCCAAATAAGATAAAAAAATCCATTCCAATCGAAAGACTCCATTCATGTGCTGAAAAAGAAAGTCGTGTGCATTTCACACCAATTTTCCATTTGAATCATTTCTCCGAATCACCGACGCCTTCGTCTCGCCATCAGTGGTTCGTTTCAGTTTCTTCCCAAGACGCACCAGCAAGCGTAGAAAACAACAACATTGCCTGGGTGCACGTGAAGCGACATGAATACCATATAATAGTTCGAAAGGGTATTTTAAAAATCGAACCCTTTTTATTGAACAACAATTTCACTCTGAGCTCTGCATTCCGTCGCTGCTGCTGTTATTGTTGGGCTTAAAAACATATATACCATTTTTTTCTACCTCAATGTGCGTCACTTCTCCCTTTCTCTGCCTGTGGTGTGCATTTTTTCTGTTTGACTTTTTTCTCGTGCGTTGAACGACGACGAAGACACTCTCCTCTTTTTATTGCCATTTATTCCATTTAATTTTAGCCTATAATTTTTAAATTATTTTCATTTCTTTCTTGTGTGTTGTGTGTTTATATTTGATTTGCCAATTTTTTTTTACCGCTCATGTATGTGTTCGAGGGACGAGAGCAAAAAAAAATCCTAACGTTAATCTAACCCACCTTAAATGGAATAATAACAATGCGCATTGCGCAAGGAATCAAGTCATGCGTTGCAGTCGTTCGATTGAACGAACATCCGAGTTTCCAACATTGGCACTCACTCAAAACTAATAAATATAATTTAATTGTGCTGATTATCGGTTCGGTGAGTGCGAAAATTACATTTTCCGAAGAAATTATTTATGTTTTTTTCCTCATCGTCGTAGACGTTGTTGTTGCTCCTTCGATTGGCAATTTCGACTTTCGATCGAATGTTTTTATTTTGGCATTCACATCAAACTCGAGAGTGCCTTTAGCCCATTTCGTTTTCTTTATTGACGACGTTCTCAATTACGTTTCCAATGAGTTATTTCATTGGATTTTGAGCCGAATGATCAGACTTGCAATTCGATAAGAAAAGGTTCAATAAAAATGCTGCAATGAATATCACTGAAAATGGATTCAAGGAAAAAAAAGGTGTCAATTACGAGTTGCATCTTCAACCGAGAAACTTGAAGGACTTCAAGAGGGACAATTGAACAACTACACGGAACCCAATGCGGAAAACGTGTTGTTTTCTTATGAAATCATTGATACCTATGAACGAAAAGATGGGGGTATTTGAAGGATCCCTTCTAATATCATGGAATGAAACAAAGCGAGTTGTTCTTTTAAGTAACACTTTTGACCGAAGAAGAAAAACTGAGACAGACAATCCATTTTAGGAATGAAGACGTTTTGTTTTAAAAGAAACAAAGACTAGTTTTCGAAAGCAAGAATCTGTTCTTATCAAAACAAAAAAACTTGACCGACAAAATGCTCTCAAGCAGAAAAGTGTCACGTTCTGATGTGAAACGAGTTTGACCTCTTTTATGCTGGACAATTCCGGAAATATTCAAATTCAATTTCGATTTTCACTTTATTATCGTTCGATTTGCGCATCTTCTACCAATTACTCTCTTGACCCTCATCTCATCTCAAATGATTTGTAATTCCCTTGGCTTTTAACTCTTTTCTGATGACTCTGTTTTGATGACACTTTTCGATTTCTAACATTTTCTCCTCTATGTCGCACGCTTCGATGGCGATGCGATACCATCTGACCAAGGCTATTCGAATGGAAAAGATGCTTCACAAATTATGTGCAACGAAGTCTTGTCTCTGCCGGTGAAACCGGATTCAGCATCATTTGACAAAAGTTAATTTGAGACCTCTTTGTGTCGATAATTGTTACTTTAGAAGCAGCGTCTGCTCAAAATAGCCAGTTTGAGTACGGTGATTGGGATTGCATGTAAAATATTCACACTATTTCAGCCAGAGCGAGTGTTTTAAAAATGAAAAGTGCATTTTGATGTAGGAAAACAGTTGTGTTACCATGCAGAGATGGCCAGAGGCAAGTTAGAGCATCTGAAGAGCCGAAGAGAGACAAAATCACCCGACAACCAATTCCAATCACGTGTACATGGAAGAAAGGTCAAGCCCATGCATTTAACACCATACTGATGTCTCTTGTCGGCTCACTCAAAACCGGACCAATCGCGATCAGACAAAAAAAATTCCGGAGGAAAATCACGAAGTGGAACAACACCGGAAGAAACCCTTTAAATTTGTTAAATGCACTAAAACACTTAGCTTGGAGAAAGTGTTTAAAAAACACTTTGAATCAATATTCATTTACTTGCATTTTTCCACGCTCATGAGCAACCGCATAACTTCGGATTGCGTATGTGATTTGTTTTATGAATATTTCACATGATTTCAAGGAAGTTGAGAGAAAGTTATGAATTTTAATGCGATGATACCGATTTTGATAGTTGAAAATGGTTTGGCAGGCGTGAGAAAGGACACTCGAAGCAAATTCACCGAAATCGTCGGCAGACTGGAACATTTCCAGAAACATAACGGTTCAGAGAGATAGTTGAAAGTTGTCACCGAGATTGAAATGGGAAAATCTATTTTCCGCTTTGTGATTTTCTAACCTGAACAAAGAAAGTGACAGCCTTCGTCATTCAGAAGCAGAGCGTGTTTTGAGCTGACGTCAGCAGCACTAACTAACGTCAGCTGCTGATATTAGCTGCTGACGAGTATGCGTTGCGTTGTTTTAACGCATTTGCAGTACAAAATTCGTTTTTCTTTATGCATTCCAAGTCAAGTTTCATTTCAAATTTGACTTGGAATGCATAAAGGAATAATATCAGCAGCTGACGTTAGTTAGTGCTGCTGACGTCAGCTGAAAACACGCTCTGTTCAGAAGAGAATTATTTTGACCAAGTTCAAAGATTGGACAAACAAAAATATTATTCGGAAAAAACAATTGAAACAATTGAATAAGCGTTGAAGGTAAAAATTCAATTGTTGATGAAAAGTAAATAGAGAAAACTTGCGAAAAGTGAAAGATATCTCACACTTTTGAAATTACCATGATGATTTCATCCTCGAATGATTCGAATCCAAGTGATATTCAAGTTTGGTTTTCTCAAGTGGAAAAAACAAAACAATAGGAAGCATGAGTCGTCAAAAGTCGATGTTTGCTTCGAATTATTAGAGCTTTGAACTATTATTCCGAATCATAAAATGATCGGTCGTGTTATTTGAAAAGTATCTCACGATAATAATCCACGCGTACCAACATGTATTCTCAGATTCTCACCATTATGAGAAGGTGTTTCGTTTTCATTCGTTGCTGCTTTTCATCTTGATTAGATACCTTTTGTTTGTTTCCGCGCGTTTGCTTCCATGTTGTGGCTTGTTGTTTGCACATGATTTCCAGCTTGCGACTCATCACTGGATCATGCTCCGGACAATACGGAATTAATTAGACACATTATGGAATTCGACACACTCACGCAATGCCGAATTTCTTTTCGAATTGAGACATCTTTCGACACATTCGCCCCCTGCGACGCACGACGCTGCTGGAATCTCGTCAAACGTTCAATCAAG
>NW_022595294.1:51911-70882 GCF_009176505.1 Sitodiplosis mosellana
CTTGATTGAACGTTTGACGAGATTCCAGCAGCGTCGTGCGTCGCAGGAGGCGAATGTGTCGAAAGATGTCTCAATCCGAAAAGAAATTCGGCGTTGCGTGACTGTGTCGAATTCCATAATGTGTCTAATTGATTCCGTATTGTTCGGAGCATGATCCAGTGATGAGTCGCAAGCTGGAAATCATGTGCAAAAAACAAGCCAACAACATGGAAGCAAACGCGCGGAAACAAACAAAAGGCATCTAATCAAGATGAAAAGCAGCAACGAATGAAAACGAAACACCTTCTCATCACGGTGGTACACACAGTGTCACAGTAGCAAAGGCAAACGGAGAGAGATGATATTTGTCACAACGAAAACAGTGAAGATTACATCAAGGATCCTACACACGCGCAGACGCACAGTCCTGTCAGGCACATGCGATGCCACAATATTTCACAATTCCGAAACAACGAACAAAACAACAAACCATTCGACGCTCAGAGAGAGAGAGAGAGAGAGCAAAAAAACATACTTAATCAAAATACAATGCACATGGCAGTGCGTGCCAGAGCAACACATCTGCCTTTTGTTCGCTGTAGAAAAATGAGAAACGACGAAAAAGAACAAGAAAAAAAATGTCGATGATCTTTAAGAACCTTAAAGAAATGTGCACGAAGAACCAAATCAAAGTAAAACGACAGAAGAGAAGAAAAAAAACACATTTAATTCAATTCAATTATTATTTTCATTTATTTTTATGCTCCGAAGCGACGACGACACGAGTGTGGGTTTGTGTTGAATATGATTTTTGTGTCGGATTCCTTACGTTTTTCCACCATTCAGAAATCGGTCTCGGTTGACATTCGACGCACGACAATTTTTATATTGCATCTGGTCTTTTCAATTCAGTTTTTTTTTGCTTCGCTTCTCTTGTTGTTGTTGTCGTAGGAGAGAATTTGTCGCTCTGATTTTAATAAATTCCGTTAAATCCTTGACAGCCGAACGAACTCCATTTGAAGCAGCACTCAAGTTGTTTTGATGCAAGGTTTTCGAATAATTGAATTAATGTCAACGTAATTGAATTAAAATGAACCTAAGTCAATGCCTTTGAAATGGTAAATCTTGAACTTGGTTTGCATTCAGTCATTCGAAACGTTTTAAATGAATGATTCAACGCCTTTTAATTGAATTATTGAGTTTGAAATGGATTTCTAGCTCATTTTAATTGATTTATGCCGTTTGAAATCATTCCATTCGGTTTGAAATGAATGCATTTAATACAGATTCTACGTTTGAATGAAGAACTCAATTCGAATTTCACGTTTGACCGTGATTTTTCCGTAAAATGTGAGGTTTTTTCGTTGTTTTAAGTGTGAGACAATGTCGATAATGTCAGTCGCGTTTCGAATTTGGGCTAAAAAATGTTGAAATACTTCGAAAACTCTTCGAAAAGCATTTCATATGGATATTTGTGGTAATTTTCTTATTTCATGTGATTTCTTTTCTTTTAATTATGACCATTTAGTTCGATTCTGTTGATAACTTCGGTAAAAAGCTAGAAATTTTTGAAGGAACTCATTAAATCTGATCAAAACGAACAAATCATTCAATAAACACATTGATTGCATGTTTGTAATGTCTTTTTAACTCAAATCACTTGTTGAATTCAATCCTCTTGCTGTTTTTGGTTCCAACAGCCAAAAAACGCCCTTTCCATGTCGCTTCAATGAAATATTACTTTTCAAAAGCATTTTTTTTAGTTTCAAATCAATTTCTCCAGTTCGTTGTGAATATTTTCGACTTGTATAAAGTTTTTCCTACAATCAAGTTTTGTTCGCTTCGAATTGAATTTTTACTGAAAAAAAAACGTCTGCGGTTTTAAATCAATTTGGTTGAATTCAGATCAACTTTTCTTTAGTCAAATCAACTTTTGAGTCAATTTCTATGATTATTTGTTTGTTTCAACGTGATTAATCGATTTAAGTCAACATTTTATACTCAAATTGATATTTTCACCTTCAAGTTGAGATATTTCCACCTTGAAAACGATGTTGGTTCGTTTCAAACGTTTTGTTCCTTGAATTGAATCAACTTTCCATCATCAAATGAACCTTCATTCGCGTCAAATTGCATTTTTTCAGCTTCAAGTGAGTTTTTCGTAAAACTAAATGTAAATTCCCGTTTGAATCAACTATCTCTCCACAATTGTTGTCAAAAATGGCAGTTTCATGCCAAAATCAACTTTAACGTCACAATCCACACTCCCATTGCCAATTAAATCTCTCAATTTAAATCGCAAACCACTAAAAATGCATTTCAAAAATGAAATCAAAGGAATTATGTTTGGATTCCCGCAGCGAATTGGTGAAATTTCGATAAAAATCGAAAAAACCGGTCAGTTGACACGAAAAGGACTCGAAGTGCAAGCATCTGCCACGTGCCGTACTTTTATCTCTTTCATTGTTCTTAAAACATCGGCTTCCCGAAAATAAAATAAAAACAGTCCATCCTTTTTAGCCTGCAGTGGAAAATTTTCATTCAAAAAAACATAATCTCTTCATTGACGAGCGTATTGAATTTGATCAGTTTCCTTTTGCTGAAAGAAAAGCAAAATCCAATTCTAGTTCCATATCAATATTGAATTCCGGATCCTTTTCTCGAACAATGGAGAAAGCAATCACAACAAAAAACTAAAAAAAAACCGAATTGTTTTGACGTGGCATCGAGTTTGGGAGTGTGTTTTATGTTCGGTCGTCTTTTCAAAGTTTTTTTTTTGTGTGTCTGATTTCGAGGCACAATTATCGATCCTTCGTTTGGCGTCATGCCGTTTGATACCAATTGTGACGATCAGGAAATACCTGTTTTGTGCTCGACGACGCAATCGAACTGTCTCGATGTCGTTTAAAAAAAAACCAAAAATGAACCAGTTTTTTGCGCAATTTTCTGTGTCTCCAGGCTCATTAAAATCTTGTGCAGACAGAGAGAGAGAGAGAGAGAGAGAGAATTGGGAAAAGGATGACAAAGAGCTCATTGTCAATCGAACTGAAGCATCGACGCTTGGAGAGAGATGGATGCAAGCATCGGGATTCGTTCCAATTAAATCGGATGAGGGTCATGCACAAATGAAAGATGATGTCAATCGAATTTATTGGCGGTTCGATCGATTCGGTTTTGTGGATGCAAACAACGGCAACGAGCTCTTGATGCAACCAATTCATGAGACACAATGCATCAAATTCGTGATGCAACAACTATCGTGTGTATATCAACAACATCAATTTGTCGACGAGGAAAGAAATGCCTGGCTCAAATCTACCTAGCTTAGTTTTACCAAAGAAAACTGGCCATTGATTTATCGACCGGTTAATGTAATTGTTGAATTTTCAAAATGCGCGAATTTTTCATGCATAACATTTCAATGTCTTTGACCGATGGATGTTGCATAGCAAGCAAATCTATGGTCAATGCTGTCTAAACTCTAAACTCTGAAAATTCCGATGAACATTGTGATTCGGCTCATCGGAAGCGATGCAAAAAAAAATGTGAAAGCTGTTCGGCCAATGGGTAATAAATCCCGTTCGAAATTGATTAGAGCGTGACGAATGCGGTGAAAGAGAGAACGAAGAAAGAAAGATAATTCAGTGTTTGGCTCATCTTCCCTGAAAAAAATAGACTTTTACTTCGTTCCGCTTATAAATTTTGATCATAACGAGAGTGATCGGCCATGGAAAATGTAGCAATTGTCGATGGTTTTCGGTTTTTGACGAGCCAAAAACCTGAATTCCGTTAAAAGCATCATGTTGAACTCTAATTTTGAAGCCAAAAGAAGGAATCAGTGAGTTTGATTTGTATATTATGTTTCCTTTTAAAAAATTGTGTGAGTTCGAACAGCAACCTCGGTGTAACGAAATACATGAATTTGATTACAAAGGTAAAATGTGACATGAAAACCGACGCAGAACAAGAGCATGTTTTTGTATTGAAAATCCATTTTGGTTTCTCTTTCTCGCTTACACTTTCACGATTGTAGCTTTCTTAGCGCCTTCTCTCCCATTCTTCTGCTCGTTGTTTCAGTAAAGTAGATCGAAATAGTATCCCTGGTACGGTGGTTCGACAAACGAACCTTGCTGAAGTCGAAAGACTAAAAGACAGATCATGACTGAAAGAACGAAAGAGAAGTGCAGACAAAAATACGGAAACGAGAAAGTGTGAAAGAAAGAGAAAGACAAGACCGATCGCACACTCTCTCGCACTACTATCTGTGCGCCATCAAATATGTTTGCATTAAATTTATTATTTATACGTTTTTCTTGGTTGTTGGTCGCTTTCTTCCTTGTTTCTCTCCGTTTCTTTTGTAATAAAACATTGGTCTTTTGGTGTTTTTCTCTCTTCAGCTGTTTATTTTGATGTTGCGTGTGCGTGTAACGACTCTGACCATCGACACTGAGAGCGAGCAAATGCCCGATACAAAAGAGAGTTCTCGCCATACATACGTATGTGTTTGTGTGTCTTGTTCAATAAAAAATCATCTCATGCGCCGCAACCCCAACGAACGAACGAACGAACGAACGAAGAAAGTGACAACCGAATCCGGAAATCATGTGAAAATATTCATTTTCATTTAATTTAAAATCACAAATACGGCTATTTAAGAAGATGAAACGAACGAAGGGGACCCAGATTTCACTTCACTGCTACAGTTTCCGAATGTTATGCTAACCTTTTGTCTTCGCTTCGGAAACATGCTTCCGCAATTCTGGAGCAAAAAGGTCGATGCTGCGACATATCTCTGATCAACATTTTTTTTCGGCATTTGATTGGTATTGTTGTTCAGCTGGCCATTGTTAGCATTGATCCCGTACCGTGTAATGGTGGGCCAAATCATTCAATGCAAACGAGATTTTCTCGAATTTCAGCCAATAATCCAATTTTCACAGCAATGCAAATTCCATTTTGGTTTCGCTTCTTTTTTTTTCTTCGGTCAAATGGACAAATTAAACATTTTAGTACGCTAATATGAGCACACAGACCTATTTCGAAGACGTTTTTTTGGGTTTCTTTGATGCTGTTTTTTTATTCGGCATTTTGCGTAAGTACATTATGAACGCGTATTTTGATTCAATTTGCCCGACTTTATTCAATTTCGTTGTTCGGATTTGATTTGCCCATTTTATCCAATGAGTACGAAAAACGTTGCAAGTTTTATGTTCGACACAGAAAAAATGGGAATTAAAAAAATCATTCTTGGCAACGATGATCAAAGAAGTAGAGACTTTTTTGAAGGTTTGATTGACGCATTTGTTGATAGTATTCATTGAAAATTCCTGTCGAAACTCCATTCAATCGTAAAATGGATTTGGTTGACTGGATTTTTTTCTTGTATCCTTTGCAAACGAAAATTTGGTCTCGTGAGAAAAATTAGCGGCGCGACATAAAGTGTATCTCTCATCTCATACAGCGTATACCATACATTTCGCTATTTAAAATAAATGTTGAAACTTGCATTGGGCAAAACATGCAATAGGCTCATTACGATAGGCATAAACGATATACCAAGAATCGATTGTTTCTTTTGCGCCTATAAAAGAAAGGCGAAATCACGATAGAAGTAGCCTTTATTGGTTGAGTCGAATGCTCTGATTTAAATGTTTTGCTCTTTAGCTCAAAATCATACTGGAGCTCAATGAATTTGAAAACTACTAACTAACTACGGAAAAAATCTTATTATTTTATAATATTTACTAGCTGAACGCAGCCCGCTTCGCTGGAAATAAATTGATGGAGTGGCAGAAAATTAGAATGACACGTATTGGTTCTGTGAGTGAATTTTTTTGTTTTGAAAATAGCCAATTTTCATTGTTTTATTTTTTCTTTGAGTGTGTTATTCAATTTGTGAGAAATTATTATGGGTTGTTTAAAAAAAAATTTGCAATCGTCGTTTGAGCATTGTTTCTGAAATTTTAATGAATTTTCGGAAATGAATATCATTGAACTTGTTCTACTTGTTCGCTTATAAGATTTGACGACATACACCAACATCCAAACCGGTTTCAGAGATATATCACTTTGAATTCTCGCTGCTTTTTCGATAAAATACGTTTAAATTGAGATCAGCGCGAGTTTATTATTTATTTGTTACCTTTTTTTTTTATCTAAAGCTAAATTCACAATTTGAAAATCACCATATTTGAATTTTCTTGTTTTATTCAATATCAGCTCATTTTTCATACATTAATCTAAACACGTACACATACTGTATGTGAAATACATACGTACACAAATAAAATGGAACATTTCATCAGAAATAATGTATCTCACGATAAAATAGGTCGTTATTCATTGTCGAGTAGATAACTGTTTAATCGGTGAAAAGATAAATTTTGATGTAAATTCATTAGGTCAAGGCACTTGATTCAAGAGATAAGCTATTTTTTTGTATTTGCGGAAAGGTAAGTGGAAAAAGTCAATTAGCCAACCGTTTTAAGAATCGTTGAATGAAAATGCGTTGGATAAAAACTCGTTTGAATTCCAAACGCAATTGATTGCGTCGATCGGCAATGCAATACATATACTCTTTTTTTACAAAATGCGTTAATGAATAAATAAATAAATCCATATTTCACTTTTCCACATACATATTTTGTGCGATATTTCAAAACAATTCTATTTTGTTTTTCCTTCTATTTTAACGATCGTCCCACGAAATTGTTTAATTTCCCTCAACAAACCATGCTCAATTCAGCCATTGAGTTCAAAGAGCCCATTTTTCAAACGCATAGGACAAGTTGTTAATTGTCATCACCGCAACTAATTATCCCCGTTCACTTGGCTTAATTCGTTGGCTTCAAACAAAAGCCTGGTACCGTTTTCAGGGATAAACAGAACCAAAAACGGCAATAAAAGTACCGGCAACTTATGGCATAAATCATAAAACTGGCGTTGAAAGTGTTTAGATTCAGAATCAAATAGTGGAAATGTGGCATTAACACGATAATGGAAGTGATTAGAAAATGTGTGATTGCTTCGCAAGAGAAAAACGTTACTCCAGCATTCAATAAGTCAGTCACACTCGAAATGTGCGCTTGGGGTACACTGTGTTGTCATTCATCATTCTCGGGCAATAAAAACAGAGCGCAAACAGTTAAACATAAAACTCGTTTGGTGATTTATGTGTCGGTATTGAGCCGCCGCACCGCATTGGGATTATATATCGATCAAGAGATCTCTCATTCTCACCGCTAATTTCGGTTGCTTGACTATGCCATAAAAGAGTGCGCCGCCGTGAGCCATTCGGTGGCTGCTCAATTGGAACGCCAAATCAATTTTTACGATCGAAAAACGAACTGTAAACAATGCGATGCGCAATAAATTTTAACGAAAAAATAAAAATAAAAACTGAAAAAATGTTGCGGTTTCAAATTCCACCCTTTGGTTTTTTCTGTTTCGTTCAACCACATCGAAGAGCACGATGACAACAAAAGGGCAACGACATAAAAAAAAAACGAAAATACAATTTTATTACTCGATCTAATCCTTTTGAATGCGCCAGTTGCATGCATCGCAGTGCTGCTGCGAAATTTATACGATGACATTGATGATGATGACGATGATAATAAAGTAGGCTCAAACTGAATCTCTCTCTCTCTCTCTCTCTCTCTCTCTCTCTCCGTAGCTCTGTGTGTGCATCACACACAGCGTCGAGGGTATCACTTTACCTCATTTCGAACCTTTAATCAAACGAAAACTCATAATTCTCGGATTAAAGCCGAAACGCTACTCAAATCACATACACACATCTAATAAATCTATGGATTTTTGTCGTAATTATGCATACATTACTAATTTGGATTGTTTACGCCATCTATCCGATCCAACACATTCTATTACAATCTAATTTTAATATTTATTATTATTATGACTCTCGCCCAGGAATAATGCAATGAATGCGCTTGCCAATCCAAAAGCGTTCGCTCAGGGCTTTAAGTGAACAACGAGCTCTGGTTTTTGTGTTGCTAGTAAGCCTTTTGTTGCCCATATTTCACCATAGAAATACCAATGTTTTTGATACATTCATAATTATATGACTGGAACTTAAGCTGATTTAGATCAATGATAAAATCGGAGTTTGGAATCAGATTTACCAACGTCTCTTGCATTGAGCAGTGTCACTGCTGCAAAGAGCAGATCGCACATCGCTCATTGCTCATTTAACAGGAGCTGTGAGCACAGTTTCGTTAGAGGAATTGAAGAATTCAGGAAGCGAACACTCCCAATGGGCGTTTTGTTGGAAAACAAAATTAGGACGAATCGAAATGAATGTTTCGACTTGAAAATAAATATTTAGCATATGATTTGAACAAAAATTACCATTCATGTGATCAAAAATGCCAAATTCAAACGCAAACTGGCGATTTAAATGAGAAAAATGAAACTGTTCGGTGAAATAAATATACAAAAAATTGAAGAAAAAAAAAACAAAAAAAAATACTCAAATTCATTCAAAATCATCTTTATTTCATGGAAAACAGAGTTCAACAGAGAAAAATTTGGCTAAAAATTCCGATTTTTCGTTTAAAAATAAGAAATTTGACTCAAATTTTCGGTTTTCATGGTAAAAAATGGTCATTTTCTTGAATCTTTTCGATTTGTTTTACTTGAAACATCCAAATTAGCTTCGCAAATTCCAATTTTCTTCTCAAAAATAAAAAATTTCTCCTGAAAATATGAAAAACATGACGAAAAGTGCTGCTTTTATACAAACAAAAATTTTACATGATCAAAATAAGAGCGGTTTTGATTGGTGAATTCGTAGAAGGAATTCCGGAACATGAGGAATGTTTCTATTCCCATTTTAGTATGTTTGAATTCGTAGAAGTTCCGGTATAAACTGAAGTTTGAAATTTACGACGTTTTAATTTTTCTATTACCTTTACCGGTAAGGCTTTACTAAATTAAAGGTCGAAACAAACGCCACGGTAACGTTCTATCAAACTGTTATATCTATCAAAATTCCACAATGTTTCCCAATTTTTGTAGTTTTCTTCTAATATTTCAAAAATGTTTCCTTTCATTTCCGCGTGAGATACTTTTTCGACTGCTGAGGCGTTTTAGTTCTACGGCGGGTCATTGTCCATTACATAAATTTCAAGCAATTATCAATGTTCATTGCAGTCATTAGCCGATAGCAGGACCTGTTTCAATTTCGATAAAAGCAGTACCATAATTCATATTTACAGTTTAGCGTCAATGAATGTCACATGCGAAACCCATTACTCTTTGTTCATTCATTCTCATTGAAGGTGTCTCATTTATTTTTATCTAAATGCTTGCTGGTTCATTTCTGTCTCGTTTTTTTGTTCATTCATATCCACCAAAATTCCGGTCCGTTCAATCCAATGTCACAAAAATGTTTGTGTAAATGTTCAAAAGAAATATCGTCGATTGTCATCCATTGGTTTGACAAAACAAAAATGAACACGAAAATCCAAAAGGGCTTATATCGATACAACAACAAAAAACATATTCACTAATAGTTTTCTATTGTGAAATAGCCGAATATAATGCATTAGCACGGATCGCGCGCGCGGAACCCCATCAAAAGGCAAGTAGCAACTGAAAGCGAGTAACAATGGGAAAATCGACGGTCGTCGCGATAGTTTACAGTGACCGTTTACGAGACAATGAACGAACGAGTGAACAAAAAAAAAACCCGTTGACAAGATTCCATTGAAGCGGTGGTAATCGATAGCTCTGTGTGCACACAAAAACAAAAACCCTACGAGAGCAACAGAAACTTAAAGCCGAGTGGAAATGTTTAGAGCACCGAAAAAACTTGCTTTTAAAAAACAATGGTAGGTGCTAATACTGTGGCTATGCTTCAACGGCACCCTTTCAGTTAACCGTTATCGCATTTTTTTTTTCTTTCTCTGGCTCAGAAAACGAAACAAATCAATTTGTAGCGACAAATTGATTAGCCACCGGCCAAAATTAAGCGGCGATCGCATGTTCACCACCCACACTAATTTGGATGCGATTTACAATTTTTGAAAAACCACAACGAAACCAAAAATGAGTGACATTATCTTCTGTCCGATATACAATGACTATAAAATTAATTAATAAACTCCGTTCCTTCTTGGTGGTACCTTATGCGCGCGTTGTGTGTTCAACCAAGCTAAATTCCAAACGGAATTTTCAGCAATCGGAATTTTTGTTTGTTGAATTTTATTGAACATTCAATAGCATTGGAAGGAGAGTAATTGAAATTATTATGTTCACGCGATATCCGCTCGCAGCACACATATGATACACCAACGAGTATAGCACTATCTCTAATTAACGTGGGAAGAGCGACCAGTTGAAAGGTGGAGAGGAAAGGATATTCAATAATTTCTGAGTTCGGTTAATTGGCGCGATATTTTTTAATTGGTCCGACAATGACCATTCATTCGAGCTACGTTTCAGAATAGAACGCAATAGATTCTATTCTATCGAATAGGGATTGTAGTGTGGTTAAATGAACTCTATACCTTCAATATTTTATTCAATGTAACGGTTTGAGCGAATAAATAGTTAATTGTTTTGATATATTACTCTTTTGAGGGCGTGCGATTGTGCGCTGTACATATATGCGTAACATGTGAAACACAGTTGAAAACACTAAATTATTTCGAATCCAATTCAAATTCAAACCCTTTATTTCAACCAAATAAAACACGGTATCAAACCTTCTACGAAAACATCTCTTTCACAATGCATTCACATGAACTAACGCTTAACTCAAATATTTACTACCACGACGTTTGAATTTAAACACAGCAATCTCAATTGCAAGGATAATTGAAGCGACGACCATAAGTGTTGCATAAGTAATCAATAGCAATCTAAATTGTGCCATAGAGAGTGAGTGAGATTGATGATTGTCCTGGCCAAAGATATAGTTGTTGCGTAATTTGGCCACAAAGGCAGCGAAAGATACGTAAAATCCGTGTAAACCATTTTCCATAATCAAACTGGTGGTTTTGTCGACATTTCGTCCTATTCGCTGCGGAACATATTCGCTGGATGTCAAATAGAATCGAGTACTCACAGAGCCTGGAAATGAAGTCAAATTTAAAACGAGGTGTTACATTAATTAGAGCCAGAGAGGGACAAAATTCCGAAGGGCTTGCGACGCCTAAAATTATTTGAAATATTTGACATATTTGAAAATATTTGAAATTATTTCAAATATTGCAGTACAAAATTGAACCTAATGTTTCGTATATTTGACATATTTGAAAATATTTCAAATATTTGGAATATTTGAATGTATTTTAAACAGGCGTCGCAAGCCCTTCGCAAAATTCGACACTGCCGAAATTCTGTCAAAATCTCATCCGTAAAATCTATTTATTGAATTAACAGATTATTATTACAACCAAATCACCTAATTTCTCTGGCAGCACATCGAAATCACGAATATTTCGAGAAGCAATTTTCATTTGCTCGATATAACCAGATTTAGCGACAAATGCAAATGACGTTTTATGTGTGACAAGCAATGTATAAAACCTTGAAGTGCCTTTATATCTAACCGTTGGTCCCATTTTATTCCTGTTTTCAAAAAAAAAAAACGCTTAAAACAAAAGAAACTTCAATTTGACTAACTGAAAACAAACCTTAGCATTCCTTCAATAATCAATTGTGTGTTGTCAACCGATATGGAATCGAAAATGGGTGGATTTATTTTCGCCAAGTCGGCGAATGTTTCAACGCATTCACTGCGAATCAGAAATGATTGAAATAAAATTGATCCAATCCCAAGTGTTGTTACAAAGAAGCCACCCATCATCAGAATCGTAAGGAAGCATCGTTCTATTTTGTGACGCATCGGCAAATATCCGTAGCCACTTATTGTATAACCGATATCAATGACACATGAAATGAAACCATCGTTTTCACATCGATTCTTTCGACGCAAATAACAAAGTAAAGCTGCCACCATTGCCCAGAATATTACAATCAAACCGATCATTATATTTCCCGATTTGTTCAATGTTATCATTTGTTTTTGGCGCTTGCTGTCCGTGCCATAGAAAAACATCACAATCAAATCCATCGAATAGTACGGATACAACGGGCTGATTTTTGTTTCTCCACGGCCAAAAATGGAATATGGGCTTATGTTCAGTTCAATATTGTATGCAGTTCTACTTTGTTTACCATCAATAAAATCGTATTCTAACGCCAGTTCCTTGTAAAATCGTCGACGTTTCTGTGGAATCGTTTGATAAATCGACGCAACCGATGTATTGTAACACCATACACTTGTCATATTCAAGAAGATAGCATTCAATTGTGCATAAAAAAGATTAATGATGAATGAACCTCCGCTTATGTTCTCGAAAGTTTTTTGCAATTTTTCATTTTTATTGCAGGTTTTCCCATAGAGATGAAATTCGTTGATTATAAACATTCGATTGCGCTCAAAACGGCCAAATGTTATGTCAAATAAACTCACATTTTCATTGAAAACGGGAGATTCAAACAAAATTTCGTTCGTCTTCGTTGTGTGATTTCTTTTCAAAGTCCATTGTCCGTACATCACCACATTTTCGGAATTGTAACACAAAATCAGTGAATTTAAGAGAAAAGTGGACTTTGTTTGAAGAGATCCCATCTCTTCAACGGATTTTGTCTTAATTTGAGTTTTAAAGTCTGTTTCATTGATCGAAGTAAAGACAAAAATATGATAGAGAGTGAAAAACTCCTTCAAATCGTTTGCTTTCTCTTGGAAATGACTGGAATTGACAAAAATCAACTGTAAAATATGATCGGTGTGCTCTTTGGACTTCCAGGGCAGCAATGACGGTGCGTAGATATTCGTTGTTATCATCGGAATCGGTTGAGGGCAAATCAACTGAATCTTCGCAGCGATTCCACTGTCAAACAAGCTCGGATCATAATGAATATGACCTAAACGAAATTGACCATCGATGAACAAACGGCAAATAAAAAGTGCCAAATTCTGGAAATTCACAATTTGTGGATCCAACAGTGATGCAGTGGTGATCATCATTTTTGAAATAAACTAACGATCTTTCTCTGTGCTCAATTGAAAATGAACTGATTCTATTCCAAAATTAATGATGACTTTTATCGTTATGACAATAGGCTTTCCACGCCTATACAATATACGTGTATTATAGAGTCAATCAGCTGATTTCTATCTCCATGGAAATCCATTTGTATGATAATTTGTATGTTATTCGAACCATTTTCTTCTCTTTTTTCATTTCAAAATCTGACCCTTTTAGTGTCAGTAATGTTTCTACGCATTTTTCTGTACTAATTTGATGCAAAAAAAATAGTCACACGTGCAATGCATTACAAAGATAAAATCTAGAAGCAATTTTTTTGATAGGAAAACATGGAATCCACATTATTAGAAACAACTACACTATTTTTATCATGGTATGTCATTGGATTCGATTTATCACGACGCATAATATTGTAAACGGCAATCTCAGTGGGAAAGGAGGTTGTAGCTAAAGTATTTGACCGTAATTAGCATAATCGAACATATTTGACTGCGGTAATGATTGAATTATTGCTGCATTACTATATCCAATATCGAAAATGCTAACTATTCGACAATGCTGGTATCGCTATATCAAAATAATTTTCAATTCTTAGAAGATTTCTTCAAGAAGAGCCATTCCCGTTGTTTATTTCATATTACTTCCCTTTCTGCTTCAAATGTGAACAACAAAAAAAAACAACGAAAAATCGGAAGAATGGGAACGCGTTGCTTAATTGAAATCGAATGATGTTAAAAATGCCAAATGATCATGTTGGACACATAAAAAAAAATCGTGCCCTTTGCGAGTTTATTAAATCATCATCATCATGGAACAGATGGACTGTCGGTCGTCTCATCGTATCTGCATCGTGTTGACCAAAAAATTAATAAATTAAAACATTAAATCGACGAAATACAGTGATAGAGAGGAGAGAAAGTGTCTTCATCGAGGAAGAAGACGACGACGACGACGAAAAAAAAAATGGTTTGAGCTCATTAATTTTTATGATTTTGATTCCATTCATTCAGTCGATCCATTGATTTAGTATTGTATATGTGCGAAAAAGGCGATGAACGTAAAAAGGAATTGCGGTGAAAGTCATTAGAGATGATTCATGAATGGAAACATATGCAACGAATTTATTGACGACGACAACTAGCAATGCATTTTCCAATCACTTTCTTCGATTCTCACTCAATTAAGCCTCGTCACTGCAAACTGCATCGATCGTTTTTTTCTCTCTCGACTTCGTTCGATTCAAAAGAAAGCAATAAAATAAATAACATTTTATGAGTTTTCACCTCATGCGTTGTTTCGTTCCCTTTTGCAAGCAAAAGACGTGTCTTGTGCACGTAACAATAGGAAGATGAGTCATGCGTGTGAGTGAGTGTGTGTGTGTGTGCATGCGGAGATTTCAATCGCTTGATTGACAACAATAACATTGAATGACATCGAAGCGTCACGGCAAAAGGAACGCAGGGCATTGAAGAAATGGTGATGAGAATGGACAATATTTTTGAATGTGTTTTTTTGTCTGTTGTTCGATGAGGAAGAAAAAAAATTGTGACTTAACCGTTGTTTTCGGGGAATTTATGATGCAACTGGTCAATCGCAATGACTACGTCTTTTTGAACGTGAAAAAATGCTTTTGGAACTGATTCGTGTTAATGGCTCAATTAGTTATGTTCGTGTCAATGTTTTTTTTTTTTTTTCGTTTTTGGCCCATTTTTTTTGATGGACAATCGTCGTCAACGCAGATGTTTGCCAGAGTAATTTGACTTATGATTTGGATCGAATGAGCGGCGCCCATCGAATGACAAGGCTTCTAGCATCATTTACGCTAAATTATGTCAATGCAACGAAATTTTTTGTTTGGAAATGGATTTTTTTTTTTGTTTAAAATGAACATTTTTCTTCTCTAAACGGCGTTTTGTTCAAGAACAATTTGTTGTTGTTCTGAAATGGTTCGTGAACGCAGTTTTGTTCAGAAATGACAATTTCTCCTTTTATAAGAAATGGAATTTATGAAGAGCAACATGGAATGTATTGCAAACATTCTTTGCAATTCAAGCAATATCTCAAGGAAAGAAAGCGACACGTTTGCTCAAACGAATGAAAGTTTAAGGAGATGAATTGAAGCTCAAGCAAATGTATTCAAGTCTAGCCATGGCTTGCAAAGAAATTGAAACAATAGAAAACAAATCGAAGCGATAATTCAAACATGATTCAAAGACGAACTCGAAAATGAAGTAATAATTTGTAACGAACAAGATGTTTTTCCATGCCATTTTCTTCACAAATTGGAGCCGTTTTGTCTCTTTCAATCGAATTTTAAAGAGATTCCGTGAAAATTGTCGCATTTCTTCTTCATTTAACTGCTTAAAAAACACTGACACAAACAGTTGACGAAATCGTAATCACTTAACTGACACAACAGAATCGCCATCGTTCAAAGAAAAACATTTGACAACGCAGTTCAAAGAATGATTTAGTCGTAAGAATGCAATTTTTGCTTGAAAGAATGATCGCTACAAGAAAGAAGAACAATATTTGCTTAAGAAAAATGTTTTAAATCGAATTGTGAATGTGTTTCCATGAAGCAAATCCTTTGAATGAACATTTGATTTGGAACCTATTTCCTTTCAAGCAAAACCAAAGAAAAAAACTTTCCATCAATGAAATTGTTAACGATTTTTTTTATTTAAAGCCACCGAAAGATGTTTTTCTTTTATTGAAAGTAGTTTATTTGTGCAATAGACTTTTCCCATTCATCCCACAAAATCCCGCATTTGCCGTGACATTGTTAAGCCTTTCACACAATATTCGCCACTCTTACCAAATTCCCCGTTTGAATCGAACAAGCTAAGCAATTTCTGGTTTAAGTAGAGTTAATTACAGAGACAATCCATTCAATAGTTATGGAAAAAAAACACGAAAAGGAACTTAAAATGCAAAGAATAATTGAAAAATTGACGAATACAATTGATGTAAGAGAAAGAAATGCGTAGTGAATCGATACTGTAATTTTGAGCGACCAAAGTGCTGGTATTATTCAATCTGCACAAACAACAGGCACAAAAGGAAAAATGCAAGACAAAAACACAATGGAAACGATCACCGTTATTAAATATTTGGCACAAACACACATCAATTCACACCTTTCACACTTCACACTGGAAATAGATGGATTTACGCTCAAAACGCTTTAGAAATGGACTTCTATGCCATAAACGCATAAAAATGTTTTCGAAAACTCTTTTCGCCTTTGTTCCGCATGTTAAGTAGTTTTTCAATTAACCCAACACCTTCGACACATTCATGGCAGAATAAGAAAAGAGTTGACAAAGGCAATTTTCGTAATTTCAGATTCTGGCTTCGCTTTCAGTTTCGCATCAAACAGATTCTGTTCAACAGAAGGTGGTTTTTTGGGAGTTTTGAAACTCCTCGTTTCAAAATTTCATTCATTTGAATGAATGAAAATTTGAAAATAGCATAAAACCAAGGATGATAGAAATTTGCCGAAAATCATTGGATGGAGCCAAAAACCAATTAAAAATGCCCATAAACAATGACAATGGTCCTTATTCCAAACTAATCATTAAAAATGTAATAAAAATATCCTGAAAAACCATCAGATTGATTGAAAAACTTACAAAACTTCATTAAGTTACATTTCAAAACATTGCGAATGAAAAATTTAGTTGCGTAAACACTTCACGTTGACAAATTAAAGGAATTTCAAAATGAATGGTCAAGATGCGCAACCGCTTGCATTTTATCCAAGCAATGTTTTCATTTTGGCCAAAAAATTGCAATCATTTGCAGAAATACGTCAAACGACTGACCGGATAATAAATCTTCCTGACAAAAATGTCAAGGATTCATGTTTAATGACCGTAAATACAAGACATTGTACAACAGTTGCATGCTGTTTTAACCGGTTTCATAGTTTGTTTTGGTATTTTTTCCATTGATTTTGAGGATCGAACCGAATTTAGGACAATTGACAATCGATCAATCTGCGTAATCGTTGGCATAGGTCACTCGTTTAAAAAGAAGTTCAAAAGGCCAACGGCGATGTCTCCGATCGATGCCAATCAATATCGATCACTGAGCTATGATTTGCGACAACGATTTCAATCACTGAAGTACGATTCGTGAGTTTGTCGAAGATTAGAATGGGATCATCAGATGCAATCATTCAAAAAGGATACAGGAAACGCCAACAACAGCAAAGAAACGAAACAACCGAAAGGAAAATGTTCATTATTCAACGGTTTTTCTACAGAAAAAACCTTAAACACACAAAACCACTTGGTTTTCAAATCAAATGCATGCAGACAAAAAGTGATCTAGTGCAACGACACCAAATACACGAAGAAAGTGAATGCTTCTGGCGATTTGTGTAAATCTATTGTTGTGTGAGCGTTTTTAATCGCCTAATCGCGCATTTGACGACACAGAGAAGAAGAGAAACGAAAACCCGTTGACAAACAACAAAATTCATTATTATTTTCATTTCGATGTAAAAGCATGTGTGTCCTCGAGGTATGAAAAAAGGATCGATTTAGGTAACAAATTGCGAGAATGTCACAGGACAAAGACGGGTGCAATTTAAACAAGGCTCTTAAAGAAACAACAGAAAAACAAAACACACCGAGAGCAAAGAAGAAGTAGAAAAAAAAACAAGAAAACTGCATTTGCTTGCACGATCGGAACTGTTTGTTCTTTCGGTTGAATGGTCTTTGTTCTCGTTTGGATAGATGTCATTAACGAGACTGAGCGAGCGAGTGAGAAAGCGAGAGCCAAAAGCGGATTATCCGTTCGATTTACGTTGACAACGATTTCATTCATTACGGAGACGATGTGTCCTTGTTCGAAAGACGAAGATGGAACACATAAAAAAAAACTGCAGACATTGCTTATCAGTTGAGTCTTCGGAGGATTTGTTACTGAAACCACATTCGGACAATGCAGATGCAATTGCAAGCAGCAGTAGCAGCAACAACAACGTAAAACACATGAATTGAACACCCGATTTTCGGGCATTGTGAGCGTGATGAAGTCCATTTGTGATGGTTATTATGCCATTTGAATGCACACGCAACGAACGGCCTAATGAAGACATACACCAACAATGCGCAGCCGACATATTGGTTTTGCTTTGAATTTGGTTTTTGTTTCGTTGCGAGACACTCTGTCTATTTGATGACTTATTGTTCGGTATTGTCGATGATCTTCAAATTTTTCGTATCGAAATTCGTTGAAATCTTTTGTTTGTTTTTTTTCGTTCAACGACACGATTTCTGTGTCATTTTGAGCGATGAGCAGCACGATTCTACCGTTGAACGGTGTAATTGTTGTCAAAATGGAGCAATTTCATTCAGAATTCAATTCATTCGAATGAATCAGTTTACATTTTTGCCGATCATATTACTGAGTGTCTTCGAATTTTTCTTCTCAATGGCTTCTACCGAGTGTCAAAGGCCAAGATGTTTGGGCGGGCAATGAAGTCAATTAAAAAGGCCTGCAATGCAATAATCTTCGTGGTTTCCCACCAATAAAATACACCATTTTATGACTCAAAACCGTTGCCAAAGCCGTTTTTATTACGTGCGAAAAAAATCGTAAAATCGCTTTGTGTAATTGCACTTCCGATAAATTACGATGCATTTTATGTGCGATGACAATCGGGAATTTTTATGGACGGGCTCGGTTATTGCGCATCGATATTCATGGCCGATTCTCTTCGACAATTGACGATATTTAACGTTTTTAAAGACGATTTTATCGATTGTTATTATTGGCATGACGCACTCGACCCCTCTTCAATGCATCGGCATATCTTCAACGGCGTCGACGCAGTGCGAAGTGTGTGTCTCTCTCTCTCTCTCTCTCTCTCTCTCTCTCTCTCTCTCTCTCTCT